>NC_084573.2:27515000-27602500 GCF_033978685.3 Nerophis lumbriciformis
TCCTCCCACCAGTCATTAATTATAGCCTCCATCATGCATCACAAATATGATTTTTTTTTTTAATAATCCACAAAGTTTGGAAAGTTGAAGTATGACAGAGTTATGGTTCTCCCACCAGTCATTATGTATTGCCTCCAGCATGCACCGCAGATATAAACAACATTACGCAAAATAATCGAAAAAGTTAGGAAGGTCCAAGTACTGAGATGAAGTCCTACCACCAGTCATTAATTATTGCTTCCATCATGCACCACAGATACAAACAACATGACACAAAATAATCCACAAAGTTTGGAATGTTGCAGTACTACAGAGTTGCGGTCCTCCCACCAGTCATTAATTATAACCTCCATTATGCACCACAGATATATAAAAAAATACTCAAAATGATCCACTAAATTTGGAAAGTTGCAACACTACTGTGTTGAAGTCCTCCAACCAGTCATTAATTATAGCCTACATCATGCACCACAGATACAACAAATGACTCAAAATAATCCACAAAGTTTGGAAAATTGAAGTATGACAGAGCTGTGGTACTCCCACCAGTCATTAATTATAGCCTCCATAATGCACCACAGATATGAAAAATGTCTCAAAATAATCCACAAAGTTTGGAAAATTACAAGTACTACAGAGTAGCGGTCCTCCCTCCAGTCATCAATCATAGCCTCCATCATGCACCACAGAAATAAACATGACTCAAAATAATCTACGTTTGAGAGGTTGCAGTACAACAGTGTTGAAATCTTAAAATCCTCCAACCAGTCATTAATTAAAGTGCCCTTCACCATGCATCATAGAAATACACAAAATGACTCAAAATAATCCACAAGGTTTGGAAAGTTGCAGTACTACACTGTTGAAGTCTTTGAAGTCCTCCCCCAGCCATTTAAGTATAGCCTCCATTGTGCAGCACAGATATAAACAAAATGACTCAAAATAACCCCCAAAATCTGGAAAGTTGCAGACTACAGAGTTGTGGTCCTCCCACCAGTCATTAAATATAGCCTCTATCATGCACTATAGAAACACACAGGACTCAAAATAATCCACCAGGTTTGGGAAGGTTGCAGTACTACACGGTTGAAGTCTTTGAAGTCCTTCCCCAGTCATTAATTATAGCCTCCATTGTGCACTACAGATATAAACAAAATGACTCAAAATAACCACCAAAGTCTGGAAAGTTGCAGTATTGCAGCGTTGTGGTCCTCCCACCAGCCTATATCGTGCACTATAGAAACACACATGACTTAATATAATCCACAAAGTAAAAAGTTGCAGTTTTTGTTTTGTTTTTTATCGTTTTAAATAACTTTTCCAGTGTGGCTAACTTCTTTTTACACTTTTGTGATTGAGAAAAATGACCAGTGCAGTCGATAAAGGTTTTATGATCATTTGACCCCGTACTGTATGGAAAACTACAATAGCAGCCCTGGCCGACTGGGATTATGCTGGACCTTAGTTAGATGTTCTCATGTATCATCTCAAGTCCAACCCTCATAGAGACTGAAATCTGGCATCCATACTGAGCCTGGGACAGACCAGCAAGAGCCAAGTCAATCACGCACACACGCACACACGCACACGCACACACACACACACACACACACACACACACACACACGCACACACACACACACCAGATGTGTCGTGTGTGTCCATGGAGAGGAGAGGCAGCGCCATCCCAGACTGAGTGTGTGTGTGTGTGTGTGTGTGTGTGTGTTCTTGTATTTCTACCCGTCTTGAGACATCAACAAGGAAAAGTACCTTCCATATGAGGACCGGCGAACAAGTTTGGACATAAATCATGGTCCCAATACAGAAAACCATTGCATCTAATAGAGAATGTCTCATTTGCACCCCTGGTGGTGAAATCTATGAAGATTATAGTGGTCCCAAAACAGAGGGATTTTTCAAATTGACTGTGCGTCGGTTTTAAAAGTGCTCCCCTTCTGGTCAACATATGAAATAACAAGTGTGTGTAAGAAATTGAAATGCGCACCCTTTGGCCAAAATTTATAAAAAGCAAATAAGTAAATATGTATATAGGGACATACTGCAATAACTTGAAGTAAATAACGAAGATTACAAAATAATTAAAAACAAAAAATTCAAAAAAAAAAATACAAATAAACTGGTGAGTCTTTTTCTCACAATGTGTCAACTTTTTTCTTTTAAAATTGGGAACAATTTCTCATATTCTTTCTGTTTCTGTAATATTGCAACATTTTCTCGCAAAAGTATTACTTTTCTATGTAAAAGTATTACTTTTTAATGCAAAATGGTGTCATTTGTCATATAAAATTCTGACTTGTATCACAATATTATCGATTTCTTTTGTTGTTCTTGTAAAATACTGACATTTTTTGAGTAAATTATGACTTATGTCATAATTTTGCCAAGTAAAATTCCGACTATTATTATAATATTGCAAAAATGTTCAAGTTTTCTTCTAAGATTGTGACTTTTGTCGAGTAAAATGACGACTCTCTTCATAAAGTTGCCAACATTTTTGCCAAGCTTTTCTTGTAAAATTGCGACTGTTATTGAGTAAAATTCCGACTTTTATCATAACATTGCAAACATGTACAGTTTTTCTTTTAAAATTTTGACTTAACGTTGAGTAAAATTAGGACTTTCATTATAATACTGCCAAAATTCAAAGTTTTTCTTGTGAAATTGTGACCTTTTTCTTGTGAAATTCCAACTCATTTTTCACAACAAGCTTTTTCATGTTTGCATAGTTTGTACATAATATTAATGTTGTAAATACAAATCTTTATATATCTAGAAAGGGTGGTCCTAAAGAGGTAGGAATTTTTTGGAGGTCTCAAGAAGGTAAGAAATACAAGAATGTGTGTGTGTGTGTGTGTGTGTGTGTGTGTGTGGGATGAACAAGTGCAGCTGAGGGAGGTTGATTTGGAAGTGAACCCCTGACAAGCTTAAGAGGGTACCAATTCACCCTGGACGGAGAGGAGGGGAGAACCTGAAGTGGGAAGACGAGGCAGGGTGGGAATAGTGTGAAGGCAAAGAGGGAGGGGCAGGACATGATGGAAGGAAGGAGTCATAAAAATACATGAGCAGGGAGCAAGCACATGACAGTAAAAGGAAAGGATCAGAGGGAGAAAGGATGTCAAAAGACGGGAGGGATGATGGATGAAAAATGTGTGCTGGCAGCCCTCCCTTGATTTTTGACATGCTGCCGATATGGTTCGCCCATGAGTGGGATCTGTTGATACCAATGTCAATACCGATCACATAACTGCACATTTTTCGGTGTATTTAAGGTGAGTGCTCCTGACAGCGTAACAAAATCAACATTATTTTTTAAACTAATCCCTTATTTTCTTTTGTTATATACAATTGTTTGAGCAAAACAAAAATCAATTGTACACAATAACAAACATCTACTTTTTATGTAAATACTTTTTGTCCTCAAAATCCTCCTGTGTCCAGAAAATTACTTAGTTTGTAAATAAGTAAAAACAAACATAAAAATCAGGATCATCACTCTAGTATCGATCATATACTGATACTACCCTTGGTATCGACACCACCAATTCATGGATCGATCTACGCGTACGGACTGTGACAATGCTGACACACCAACAGTTGTTGTTATAATATTCTCTCTCGAACGTGTTCACTTCTTTGTTTTGTTTCAAGCTCGCTTAGAGGCTGTCTTAGCTATTAGCATGCCTGTTCCTGGCTTGCTCTTGGTGTGTAACATGTTTAGTCTCATTCTCCAGTGATAATAATACTGCAAGACTGCAGGCAATCTACAATTTTTCGCACCTGGGTCTGATGAAGACAGACAGCATAAAGACCAGCGGACCCGAAGATCCAGTGCCGGAACGTAGTTCACTCCTTGTAGTAAGCATCCCGTATCTGGCTCTCCTCTTGCGTACTTGCTCTCTCTCTGTGCCTTCCCTGTTCCGGCGTCTTATGTCCTCTGTGTTCCCCGCAGTGCTTCCCGTGATCTAGCTGTGTGCCTCGACTTCCCTCTGGGTTACGGACCGCCTCTCTCGATACTCGACCCCTGCTTGGACACGGACCTCGTTGCGTCGCTCCAGCCCTCGAACGCTTGCTTGCCCACGGACTGCCTTCTCGCCTTGCCCCTTTGGTCTGACGAAGGGTTCATCCAACACATACTTACAACAAACGATGGTAACATTTACATGGTTAATTCTACACATCATCTCACACCATTCACATTTAGTAGCATACACACTCCACCACTTCATCAAGATCGAGTTCATTAAACCTATTGAACTGATCCCTGCCGTTGTGTCGTCTCCTTCCCCCGTCGTACGTAACCCTTAAGTTACTAAGAAATACATGTATTCGTTTATAGAAGCGGCTCCACACTGTGTGTGGCGACACAAGATTAGCTGCTAGCTTATCATTCGAGGGACTAATATAAATCCAGTGTGATCGGCGTTTGTGATCAACATCAGAAATGGCGAGCACATACTTTGACGAAATTCAGCGGTCGATCAGCACATTTCAACTAACGATATTCATATACATATCGATTTTTCTTAATGGTCGTCAGCATTGTATGATTGCTATTGTTTTAAACATCCGGTTATGAGTTTATATACAAATCAATCAAGATTTTGCATCAAAAGTACAAGATTTTAACCCTTGAACTTGGTCAGATGTCTATTACCTCTTACAAGGATGTTATGTTTTTTAGCATTTATGTTAATTTTTAACTCCACATTATGACATATAGCCTTTTGTTGTAAGTATATACAAAACAAATATGAATATGGTATTACAGACATTTAGTTAACTTCTGGATTAGCAGATGAGTTAACTGGTTCACTCCTTTGTTATAGCAGGACTGCAATCTATCTATATGTCAGTGGGGGCGGTGGGTGGACATCCCTGTCTAATTTACACGATTGGCCATGACGTATGTGCATGCAATATTTATGGACACGGCGGGAGAGGCAGAAAGTGAGTAAAAACCATGGAAGCTAAATAAATGTTTTTTCCGTTGTTTTTAAATGGGCCTGGGGCATACGGTTAGACCCCCCAAAAGTCTCCAATATGACCAGAACAAATTGCTAGATTTTTCACTAGTCCGGATCTCAATACTCCCCAAATATAGCATCAAAGTCACTAAGTCTTCCTATTCTCTGTCAAACCAGGTGTGTATGAAGTGTGTTATGATGCAACAACTATGGTGACATGTATTGTACGAAGTTGTAACAACAAGCTCACAATCCCTATGTAAACATGTACATGGTGGATGACAATGCAGCTAAAGTGGGTACACTATTCCGCCCAAAAAGCGCTCTAAAAAACATCAAAAAGCTGTCAAAAATACTCCATTATTATTAGCAATATTGTTATTATAAGCGCTAACACTGATAAACAATTTTTCGCGACACCATGTTAAAGAGAGCGCTAATTATCTTATGCTTCTATATTGACATACTAAGCAGTTGCTGCTGCATCTCTTCAGCCTCTGAGTTGGTGAAAGTTAAATCTAGATTATAAATCATGACTCTCACCTGGATAGTAGAAGGTTGTGGACATAAACCGAGAAGTTGGTCAACTTTGACATTCAACTTAGACCCGGAGATGGCGAGAAAGACACAGAAAGACGCTCGATTGCGGCACTTTTTTTTTAACCCTTTGTGAGGATTATGTAACGGCGCTGGAGCAGCAAGAAGCTCCGCTGTGAGAGCAGTCGGACACGCCCCCACGCGTCCTGCTCAGACCGCGGCCGTGTAGGTCTGTGGAAATCTGCATTCAGCGCACCTGGATCTGATGAGCCTCAGCAGTATAAAGACCAACGCAGAAGTTGATCCAGCGCCGGAACGTAGTTCTCTGTTCACAGTAGGGCTGGGCGATATGGCCTTTTTTTGATATCGCAATATTTTAAGGCCATATCGCGATACACGATATATATCTCAATATTTTGCCTTAGCCTTGAATGAACACTCGATGCATATAATCACAGCAGTATGATGATTCTATGTGTCTACATTAAAACATTCTTCTTCATACTGCATTAATATATGCTACTTTTAAACTTTCATGCAGAGAAGGAAATCACAACTAAAAAAATCACTACTTTTTTCATACGGTGTTGATCTGGAAATGTTTGCCTCTGCATTTTGATGGTGTGGGCGTGTGGCACCGAACGGAGATGTTGACATGCAGAGTAAGCACTCTTAATTCTCGAGCAGGTGACTTTTTAAATGATGCTACATATTAGCAGTAATGCTACTTTTTATAGCAACGCTTTTGCCCCACACTTGACAAATTACGGTTGTCTGTTCGACATATTCCCACTTGAAGCCAAACCACCGCCAGACGATGGACCCCCTGCTGTTTTTTGGGGGAATTAATTATTCCTTCATTTGTTACCAGATTCGCACCTTCTTTCTCTCGTATTACCATTCGCATGGCTGCACTAGCATCACAGCTAACGTTACCCATGCTGCTACCTCTCTGCTCGGGGAGGGCGTATATGTATGTGACGTATGTCGTGACAGTATGTGACGTGTGTCAGAAGGTGCGCTTGTCTGTCTATGAGAAGGAGACACAGGAAAGAGCGAGGACAGCCTGTAGTGTAATGCCAGCAGCTAAAAGCAACTGCGTGAGAACGTATACTCGAATATCACGATAGTCATTTTCTATATCGCACAGAGACAAACCCGCGATATATCGCTCAGTCCTAGTTCACAGTAAGCTTCGCGTCTCTGGCTCCTCTCCTGTGTCTGCTCTCCTTGTTCCCTCGCTCCTTGTGCTGACTTGTCCCTGTCGTTTCTCTGTTCCCGCAGTACCGTATTTTTCGGACTATAAGTCGCAGTTTTTTTCATAGTTTAGCCGGGCTCCAGTGCGACTTCTATATGTTTTTTTCCTTCTTTATTATGCATTTTCGGCAGGTGCGACTTATACTCCGGTGCGACTTATACTCCGAAAAATACGGTATTCTCCGTCGCCTTAGAAGTGAGCTGTGCGCCTCACTTGTCTAGATCTCCCTCTAGACCCTGACTGCCTCCCTCGATCCTCGACTTCCCTCGCTTTGGACCCGGACCTCAGGACGCCTCTCTCCAGCCCCACGGACCTCACGCTTGGATCACGGACCAACAAATTCCTGGTAAATACTATGTTGTTAGTTTCTGCACATAATCTTGCATGCACACACATAGTAGCATACACACTCCACTCACTCATCAAAAGCTCAATAAACCCTGTTGAGCGAGAATACCTGTGTCGTGCCGTCTCCTTCCCACTTGTTGTACATAACAGATTATGATTAATTCTTCATCTAAACGGGAGGTCAGCATCCCAGTAAGAGCAGACAGTGTACAGTAAGAGGTTGTTGTATTATGTTTGTTGTTTTTAATTCTTGTTCAGCACTTATCAACACGGCTACATGATGCTCAGTGTTTCACTAAAGCTGGATATGTTTATCACGCAGCTTCTAAAACTTGTAGATCGTCCTCCTTATATTCAGGCTCAAACCTATAAGGTTTTGGATCATCATTTGTCCCAAATCAGTCTTTGTTATATTTCTGGAAGTCTGTCATGATTATTAGTCGTGTTGTTGTTGAAGAGAAAAACAAACGTGATGTGTCTGTAAAATGATTATGTCGCCGTATGCTTAAAATGACCCAAAAATTAAAAACCGTATTTTTCGGACTATAAGTCGCAGTTTTATTCATAGTTTGGCCGGGGGTGCGACTTATACTCAGGAGCGACTTATGTGTGAAATGATTAACACATTACCGTAAAATATCAAATAATATTATTTAGCTCATTCACGTAAGAGACTAGACGTATAAGATTTCATGGGATTTAGCGATTAGGAGTGACAGATTGTTTGGTAAACGTATAGCATGTTCTATATGTTATAGTTATTTGAATGACTCTTACCATAATATGTTACGTTAACATACCAGGCACGTTCTCAGTTGGTTATTTATGCCTCATATAACGTACACTTATTCAGCCTGTTGTTCACTATTCTTTATTTATTTTAAATTGCCTTTCATATGTCTATTCTTGGTGTTGGGTTTTATCAAATAATTTCCCAAAAAAAAGTGATTTATACTCCAGTGCGACTTATATATGTTTTTTTCCTTCTTTATTATGCATTTTCGGCCGGAGTGACTTATACTCCGGAGCGACTTATACTCCGAAAAATACGGTAGTACATGTTATTATGAATGTTACTACATTACATATATACTTACAGCAGGAATATAAAACGATGAAGTCTTTTGGATGTTTTTAGAGTGCTTTACAGGCGGAATAGAGCGACTCCAATTGGCTCCATTGTTAGCTGACTTTTGCTAGCGTTGGGCCTGCTGCAATGCCAGCAGCAGTGAATGGGCTGCTTGCATTGAGAGCAGTCCATTTTATCATTGCTCATACTTCAAACTTTATTATTCTTTTTCCGCACGTTTCTCTTACATTTAATACGAGACGAACCGGCCAACGAACCCCCGCATATTTTATACCGTCGGAAAGGGGCTGTTCGCGCCGATGGCGGTACTTTAAATCGGGACCATTTCGTGTAACCATGGAAATGCTATTCACGAATAAACGAAAAAAATGGGCCACTAAAATGGGTATGCACCTTTATAATGGCGGATATTTCCAGCAGAACGCTCCAAAAAGGTAAGATTACCTCTTTTTATAGCTCAGCTATACTTTCATGCAGCACTCTATGTGACACTTAACTGTTAGCATGTTAACATTAGCATGCTAGCATGTTACCATTAGCTTGCTAAACATTTTTTAGATACTTTTGCTACTGTTTAGCCCAGAGTCATATAACTTGGTATGTGACACTTGTTAACTGTTAGTATGCAAACGATAGCATGCTAGCAAGCTAACTTGGGCTTGCTAACTTTTTCATCTATTTTTATACTTTTTTTCTATTTCCGCAGCCATACACATTTGAGTCGTATAACTTGGTATATCAATCAATCAATCAATGTTTATTTATATAGCCCTAAATCACAAGTGTCTCAAAGGGCTGCACATCCTCGGTTTAGAGCCCACATAAGGGCAAGGAAAAACTCACAACCCAGTGGGATGTCAATATGAATGACTATGAGAAACCTTGGAGAGGGCCGCAGATGACCCCCCCCCCCCCGGATGCAATGGACGTCGAGTGGGTCTAGCATAATATTGTGAAAGTCCAGTCCATAGTGGATCTAACATAATAGTGAGAGTCCAGTCCATAGTGGGGCCAGCAGGAGACCATCCCGAGCGGAGACAGGTCAGCTGCGCAGAGATGTCCACAACCGATGCACAGGCGAGCGGTCCACCCCGAGTCCCGACTCTGGACATATGAAGCATGCTGACTGTTATCATGCTATCGTTAGCACACATGCTAAGTGTTAGCATTTTTATGTAAACATGCTACTGTTTTAGGCTAGCACTGTAGCTCTTTTTGTACAGTTACACCTAAAACTCACGGATTTAGACACTCGGCACCATAAGTACGGCGGCTTCCGGCAACCCCTGGCCAGAGGTCCAGGGCACAGATAGCAGGCCGAACAAAATTTCCGCGGGAATTTTGTAGTTTACGAGTTAGAATGCATAAATAGGAGAAAAACATGTTCTTGTCTTACATAAGTATTGTGAATTCTACAAAAAGAGCAGTGTTTCCATTTCAATCTATTAGTGGATAGAGTAATGCTCAATATTGACTGTATAAGTGTGTGACACAAGACTGCAGAGGCAATGTAGGTTGGAAGAAGGACGCAAACAAAAGAGCGCAGTGACCCCTGAGCTGGGCGGGCATGAATAAAACAAGAGACACACGAGCAGCACATTCCAACTTTTGCACACTGCACTATTACAAAATCCATTCAAACACCCAATCAACGAGCAATCACTGACAAATGAGTCTCTTGCACAGTATTTGAAATCCAGTCTTTCTCTTAAAAATGTCCTATTTGTGACCTTCCGCAGTCGTCTACCTGGCTGTTCTTGCACATTACTCACCTGAGCAGCCGTCTTTAACAAGCCAGCAGCAGCGCACAGTTCCTCACAGAGGCCCCTTGTATTGATGTTTTATTAACAAGGCCATAAATATTGAAAAGACACTTACTAATGAAGCCACGCGAAAAACTCCAGAGACTATTTACAGCGTGAGGGAATACTGCGACCTTGAATACGGCACCCTATACTTCTTCCTACCGTTCTTCTCTTTAATATCATTTCCTCACGCCGTGATTGGACTTGCCCTGCAGCTCCCTGTGCATGCGCACACGCTGTACTCTAACAACACCTCCCGCTTTCTATGCTTTGCATGATCGATGGGATCAATGCATTGAAGGGGCTTGACGTGCACGCCACCCCCTTTGAAAATATTAATCATAAATCACGAGCTTTGTCTTTAATGAGGGTTGTTTCTAGTGACAACACTGCAGGCGTGATGAATGCCTCCGAGGCTCGGCGTGGCATTATCACAAAGTCGAGCATGTGACCCCAGTGTTTCCCATACATTCTTTTCTTTATGGTGGCCTGCTACAAATGAATTTTGTGCGCCATAAATTGATTTGGCTTACACACATTTCTGCCGAGTAGGGATGGGTATCGATACTGTACCAATTCCCTGGACCTGGGAATCAATAACAATACTCAAAGGTGCCAATTTTCAATACCTTTGTGTGTGGTAATAAATATTAATTGTTTTATAATAAAATCTTTTTTTTAATGCATTACACCGGTGGCGGGCAAATCGCTCTGTGAGCTATTTGGATTATTAGCGTCACGTCGCAGGCAAACGATTGCGGTTGAGGAATTAAGGGAAGTTTTTTTAATGCTTAACCCGTCGCAGCAACTCAATTATTTGTTTAAATGTGCACACCAACGCAGCTTTGCCCTGCAACTTGTGGCGTGCGTTGGTTTATACGCGCAGGAGCATTTACGGGTTTACGGGAACAAGCATGAGGATGCCTTGGGAACGGTGATGTCACGGCCCGAGCGCAGACCAGGGCGCATTCATGTGTGAGCTGCGCTGGGCACATCTTCGGGAGCGCGCCAGGCGCGTGTCAGTCCGGCTGCAGCAAGCAGCTGCAATCAATCGCCAGCAATCAGCGCACTTGTCACTAATCAGAGGACCTGCATTCATAAGCCTGCACAACCTGCTATCCCGCGCCAGAACGTAGTCATCTGTTCCCATACAGTAAGCCGAATAGTCAAGCTCTATGCGCACTCTTTGCTCTCTGTGTTTTGTCTCCCGTCGTGTTCATTGTCTCGTGTCCTCCTTGTCGTCCCTGCAGCCTGCCCTCGTTCCCACATCACGAGCTGTGTGCCTCGTCTTCCCGCGTTCCCTTTGCTTCCCGAGCTGCCTCTTGGATCTCAACCTCCCGCTTGGACACGGACCTTCGACGCCTCTCTATCGCCCCGACTTCCTGCCTGTCTCACGGATCTACGTTCCTGCTCTGCCCCTATCGGACTTCCGTCTCTCTCGCTCAACACTCATGGTAACACTCAGCAATTAATTCCCACTCATAGTCACACAAAACACACTGTTTGATTAATTACACACTTCATGTTATTATTTATATATATTGTGTGTGTATGTGTATATATATATATATATATATATATATATATATATATATATATATATATATATATATATATATATATATATATATATATATATATTAGGGGTGTAACGGTAAACAAAAATTTCGGTTCGGTACGTACCTCGGTTTAGAGGTCACGGTTCGGTTCATTTTCGGTACAGTAAGAAAACAACAAAATATATATTTTTGGGTTATTTATTTACCAAATTTGCAAAGTCTTTCACCAAAAATATTTTTCTTAGTGAAATATTTGATGTGAAGTAATCGGAACCTTGGATAGGTCAATAATTCCTAATAACATTGATTTTGATTCAATATTATGTCTTGAGCAATGACAGTTTGAAAGAAAAAAAACGTATGGTATTTTATTTTTTTTTGTCATAAAGAAATATAATCATGTGTGCTTACGGACTGTACCCCTGCAGACTGTATTGATCTATATTGATATATAATGTAGGAACCAGAAATATTAATAACAGAAAGAAACAACCCTTTTGTGTGAATGAGTGTAAATGGGGGAGGAAGGTTTTTTGGGTTGGTGCACTAATTGTAAGTGTATCTTGTGTTTTTTATGTTGATTTAATTTAAAAAAAATAAAATAAAAAATGTTTTTTTTCTTTTTTATTTCTTGTGCGGCCCGGTACCAATCGATTCAGTGGTTGGGGACCACTGATCTTAGTCACAGCAGCTCAGACGAGGCACCAAACAGTTTGGGTGGGGAGCATTTCCACAGAGTGTTTCCAGAGAGGCCAGCCTGAAATGCGGGTGTCAGGGACAGACTTGGAAGGAGATTTTTACAACAAACTTCTAAAGCTTAGTAATATATCAGATGTATCAGATTGTAGGTGGGTTTTTTGTTACCCTTTGTGTTCATATTTCACTGTGTTTGTTGCATTTTTGTTGCGTTTCGCTTGATTGTAAAATATGTCGATCGAGAAGGGGTGTGACGTTCATATGTTGTCAATATTCAGTGTTTTATCGTTCATAGTTAATATTGTAAATTGTACATTCTGGGTGTCTCATTCAGTAAAAACGTAAAATTCCATTCTGTTTTTTAAGGCGGTCTGTCCTAATGTGTAAAATATGTTTTCTGCATTCAATCAGACATTATTGTGAGGGTTTGTGTTAGTGTTCCTGAAAATCAGATATACCGGCCCCCAGACACATTTTTTTCTCTAAATTTGGCCCCGCCAAGTCAAAATAATTGCCCAGATTTGCTCTACGGGTTGAAAGGGCACCAATGGCTAAAGTATTGTGTAAATTATTTTATATCATACTCTGGTCGAGTCTTCAATCACAGAATGATTAGCAGGCTCATTATTGCATTGTATTAATTACTAGAGAAGGTTAAAACATTTTCATGCAGCAATATGAAGACCATTAACTTGTACCTTGTACAACATGTTAAGTTAAAGTACCACTGATAGTCACACACACACTAGGTGTGGTGAAATTAACCTCTGCATTTGACCCATGCCCTTGTTCCACCCCCTGGAAGGCGAGGGGAGCAGTGAGCAGCAGCAGGTGGCCGCGCTCGGGAATCATTTTGGTGACTTAACCCCCAATTCCAACCCTTGATGCTGAGTGCCAAGCAGGGAGGTAATGGGTCCCATTTTTATAGTCTTTGGTATGACTCGGCCGGGGTTTGAACTCACGACCTACCGATCTCAGGGCGGACACTCTAACCATGTAATGTACAGAACACCAGAAGCATTTATTCAGATAAAAATATCAGATTACAGCTGGGATAGCTGCCCCCCCCCCCCACCCCCACCACCAAGGCACATTAGCTCTGTGTGTGTTTGTTAGTTATATGTAGCTGCTCAAATAGTACACCAGGTACCTTTCTCTTGTTAGAAGCCAAATTGAGCTTGAGAGCAGTTCAATTGATTTCAATAGAAATGTGCTTACACCGGCATCAGTACAGCTGCAAATTTCAAACACCTCCCTTCAGAATTTTCCCTACGCTCCCTACACATGCAGTAATCCCCTCCACCTCCTCCATCCTTCCACCTACTTCTTCATCCCTCCAAGCTGCTGATGCAGGGAAACCCAGAACAACCACGGCTTAGCAGCACAATTCCGGGCTGTATCCTTGGACAAGCAGCGTGAATCCACAGAGAATACTCTGCTCGTTTATTGCACCGCAATCAAACAGGAGCAAGGATGGAATCAGGGGAGGACCTGGCTAACACGGCTAGCAATGCAACTCTTCCTTTGCTAGGTTTTGGAGATCGTCGCCAAACGTGTTCAATCCGTGTTGGCGTTAACGCACTTTTTGTGTCTTTTTACGCATTGAAATCAGAAAGGACGCCCAATTCCAGAAGCTCGCACGTCCTCAGGACGCTGATTTTTCTTTTTTTTTTTACTGCCCTGTTTGCTTGTTTTTTTAAATTTGATCGATTATCGCTTTCCGCCGGTGTTTTGTTTTGTTTATATTTGCCGGATCAAACCTCCGTCCCCGTTTGTTGCGTTTTTATTGGTCGTAAATTTTGATTCGCCGAAAGTTTGATCAATGACAAATACTGCCTCAGTTGGCACTCGGACAACTTTACCGCGAGGGGCTGTCAAAAGAAAGACTTGATAGTAAACACTAAGGTGAGT
Organism: Nerophis lumbriciformis; assembly: GCF_033978685.3. Classification (NCBI taxonomy): domain Eukaryota; kingdom Metazoa; phylum Chordata; class Actinopteri; order Syngnathiformes; family Syngnathidae; genus Nerophis; species Nerophis lumbriciformis. The sequence continues at coordinate 27,529,190 of NC_084573.2, forward strand.
GGGAAGTCAAGCTTTTTAACTTCATCCTATGCCATGTCTTCAGTAAATTACTTGTTTTAGTCTTTGTGAGTCCATGGAAACTTCACTTATCTCCCGCTGTATCGACATCGAGGATGGAGACAGGCTAGCTGTTAGCTTCTAGCTAACCAGCACCCGACCAGACTCCTCCACCCTAAAACCAAAGTTTGCAGGTCAACAAAGGGGGCGAATATGTGCCTTGTGAAGTGTTAACGTGCGAGAAGTGTTCAAAAGGAGTTTCTTGGAGAAGTGGCTGACAAGTTAGCAAGCATCGCTGACATAATCAAAGTCATTGTTTACTAAAGCAGAGATGCTGACTGTGCGTTAGGATAAACGCGCATGCGCCATCACGCTCTGCTTTTTATCCATAGACTTATCAGATAACATTTTTTATTATCTATAGCAGGGGTGTCAATAGTGTGGCCCGGGGGCCATTTGCGGCCCGCAGCTAATGTTTTAAAGGTCCAAAGCACATTCTAAAAATACTATTAAAATAAACAAAAACATAACAAAAGTGGAATAAAAATTTTTGCAGGTGAAATGTAGTTTAGAAAATGTTGCAATGTTGACTAATAGAACAAAGATGTTTTGTTTCTTTAAAACTGTCATTGCTCAAAACATAATATTGAATCCAAATCAATGTTTTTATGAATTATTGACCTATCCAAGGCTCCGATTACTTCACATCAAACATTTCACTTTGAAAATAATTTTTTTGTGTAAGGCTTTGCATATTTTGTGTGTTTTGCCATTTAAAAAACAGTTTTATTTGACAAAAAGGGCAGAAAACAAACAAACAAAAAAACCAACATAAAAAACAACAACTTAGAACTGACAAATAGATCTGATGTTGATTAATAATTGGGATTTAATAATAACTGGGATTTATATAGCGCTTTTCTAAGTACCCAAAGTCGCTTTACATGTAGAACCCATCATTCATTCACACCTGGTGGTGGTAAGCTACTTTCATAGCCACAGCTGCCCTGGGGTAGACTGACGGAAGCCTGGCTGCAATTTGCGCCAACGGCCCCTCCGACCACCACCTATCATTCATCATTCAATTCACCGGTGTGAGTGGCACCGGTGATTAGAGATGTCCGATAATATCGGACTGCCGATATTATCGGCCAATAAATGCTTTAAAATGTAATATCGGAAATTATCGGTATCGATTTCAAAATTATCGGTATCGGTTTCAAAAAGTAAAATGTATGACTTTCTGAAACGCCGCTGTGTACACGGACGTAGGGAGAAGTACAGAGCGCCAATAAACCTTAAAGGCACTGCCTTTGCGTGCCGGCCCAGTCACACAATATCTACGGCTTTTCACACACACAAGTGAATGCGATGCATATTTGGTCAACAGCCATACAGGTCACACTGAAGGTGGCCGTATAAAAAACTTTAACATTGTTACAAATGTGCGCCACACTGTGAACCCACACCAAACAAGAATGACAAACACATTTCGGGAGAACATCTGCACCGTAACACAACATAAACACAACAGAACAAATACCCAGAACCTCTTGCAGCACTAACTCTTCCGGGACGCTACAATATGCACCCCCCCCCACCTCATAACCTCGCTCCCCCAACCCGGCCCACCTCAACCTCCTCATGCTCTCTCAGGGAGAGCATGTCCCAAATTCCAAGGTGCTGTTTTGAGGCATGTTAAAAAAAAAAATGCACTTTGTGACTTCAATAATAAATATGGCAGTGCCATGTTGGCATTTTTTTCCATAACTTGAGTTGATTTATTTTGGAAAACCTTGTTACATTGTTCAATGCATCCAGCGGGGCATCACAACAAAATTAAGCATAATAATGTGTTAATTCCACGACTGTATATATCGGTATCAGTTGATATCGGAATCGGTAATTAAGAGTTGGACAATATCGGAATATCGGCAAAAAAGCCATTATCGGACATCTCTAATGTTGATGTAGACTCTCGAGATTTAAGCGTTAAATAAATAATGTACGTATGCCCTGGCACACAATTATCATAATTTCATGACCATAGCAAAAAAACGTTTTACACTTTCATATTGAAATAAATACACCTACAACTTATTAAATACAAATATAGAAAAACTACCGGCAGCGGTAAAGTTTAGATTCATGAAGGAAAGAAGAAAGTGAATGAATGTTTATAACTGAATACATTTACATACGCATACATTTTTTTTTCTTTTGTAATATTTTTTTAATGAATTAAGTAACGTTGATGACAACCTTTTTCCAAAACACAATATAGAAGGTGAGATGTAACAGGATAATGCATACATTTACCATTTGTTTTCAAAACGCTTACAAAAAAGCGGGAACCCAAAAATTTACTGTTGGACCCCGTTTTTGTGACTTGATGGGGTCCCTCGGACCCCATCACTAGCGCCAACACTGTTCAATGTTCCCCCAGCTTCCTCTTATGCGATCAATCACCCAAAGGGATGATCAGAAAGATGCTCCAAGGCAGAGATCATGGGTTAGCATTTGAAATGAATGTTGGGCTACTGGTCTACGGGTCATGCACTCGGTTTAGCCCAACAGTACTTGTCAGATCAAGAATGGAACATGACACATTGTTCACTAAGGCTGCATGTGCAGTGCATATTTCAAGTGAACCAATTCCCACTTTTCCCGGCTCGGATGTCGTAAACAAAAATCAAAAACTTAGGAATTGTATTGTCACAAATCCGAATCAGTCAAAAATCACATGTGGATAAAAAACTTACCGTATTTTTCGGACTATAAGTCGCAGTTCTTTTTCATAGTTTGGCCAGGGGTGCGACTTATACTCAGGAGCGACTTGTGTGTGAAATTGTTAACACATTACCGTAAAATATCAAATAACATTATTTAGCTCATTCACGTAAGAGACTAGACGTATAAGATTTCATGGGATTTAGCGATTAGGAGTGACAGATTGTTTGGTAAACGTATAGCATGTTCTATATGTTATAGTTATTTGAATGACTCTTACCATAATATGTTACGTTAACATACCAGGCACGTTCTCAGTTGGTTATTTATGCCTCATATAACGTACACTTATTCAGCCTGTTGTTCACTATTCTTTATTTATTTTAAATTGCCTTTCAAATGTCTATTCTTGGTGTTGGGTTTTATCAAATACATTTCCCCAAAAAATGCGACTTATACTCCAGTGCGACTTATATATGTTTTTTTCCTTCTTTATTATGCATTTTCGGCCGGTGCGACTTATACTCCGGAGCGACTTATACTCCAAAAAATACGGTAATTGGATATCTGTCAGTGTGATGCAATGTAATTTAATAGAAATCGAACAATGTTTCTTTTTTTCAGGGCCAATAACGATTATTAGTACCGTAGTCAAGGAGGCCGAAAGATAATATTTGGAGTGAAAGTTATTTAAACATGAATAGTATATGCCAGTACTGGACAAAACTGAGTTGTTTTGTTAACATTATTTTTTAGGCAACTTCAAACAAGGAGCGACAAATTCTACGCGGCGCTAATGTTGTGGTCAATTTAGCGTCAACAAACATCTGGGGATTTCACAAACACCTTGATTTACGTGTGTCTAAGAGGAGCATCCACATTTGCAATTTAAAATATGGGAAATCTCCTAGGAAAATTGGTTTAAAAAATGATGGCATTTCTCTACATCACAGGAACTCGCCAATTTCATAGCAGTTTGTGGATTTAATACGTTGTAAGGTTTCCTCGCGAGGAACCTTGAAATACTGCAAGCATTTAAGTAAAAACAATTCTGGGCTCCTTCACAAAGTTTATAGGTGAAATTTTATAAGCTGGCTGACATAATTTCTTCCTGGATGTTACAGAAAGATGTTTTCAACTCAACTCGCTCGTCTGAGCTGCACATTAAGAGCATACTTGCCAACCCTCCCGGATTTTCCGGGAGACTCCCGAAATTCAGTGCCTCTCCCGAAAACCTCCCGGGACAAATTTTCTCGGGCGGACCTGAGTGACGTGTCGACAGCCTGTTTTCACGTCCGCTTTCCCACAATATAAACAGCGTGCCTGCCCAATCACGTTATAACTGTAGAATGATCGAGGGCGAGTTCTTGGTTTCTTATGTGGGTTTATTGTTAGGCAGTTTCATTAACGTCCTCCCAGCGCGGTAACAACACACAACAACAGCAGTCACGTTTTCGTCTACCGTAAAGCAGTTCGTCTGCCGTAAACAGCTATGTTGTGACACTCTTAAACAGGACAATACTGCCATCTACTGTGCATGCATATATGACAATAACATCTACAGCTTTTAGAGAGTGCAGTGCACAACTGCGCACACAACAAGGAGACAAAGCAGAATGCATCATCAGAGAGGGTGTTCAGCATGGTTAGAAAAATAGTGACAGAGAATAGAACAAGGATGGACAATTCAACCCTTAACTCAACAATGAGTAGTTGAGTGTTATGTGTGTGTATATGTGTAAGTAAATGAACACTGAAATTCAAGTATTTCTCTTATTTATATATATATATATATATATATATATATATATATGTCTTAATAAGGTTATCCAAAAAATATTGCTCGATACCGTAGTAGAGCGCAATATATGTATGTGTGGGGAAAAAAAAATCACAAGACTACTTCATCTCTACAGGCCTACTTCATCTCTACAGGCCTGTTTCATGAGGCCAGGAGATCTCCTGATGATTGAGGGAACCCCCTCATGAAACAGGCCTGTAGAGATGAAGTAGTCTTGTGATTTTTTCCCCCACACATACATATATATATATATATATATATATACACATATACATACATACAGTATATAGCTAGAATTCACTGAAAGTCAAGTATTTCTTATATATATATATATGAAATACTTGACTTGGTGAATTCTAGCTGTAAATATACTCCTCCCCTCTTAACCACGCCCCCAACCACGCCCACGCCCCCCCCTCCCGGAATCGGAGGTCTCAAGGTTGGCAAGTATGATTAAGAGTGTTACTAAAACAGCCTTCTTTCATCCCTGTAATATTGCAAAATTTGTCCACTAATGACGCAGACATCATAATGCATGCGTTTGTTACTTATTGTCTTGATTACTGTAACATATTATTTTCGGGTCTCTCCATGTCCAGCATTTAAATATTGCAGTTGGTACAAAATGTGGCTGTTCCGACTTTTGACGAGGACACTAAAGTTTAATCATATTACGTCTATACTGGCCCACCTGCATTGGCTCCCAGCACACTTAAAATGTGGTTTTAAAGTTTTGCTGCTCACGTACAAAATACTAAATGGTCTCGCAGTGACGCTTGGACCCCAGGTTAGCGGTCGTTATCGTGACTTAAAGGTGCAGAAGACAGCGGGCAGGTAAAAGGTATTTAATATAAGAAAACAACTAAAGACTAGTGCAGCTTTGAGTACACCTGAAGCATAGGGAAAGCTATGCAATACAAAAACTAAACTAAACAGCAACAGTTTACATACGAACAGCATACAAAACAATGTTCCAACCAAGACCGCAGCAACAGCTGAACCCAAAGAGACTATATTGCAGATTGAGAACAGGTGCGCTGGCAGACAAAGTAAAGGTGCTGCTAAGACCAAAAACAGGAAGTGGAAACAAGAAAATAAGACACTCGACAGGAACTAAAACACCAAACATATGAAAACGCCCACAAAACTAAAAGAAGGCATGACCAACAAAACAAGTCATGACCTGCAGCCACAGGTTATGACACTAACACCGTCTTATCTTGTTGATTGTATTGTGCCGTAGGTTCTGTCCCGAAATCTGCCTTCCAAAAACGGCAGCTTATTAGTAACTCCCAGAGCCCTAAAAACAAGTCTGCTGGCTCTAGGGCAGTGGTTCTTAACCTGGGTTTGATCGAACCCTAGGGGTTCGGTGAGTCGGCCTCAGGCGTTCGGTGGAGTCTCCGCCGCGGAGGTCGAGACACACCCGACTCATCTTGTAAATAAAAACTTCTCCATATCGGCGTACTATAGATACCCCCAAACAATGTTCCCTCTAATTTTCCATCCGATTTGCAGGTGTGTAATTTGTTGTGAGTTTATGCACCGTGTTGGTTTTGTTCTTTGAACGGTTCATTTTGTGCACCAGTAAAAAAACATATAACTTTGTCTTGGAAAAAAAAAAAAAAAAAAGTTTAATTTTTCACTAAAGAAGGGTTCGGTGAATGCACATATGAAACTGGTGGGGTTCGGTACCTCAAACAAGGTTAAGAACCACTGCTCTAGGGTGTTTAACACTCAAGGTCCAGTACTCTGGAATAGCCTACCGGCAAAAGTTACAGGTGATACCTCAGTAGAAGCATTCAAGTCCCGTCTTAAAGCTCAATTCTATACTTTACCTTTTCAATAGACCAGTTCTCAACCGCAGGATTCAAGGCGTAAGAGCAAAGTAGCAATTTATAGTCCGGGATTAACACAGTACTTGTTTTCTGCTGTAACACGGTTTCATCAAGACTTCCTAAACTTTACTAAGCACTTATTTCTTCTGTTGTTGCAAGCCTCTTTACTGGTCTTCTGCTGTGCTCTTGCTTGATGTGTCGCATTTCAGCATCTTTGTCCATTTCCACATGATAATACTAATATAGTTTATTTTCCGCAATGGTGGTGATATTAACTTTGACGGGCCGTTCTGCATTGATTATGGACACACACAACCAGTTAGCAGTAGCTGCTATCAGTGGCCTCGCCTGCCAACAAAAGGACTAAGGTGCAAGGAATGAACCACAAATGATCACTTTTTGTGACCAGCATTGATTGGGATCTGGCGATCACAAACCTTTCCACAGAAACTGGCCAGTAATGATTAGTGGCCGATTGATTGGAACACCACTTGTGGTATCTTTTCCTCCAGACACTGACGCAAGGTAGATGATACCGACGTATTTACTTCATCGATGGCATGAACTAAGTCGATGCATGATCGCAGTCCTAATATCGTTACATGCATTATCCCCCCCGATTCCCCCAGTTCAAAAATTCTATTGCGCCTCTTGTTCAAATAATGTTTTTTTCTTTGCGTAACTAATCAATTGGGAGCATGTACGTGTAAACCACAACTGGGAAATGGTAATGGTGGGTTGACCTTTTGCTAAGCCACACCCCCAAAATGCAACGACTAGCTTATTCAAGAGCAGATCAAACAAGACCTGCCCAGAGCCGTGTATAGAGAGAGTATGGCCAACTCGGTTTCAAAGTTGGGACCAAACATGGCGCCCTGCAGTCACATAACGGGTTGTTGACCAATCACTTAGGACAGGGGTGTCCAAATTTCTTACTCTGGGCCACATTGAGCTAGAAACATTTGGCCAGTATCTAAATATATATAGATACTAGGGCTGTGAATCTTTGGGTGTCAATCAATCAATCAATCAATGTTTATTTATATAGCCCTAAATCACAAGTGTCTCAAAGGGCTGCACAAGCCACAACGACATCCTCGGTATAGCCCACATAAGGGCAAGGAAAAACTCACCCCAGTGGGACGTCGATGTGAATGACTATGAGAAACCTTGGAGAGGACCGCATATGTGGGTAACCCCCCCCCTCTAGGGAGACCGAATGCAATGGATGTCGAGTGGGTCTAACATAATATTGTGAGAGTCCAGTCCATAGTGGATCCAGCATAACAGTAAGAGTCCAGTCCACAGTGGGGTCAGCAGGAAACCATCCCGAGCGGAGACGGGTCAGCAGCGTAGAGATGTTCCCAACCGATATACAGGCGAGCGGTCCACCCCGGGTCCCGACCCCGGACAGCCAGCACCCCATCCATGGCCACCGGATCTGTGTGTCTCCCCTTCCACAAGGGATAGGGGGGAGCAGAGGAGAAAAGAAAAGAAACGGCAGATCAACTGGTCTAAAAAAAGGGGGGCTATTCAAAGGCTAGAGTATACAAATGAGTTTTGAGATGGGACTTAAATGTTTCTACTGAGGTAGCATCTCTAACTGTTACCGGTCCCACGATTTGATTCAATATCGATTCTTGGGGGTCACGATTCGATTCAAAATCTTTTTCTTTTTTTTCAATTAAACACGATTCTCGATTCAAAAAATATTTTTTTTCCCGATTCAAAACGATTCTCTATTCATTCAATACATAGGATTTCAGCAGGATCTACCCCAGTCTGCTGACATGCAAGCAGAGTAGTAGATTTTTGTAAAACGCTTTTATAGTTGTAAAGGACAATGTTTTATCAACTGATTGCAATATTGTAAATTTGTTTTAACTATTAAATTAACCAAAAATATGACTTATTTTATCTTTGTGAAAATATTGGACACAGTGTGTTGTCAAGCTTATGAGATGCGATGCAAGTGGAAGCCACTGTGACACTATTGTTCTTTTTTTTTTTTTTTTTATAAATGTCTAATGATGAAATTGTAACTAATATTAATACTGTTGTTGATAATATTAATTTTTGTTTCACTACTTTTGGTTTGTTCTGTGTCGTGTTTGTGTCTCCTCTCAATTGCTCTGTTAATTGCTGTTCTGAGTGTTGCTGGGTCGGGTTTGGTTTTGGAATTGGATTGCATTGTTATGGTATTGCTGTGTATTGTTTTGTTGGATTGATTAATTAAAAAAAAGAAAAACATTTATTTTTTTAAATAAATTAATACAAAAAAAAATAAATCGATTTTTAAAAAATGAGAATCGATTCTGAATCGCACAACGTGAGAATCGCGATTCGAATTCGAATCGATTTTTTCCCCACACCCCTAATAGATACATATATACTGTATATATATATATATATATAGATACATATACACACATACATATACATACATATATATATATATACACATATATATATATATATATATATATATATATATAGTGTGTGAATGTTGTCTGTCTATCTGTGTTGGCCCTGTGATGAGGTGGCGACTTGTCCTGGGTGTACCCCGCCTTCCGCCCGATTGTAGCTGAGATAGGCTCCAGCGCCCGCCGCGACCCCAAAGGGAATAAGCGGTAGAAAATGGATGGATGGATGGATGGATATATATAAATATATATATATATATATATATATATATATATATATACATACATACGTATGTATATAAAGTCGTGCTCATAAGTTTACATAACCTGGGAGAATTTATGATTTCTTGGCCATTCTTCAGAGAATCCATCCATCCATCCATCCATCCATTTTCTACCGCTTATTCCCTTTGGGGTCGCGGGGGTCGCTGGAGCCTATCTCAGCTACAATCGGGCGGAAGGCGGGGTACACCCTGGACAAGTCGCCACCTCATCGCAGGGCCAACACAGATAGACAGACAACATTCACACTCACATTCACACACTAGAGAATATGAATGATAACACAAAAACCTTTCTTCCACTCATGCTTAATGGTTGTGCGGAGCTATTTATTTGCAAACAACTGTGTTTACTCTTTTTAAGTCAAAATGACAAAAGAAAGTACCCAAATGACCCTGATCAAAAGTTTACATACCCCAGTGAGTTTGATCTGATAACATGCACAAAAGTTGACACAAACAGGTTTGAATGGCAAATCAAGGTTCCAATCCTCACCTGTGACATGTTTGTTTGTAATTAAAGTGTGTGTATAAAAGGTCAGTGAGTTTCTGGGCTTCTGACAGACCATTGCATCTTTCATCCAGTGCTGCACAGATGTTTCTGGATTCTGAGTCATGGGGAAGGCAAAATAATTCTCAAAGGATCTGCGAGAAAAGGTAATTGAACTGCATAAAACAGGAAAGGGGTATAAAAAGATTTCCAAGGTATTGAGAATGCCATTTAGCAGTGTTCAAACGCTGGTTATGAAGTGGAAAATGAGGGATTCAGGTAGACCAGCAAAGATTTCAGCCACAACTGCCAGGAAAATTGTTCGAGATGCAAAGAAAAATCCACAAATAACTTCAGCTGAAATACACGACTCTCTGAAAAATTGTGGTGTGGCTGTTTCAAGATGCACAATAAGGAGGCACTTGAAGAAAAATAGGCTGCATGGTCGAATCGCCAGAAGAAAGCCATTTCTGCGCAAATGTCACAAAGTATCCCGCTTACATTATGCCAAACAGCACAGAAACAAGCCTCAAAACTTCTGGAACAAAGCAATTTGGAGTGATGGCTTTCTTCTGGCGACTCGACCATGCAGCGGTGGTTGGGGACCACTGTGTTACAGGGCTTTGCAGCAAAGCCCTGTCTGTCTGTTATTTCACTTTACCTTTTTCTGTGTTGATTGAGCTGTGTTGAAGCAGCAAAAAAGGACATTATGTTAAATGAAGAGTTTCTGTCTGATAGTTGATATAATAATGTAACTGCATCATTAAGCCTACATGAACTCCATGGTGTTCAGGGATGAATAGTTACTCCTATTGCTATTGTACTATTTTTTCAGCTATAGTTACATTAATCATTAGTAATGCAGCAGCCTAGTTTTGAATGGAATGGCAGGGTCCCTGCTATCACATATTGATATAAATATAACATTTACATAATGAAAATCAACTACAGGCTTCCCAAATGCTGTAATAAATTAAGCATGATGAGTTGACTTGAAACTGTTTAATGGTGCACTTTTTATATGTAGAAGAAAAGTTTTGTCATTTTATTTAATCTGAGCAACAATTTGAGGCAGTTTAATGTTGATTAACGTGGGCAGAATTATTATAGTGTTCCCAATGTTAAAAGGATAAAGTCATTGTTTACAAATTTGGTAAATAAATAACCAAAAAATGTATATTTTGTTGTTTTCTTACTGTACCGAAAATGAACCGAACCGTGACCTTCAAACGGAGGTATGTACCGAACCGAAATTTTTGTGTACCGTTACATCCCTAATATATACACATATATATATACATATATACATACATACATACACATATACATATATATATATACATATACATATATACATATACACATATACATATATATATATATACACATATACATACATATGCATACATACATATATATGCATACATATATACATACATACATACATATATACACATATATATACATACATACATATATATGCATACATATATACACATACATATATACACATATATATATACATATATATACTGTATATACATATACATATATATACATATATATATATACAGTATATGTATGTGTGTATATATATATATATATATATATATATATATATATATATATATATATATATATATATATATATATATATGTGTGTGCATATATATACATACACATGTGTGTTTGAGTGTGTACATATTAATATGATGGATATATAATTATTATAATGGATATATAGATAATATAATTGGATATTAAGAGTAGGTGAAAGTTCCATTCCTGCCTTGTTTTCTTCCGTGACATTTTTCCCAACACGCATGCTCATGTTTTTAGATGGGTTTAATTTTTAAATATTTTATTACATTTGGACGTTTTTTCATAAAATTCACGATGTTCAGTGAGCAGCTTGTGATATGTGTTTTGACCTTTGTTACTTGCATTTCTTTTTTTGTACCATAACTAGGTAAGGTTGTTTGGATTGAGTCATATAAGTTAATGCTGTGCTATTATTTCAAAGCACTTTCAAGGGTCACATTGTCCACAAGATGGCAGCAAATATGTAGCATTCAAAATTGCGTGCAATACTTTGTTTAACTCATGACATCTCATGGGCCAAATGGAAGATGCCATAATTTGGACATCATCTGGCAATACTTTCTTTGATTGGTGAAAAGCTCCTCACATGACAACAGGACGCCATGTTTTGTACCCACTTTGAAACCAAGTTGTCCGTACTCTCTTTATACAGGGTTGTGGACCTGCCTTGGGGTCTGACACTTTCCTGGCGGAGCTCCATTGCAGGGAGCTGGTCTTAGCAAAAGGTCAATAACATGACCAAGTGGACTTAGTCATTGGACAGCGGTGATATAATGGATGTTTACGTCAATGTCGTCACGCCCTGTTACTTCATCTTGTGCGCCAGAGTGTATTTTTGGCATGTGTGTTTCTGTCAGGTAAGCCTGGTGATACTGGATATAGGTAAATAAAGTCACTCACTCAGAACAGAGCATCAAGACTTGCAGAATAAATCCAAGCTAAGTGGAAAGTTAATCAGCTGCGTCTGCAAACAGGAGCCCCATGTGGCGAACATGGCAGGCGTGCAGAATGTTGGTGTGGTTTCACCAGCTGCCCTTTCCGTGACCATGCCCCCCCCCCTCCTACAGACCACACAAATCCTATTTCATGCCAGCCGAGCTTCTGAGAAGGCGAAACAAAAGCCCGACTGACACGGCTGAGTTTTTCGGAACACTGTGCCGACAATCATCGTAAAATTGGTGGGACAAAGCAAAAGTGGAACTCCACTGAACCTGGGATGACGCAGAAGCTACCCCCCCACTGCTGCACGGTGCTTTCTGAGTGTGACGTCTGAGAAAACTCTCACGCTCTGCTGAAGGTCACCTCCTCTATTATTTAGACCCTCCATCTCTTGCCAAGTGTGAGTACAGTAGAACCTCAAATTGTGAACACAATTGGCTCCGTGACCGAGCTGGTAACTCAAAACACTCGTACAGTGGGTCTGGATAAGTTTTCGCCTCATCCCTCACTTAAAGCGTGAGGAATGGCATTTCCTCGATGGGAACACCCGGTAAATCCGAAAGAGAAAGAGATGATACAGTATTATCGGCACACAGATTCCACCTGGTGGTTGTTTGAGCACACTGCAGCTAGTCCTGGATAAATTAAGCAGCCCCCACTCTTAAAGGGGAACATTATCACCAGACCTATGTAAGCGTCAATATATACCTTGATGTTGCAGAAAAAAGACCATTTATTTTTTTAACCGATTTCCGAACTCTAAATGGGTGAATTTTGGCAAATTAAACGCCTTTCTAATATTCGCTCTCGGAGCGATGACGTCACAGCGTGGCGTCACATCGGGAAGCAATCCGCCATTTTCTCAAACACCGAGTCAAATCAGCTCTGTTATTTTCCGTTTTTTCGACTGTTTTCCGTACCTTGGAGACATCATGCCTCGTCGGTGTGTTGTCGGGGGGTGTAACAACACGAACAGGGACGGATTCAAGTTGCACCAGTGGCCCAAAGATGCGAAAGTGGCAAGAAATTGGACGTTTGTTCCGCACACTTTACCGACGAAAGCTATGCTACGACAGAGATGGCAAGAATGTGTGGATATCCTGCGACACTCAAAACAGATGCATTTCCAACGATAAAGTCAAAGAAATCTGCCGCCAGACCCCCATTGAATCTCCCGGAGTGTGTGAGCAATTCAGGGACAAAGGACCTCGGTAGCACGGCAAGCAATGGCGGCAGTTTGTTCCCGCAGATGAGTGAGCTAAACCCCCTATCGACCCTAGCTTCCCTGACCTGCTGACATCAACTCCAAAACTGGACAGATCAGCTTTCAGGAAAAGAGCGCGGATGAGGGTATGTCTACAGAATATATTAATTGATGAAAATTGGGCTGTCTGCACTCTCAAAGTGCATGTTGTTGCCAAATGTATTTCATATGCTGTAAACCTAGTTCATAGTTGTTAGTTTCCTTTAATGCCAAACAAACACATACCAATCGTTGGTTAGAAGGCGATCGCCAAATTTGTTCTCGCTTTCTCCCGTGTCGCTGGCTGTCGTGTCGTTTTCGTCGGTTTCGCTTGCATACGGTTCAAACCGATATGGCTCAATAGCTTCAGTTTCTTCTTCAATTTCGTTTTCGCTACCTGCCTCCACACTACAACCATCCGTTTCAATACATTCGTAATCTGTTGAATCGCTTAAGCCGCTGAAATCCGAGTCTGAATCTGAGCTAATGTCGCTATAGCTTGCTGTTCTTTCCGCCATGTTTGTTTGTGTTGGCTTCACTATGTGACGTCACAGGAAAATGGACGGGTGTTTATAACGATGGTTAAAATCAGGCACTTTGAAGCTTTTTTTTAGGGATATTGCGTGATGGGTAAAATTTTGAAAAAAACTTCGAAAAATATAATAAGCCACTGGGAACTGATTTTTAATGGTTTTAACCATTCTGAAATTGTGATAATGTTCCCCTTTAATGCTTTAGGATATGTCTACACTAACCCGGATAACACCTTAAACTAATAATTATTTAGCCCAAGCCCCGTTTCAGCCACACTAATCTATCGTTTAAGGTCCCCCTCCTTGGATAATTGTTTACACGGGTAAGTGCGCCGTGTATTTCTTGAATCTCCGGCTCTTAGCTTTGTATGGAGTCATTGATCGTTTACAAACTGAGTTCGGAGAGGAAGTGACGCCATAAAGACCGCGCCCCACACAGGAAGTGACGTCAGAAAGAACACGCCACAGACAGCTTCACAATAAAGAGGTTTCGTAACTCGGAGCTTACCATTGGAAATATGGAGGAGAGTCATCCAGACATGCCCGTGTTTCTCCTTCCGTCTGTACAGACGCTTGTGGAAATCACACATGAATACCTTAAGAGAAAGCGATTGCGGCTATTTCGGATAAAACACATCTCAGACGGCAAGAGAACTTTCGAATGTCCAGGTCAGCCGTGATTCTACTTAATGAAAAACGTTGTCCATTTGTCGAAGGAGAGACAACGAGAATGCGAGCTCCCGTGGATGTGATAAAAAAGGTAGTGTGTGCTTTGTATTACCTGGTCGTCGAGGAAAGAAAAACGGCAAATGCTTTTGGACTGGCAAAGCAGACTGTATCAGTTATTGTCCGCCATGTATGTCGCGGACTCAACGTCCAGATCCAGAGTATATAAAGTCACCAAAAACGAATGGACAATGAAGGTGAAGGCAAAAGACTGAGGAGTGTCCTGATCAGATATCTAGATCCCTAGATTGATTGATGTAAAATGTTCTTTATCACATTGTTTACGTGTCTAATAAAGATGTAATTAATTTATGATGGCTCAGGTGTGATTCACTACAATAGGGCCCCACAGCACACTGGTTTCCAGTTAATTGAAATACCACAAAACTGGATATTGTTCAGATAAGTAACATTTAAGAACTTGCACACAAAGCAACACTAGAGGTGACTATGACGTGCACATTTTCCACGCATGCCTATTAGGTCGCGTTGCGCCGGCGGACGGAGGGGGCGGGGGGTCTTAAACGGTGGCATTGTTGTGTGTGGACACGGATAAGATTAAGTGGGATTTACCCTGGATAACTTTATCCGGCTTAGTGTAAACGGGGCCTTACTCACATCAGAATTCTCAGGAACGAGGCAAAAAATCATCCAGACCAACTATATCTCAAATCAGCACCGGTAATTCAAATTAATTAAAACCAATTCAATACATGCTTTCCCCCGCCCCCAAAACCGCACAATTTATAATGTAAAATGCTAAAATTAGAAATATTGTTTGAAAAACAATACAATAGAATTGTCTTCAATCAACTACAGTATTTTTATGAAAGAATGTAATAATATTGAACAGCCTTTACCTCTTCCAGCATACTCAAATTTAGATCACTCTTATTGCTTGTATTCCGTCATGTGACTTCTTCCCGAAAGTGGAAAGCAATGGTGGTCCACCAAGCCAATATTGCTGTTGTACAGCAAGCAATTTGCGAACTATCAGAGTACAAAAGAAACTTAAATCTTCCTGCAAAAAGCAGATAAGAGCAAAAATATCAAACTGTGCCATGGAATGGATCCCTATACTTGAACAAAAACAATGTCTGCCGAGTTCCCAGAATTATTGAACTATTATGCTCCAGATGTCATTCTACACGATAAAACAAATGAATACTTGAAACATTCATAGAAGTAGTTCCAGACGTCATTCTACACGACAAAACAGACGAATACTTAGAAAAACTTGAACATAGTTCCAGACGTCATTCTACACGACAAAACAGATGTATACTTAGAAAAGCATGAACATAGTTCCAGACGTCTTTCTACACGACAAAACAGATGAATACTTAGGAAAAACTTGAACATAGTTCCAGACGTCTTTCTACACGACAAAACAGATGAATACTTAGAAAAGCATGAACATAGTTCCAGACATCATTCTACACGACAAAACAGATGAATACTTGGAAATGCATGGAGGTCTACAACTTCTTTGTGTGTGGCTGGGTCAAGGACATTGCTACAGTATCAAGACACAGAATCGGCGCTAGCTGTCCAAAGTCGGGACCCAGGGTGGACCACTCATCTGTGCATCAGTTGGGGACGTCTCTGCGCTGCTGACTTGTCCCCGCTCAAGATGATCTCCTGCTGGCCCTACTGTGGACTGGACTCTCACTATTATGTTAGATCCACTATGGACTGAACTCTCACAATATTATGTTAGATCCAGGGGGTGGGGGGATCCCCACATCTGCGGTCCCCTCCAAGGTTTCTCATTGTTATCCCATTGGGTTGAGTTTTTTCTTGCCCTGACGTGGGATCTGAGCTGAGGATGTCGTTGTGGCTTGTACAGCCCTTCGAGACACTCGTGATTTAGGGCTATATAAGTAAACATGGATTGATTGATTGAAGACCGTTCCGGATAATATATATTTTTGCTCGGGTAAGGTTGTATTTCATAATTTAACTTTGCTTCTACTGCCATGTTTGTTGCTGTTGCATTTATATCAAAATATAAATATAGATGTCAACATTGTGTATGCGCTGAAAGATTCATTTATGATTGTTGCCCTTGGTAAAAACTTAACTCTTTTAGGTTTTGCTCACATTTGCTTTCTTTTAATTAGACTCGCCGAGTTGTTGCTTTTCAAAACGCTCGTAGCAAGCATGTCTTTAAGAAATACCAATAATACCAAGATAATACTTAAATGGGTAATAATGAGGGTAAAAAGTATATCAAACAAACCTTTAACGAAGTGATCACTGCGAGCTTCTGCTTTCTTCGACTCTGCTCCCTTGGACGAAAGTGTTGTTTCGTAAAATCTTGCACTCTTCCGACTTTTTTGATTACTTCTCGAGGAACTCTGAAGAAATGTTTATCCTTTTCGCAATTTGAACGATTCGTACAGCCAAAAACAACACAAGCATAGGGCATTGTTTTCTTAGAGGAAAGGCTAAATGGCCCCTAGTACCAATTGAGAAACCGTACTATCTTGACCACCATGCATATTTAATGTTTTTCTTCAAGAAAGGCTAAATAGCCCCTAGTACCAATTGAGAAACCGTACTATCTTGACCACCACGCATATTTAATGTTTTTCTTCGAAAAAGGCTAAATAGCCCCTAATACCAATTGAGAACCGTACTAGCTTGACCACCACGAATATTTAATGGATTTTTTCGAGACAGGCTAAATAACCCCTAATACCCATTGAGAACCGTACTAGCTTGACCACCACGAATATTTAATGGTTTTTTTCGAGACAGGCTAAATAGCCCCTAGTACCCATTGAGAACCGTACTAGCTTGACCACCATGCATATTTAATGGAGTTTTCTTCGAGAAAGGCTAAATAGCCCCTAGTACCCATTGAGAACAGTACCAGCTTGACCAATGACCACCACGCATATTTAATGAGCCGGACGTGAGCTGAACGTGATGTCAGTAAAATCCAAGAAACCAAGTAGTTACAGGAGCAGTATCGGTCCTATTTTCGTTCAAATTTTCAAGTTCGTTGAATGATTTAGTTTTTGATCACAATTATAATCAGACAAAAACACAGGATGGCGGTGTAACATTGTCAATTAGATATTTAAATTGTATCCTTTATTTTCCTTTATTATATGAACATTTTATACCACAGGTACGGTGAACATAATTATCATGGTAATCGTGACATTGTTGCATGTGCTCAAAAAATACTTCTAAACAATGACTTTTTTTTTTTAATATAACTAAAATAGACACAAAATATACTTTCTTGGCAAAATAAATGTAATATTGTTCAAGCTTATTAAGAGCAATGTTTTTATTTGAGTGTTTAAATATGTTAGTCTTCTTCCATTTTAATTTGTACACGTTTAAACATTTTTCATTGATAAATATTAATACAATTTTATTGATTAAGTCAAACTTTATTTCTGGTTTATATGACATCACACCAGTTTACTTCCTCACCCTGTTCTGAAAGAATAACTAAGTTGCTCGGACAGTAATGTGTTTATAAAAGTTTAGATTAAGGTATATTGTTTTTTTTTATTGGGAAAAAGACGTTAAAGTGTCTTATATTCATATTAGCTATTAAGCTAACGATCTAGCGCTGGGCATATAAAGTGTGGTTATCAATCACAGTTTTTCCATCATTTTAATTCAAAATGGTAACAATAACCTTTGGGAGTTTTACGGCGGTTATCGTTATTACCATTCATTGTTACATCTCTACTTTATTACATACAATATTTTGAGCAAAATAAAGTCAAAAGTGCAACATGACTAAACATAAGCAGAAATTAAACATGGTTTTTGTGTCCATGGACTTATTTCCTAAATTTGTAAACCACATTTGTCAAACACAAGGCCCGTGGGCCACATTTGGCCTGTGATTGCCTAGAAATAATATGCATATTTGTTCCCTCCATTTTGACAGAAAAAAATTACGTACTGCAAAACATCTTTGCAACTTTAATATTATCCAATATTCCAACAATTATATTATTATACTTTCCAAACAATTTTTTTTTTGGTAAATGGTAAATGGGATATACTTGTATAAGCGCTTTTCTACCTTCAAGGTACTCAAAGCGCTTTGACACTATTTCCACATTCACCCATTCACACACACATTCACACACTGATGGCGGGAGCTGCCATGCAAGGCCCTAACCACGACCCATCAGGAGCAAGGGTGAAGTGTCTTGCTCAAGGACACAACGGATGTGACGAGGTTGGTAGAAGGTGGGGATTGAACCAGGAACCCTCAGGTTGCTGGCATGGCCACTCTCCCAACTGTGCCACGCCGTCCTCATGCTTTGGCATTCTTTGTTTTGTTAAAAAATTATATATATACTTAAATATCTGCTTGACTTATGATTTTAAAGCAAGTTATCCATCAAATTGTACACTGTAAAAATTACAATAGATTTTCTGGTAAAATCTACAGTGTTTTTTTGGGTTTTTTTTTTTTTTACAGTAATTACTGTACATTGTAAAAGCTCTACCACTGTTTTCCTTTTACAGTACAATTCTGGATAACTGAACTGCCAATTTTTTCACCGTAAAATGTGCAGTTGTTTTTGTGGTGTATTACTGTAAATGGAAAACCGATATCACATGTTTTTACTGTAACAAACTGGCAGCTTAGTTGCCAAAAAGTTTTTTGTTTTTTTTCAAATTAATCACGATTTTTATTGTCAACAATTTTTAATCGATTAAAAAAACAACATTTTATTTTTTATTGTTTTTTATCTGTCTTGTCCAGCCACTCAGGCAAATCACATTGTTAATTGTTAATGATCATATCTGCTGTACAGATTTACTTTAGAAAAGAGAAGTGTGGGACACTTCTCTTGTTGCCTTATTTGTATTCGACTTTATTAATTGTTTGGAAAGAATTTTACTGAAACCAGTTTTCTTTAAAGTAATATAGAAATGTATCAGAGCTGTTTATTTATTTTATAGAGAATGTAGTTAATCATAGAACTGGAACCCAATGTTATTAAAAAGTATTGATTTTGAATCATCCTGAATCATGAATCGATTCTAAATCATAATTGTTACCCCTAAGAATCGGACAGAATCAAAGTTCACAGCCCTACTGTTTTTCCATTTACAGTAATATGTTACAAAAACCACTGTAAATTGTATTGTAAAATGCTGGCGACTTGGTAAAAAAAAAAAACAGTGGTACTGTTTTTCAGTATGTTCTAAAAAATAAAAAACACTGTATATTTTACAGAAAAATTCTGGTGACTAAGTTACCAGTATTTTACTGTAAAATCAACAGATTTTTTTTTACAGTGTATGCAAAAAATATATATACCGTATTTTTCGGAGTATAAGTCGCACCTGCCGAAAATGCATAATAAAGAAGGAAAAAAACATATATAAGTCGCACTGGAGCCCGGCCAAACTATGAAAAAAACTGCGACTTATAGTCCGAAAAATACGGTAATCAAATGCGTAGGCACATTCATATATTGTTTGCTGTTACAAGCGGCCCTGTGAGACAGAGCTCTCAGTGAAAACAAGTTGGACTGTTGTAAACAATAACAAAAACGACAAAAAGTAACAAGTATCGATCTGATGTGAGTGGGTTTAGATCAAGGAAGAAAATGTACTACGGGAGCCATACAAACAAGCAAACCTACTCAGTGGCCTAGTGGTTAGAGCAGTGGTTCTTAACCTGGGTTCGATCGAACCCTATGGGTTCGGTGAGTCGGGCTCAAAATGAAAACTGACAAACACGCAGGAGCTCAATGTTGGTTGGAGTGCCGGACAGAAGTGCACCGGCAAAGCAAATTAGCATGGATCTATCAGCGGAGCATGACAAGGAGTGGACGCTTCTAATCAGATACCGAGCAGCTGAGGAACCAAGGATTATACAGCGTGAATCAATCAGCCACGTCCAATCAGCTAATGCAAGATTACCCTGAGTGCACTGCTGTCCGCCATCAAACACTACATTTTCTTCACAAGTCTGTCTGCAGCAGTACAACATATCCACACAAACAGTCGTGGCAAAAATAACAATCATGATTATTTTGATCGATATTGAAATCACGAACAATAACACGATTATTAATTCATTTGAACACCTGTATTTATTGCACCACCAAAACTCAACTTTAAGTATAATTTAAAGGATTTAAAACCAGTAACGTGTAACCAAAAATTAAAATAATAATAATAGTAACAACAATGAATAACAATAGCAATATAATTAAAAAAAAATTCAGTTATTCCGTTAATTTTTTTTTTTATTCCGTTGTTTACCTTTTACTTACTTATTTTACTACTATAAAGTGTGTGCTTTTTAAGTCATAAATTTAATTTAATAAAATGCCTACATCCTCACATTTGGTCAATTTTGACCAATATTTTAAGTCAGTGTTTACATGTGGGCCGCCAAAAAAAATCTGTTTCTCAGCTGTGGTCCTGATGGGCCACAGCGGTATTCTGTTGTAATACACTTGTTCACCACTTGTGGCAGTAATGACAACATAAAAGAAACAGAAGGAGTCTGGAGCTTAAGTCATCGAAAAGTTTCTTAAGCGCAAAAATTAAGACTGAAGTGGTGAAGCAGTATTTTCCTTAGCACTTAAACTGTATTGACGGTTTAATCAAGAAACTTATATATATTGTTAGTTTTTTATTGAAGTGAATTAGTGAATTATATTTATATAGCGCTTTTCTCTAGTGACTCAAAGCGCTTTACATTGTGGAACCCAATATCTAAGTTACATTTTCAAACCAGTGTGGGTGGCACTGGGAGCAGGTGGGTAAAGTGTCTTGCCCAAGGACACAACGGCAGTGACTACGACGGCAGAAGCGGGGATCGAACCTGGAACCCTCAAGTTGCTGGCACGGCCACTCTACCAACCGAGCAATACCGCCCCATTATTACTAACTTACCGTATTTTTCGGACTATAAGTCGCTCCGGAGTATAAGTCGCACCGGCCGAAAATGCATAATAAAGAAGGAAAAAAACATATATAAGTCGCACTGGAGTATAAGTCGCATTTTTTGGGGAAATTATTTGATAAAACCCAACACCAAGAATAGACATTTGAAAGGCAATTTAAAATAAATAAAGAATAGTGAACAACAGGCTGAATAAGTGTACGTTATATGAGGCATAAATAACCAACTGAGAACGTGCCTGGTATGTTAACGTAACATATTATGATAAGAGTCATTCAAATAACTATAACATATAGAACATGCTATACGTTTACCAAACAATCTGTCACTCCTAATCGCTAAATCCCATGAAATCTTATACGTCTAGTCTCTTATGTGAATGAGCTAAATAATATTATTTGATATTTTACGGTAATGTGTTAATCATTTCACACATAAGTCGCTCCTGAGTATAAGTCGCACCCCCGGCCAAACTATAGAAAAAAACTGCGACTTATAGTCCGAAAAATACGGTAGTTTGAATGTATTTATTTTAAATCGTATGCAAATTTATTTTTCATCAGATTTTATGAGTCCCTTTTAGCAGTGTATTTGATTACTATTTACCTATACCTTGATAATAATCTTCGTGATTAACACATTTTCATATTATTTGACAAGTTGTATCTGGTTAAACTGTTAGGTTAGATATAATTGTTGAATATGATTAAAATCCAGAGTCAGTGTTAATATTTGAATGGGCTCCGGTGCCCTCTGTAGTGGAATAGTTGGGCCCTGAAGTTAAAAAGGTCAAAAACCCCTGTTTAAAGTCAAAGCATAATATTTGACTTGCTTGTGTAAGGTACTGTTTGAAACCTTTGTTAGCGCAGTCAGACCGGATGTTGCCCACAGCGCCATTATTGTGAAGGGCTGGGAAGTGCTGTTGTTATGAGCTTGACGTGTAAGGAGAAGATTTGAGTCTGTAAAAAAAAATACAAATACAAATAAATTAAAAAGAGAGCTTGTCAAGTTGTGACTGCTGTCCTGTTGGTATATCGATGATGTCGTTCACAACAACACAAGCAGATGAGATGTGTTGTGGTTGTATGGATTGTTCTTGCAAACGTTCGCTTCGCAGTTTAGTCGCTGTTTCAAGTTGGTCTCCTCATTGTTCAGTTCAGGATGTTTTTCAGGGATGAATGGCATACTTTCCCAAACAAATGTTTCTTCTCCTCACAATGACAGCTTTTCACTTACATTTATGCAAATTTCCCAGAAATTCCGCGTTTAACAGCGGATTCTGTTTTATTGGCCAATTATGTTACTCCGTCTGCGGCTACGTCAACTTTGTTTGTTAAGTTTAGTGATTATTGATTAGGCATACTACATTTGAGTTGTGTGTGCCATTAATCCAACACGTGCTGCAGTAACAACACCGCGCTCTTTTGTCTTATTTTCCTGAGGCGTGTCCTTTGCTGAGACACAATCACACACAGGACATGTACTTCAACGTATTAAATTTTACAACTAACACACGTACACAAACAGACACAAGCGACAGCGTTTGTTGATTTGTCTGTTAATGTGCAAGTGGGCGGGTGGTAATGAGTGTGTGTGTGTGTGTTTGTGAGCATATGGGTGTGCATGAACCATTCGACTCTTCTTATTTCCCAAGATGCACAGTTTTACATGCCCACACACACAAAAAGACACACAGTGTACTCAAGGCCCGGTTGTACTAATGAAGCAGCCGGTATGCAGCTACCTTATTACATCCAACCCCTCTGGACAATGTCAGCAGGCACACATTTCACTCACGGTCTATGTCGTGCATCTCACTGGCAGACAGTCAGTGATATACATTAACTTAACTTAACCTAACTTGACCATCACAACGTTGTGAAGGAGCCCGCACAGGTCAGCATGGGCAAAAGTGCATCGTCACGTGTATCTGCCTGCTATTGGTGCTGGGAGCAGACCATTGCCTTAATTGGTTGTCAGCAAGAGACTATTACTGTTGTTAATACAGCTGTTTACTCCATCTACCCTCAGATGGGGATGTGTGATACCAAGAAAAATTCAGGCTGGTATCGGCGATAACAATCTGATACCATGTGCAAATATACCTAAGGTGTCTGCTAAAATGTTATAAGTTGTGTATTTTCAAATAACATATCTATCTAAAAATAAACAGTAACATGTTAGAAAAAAGAGCAAACAATTGGAATGTATTGACAAAAAGCAAAATGTTTTAACTAATAATAATATACTTAGTCACCACCTATAACACAAAAAGGTGTTTTATATATATATATATATATATATATATATATATATATACATACATATATATGTATATATATACAGTATATACATATATATAGTGTATATATACATATATATATACATACATATACACACACATATATATATACACATACACACACACACATATATATATATGTATATATATGCATGTATATACACATATATACATGCATATATACTGTATATATATATATATATATATATATATATATATATATATATATATATATATATATACATACATACATACATACATACACACACACATATATATATATACAAACATATATACATATATATATAAACACATATATATAAATACATATATATATATAAATACATATATATACGTATACCGCATTTTTCGGACTATAAGTCGCAGTTTTTTTCATAGTTTGGCCGGGGGTGCGACTTATACTCAGGAGTGACTCATGTGTGAAATTAACACATTTACGTGAATGAGCTAAATAATATTATTTTATATTTTACGGTAGAGACTAGACGTATAAGATTTCATGGGATTTAGCGATTAGGAGTGACAGATTGTTTGGTAAACGTATAGCATGTTCTATATGTTACAGTTTTTTGAATGACTCTTACCATAATATGTTACGTTAACATACCAGGCACGTTCTCAGTTGGTTATTTATGCCTCATATAACGTACACTTATTCAGCCTGTTGTTCACTATTCTTTATTTATTTTAAATTGCCTTTCAAATGTCTATTCTTGGTGTTGGGTTTTATCAAATAAATTTCCCCCAAAAATGTGAGTTATACTCCAGTGCGACTTATATATGTTTTTTTCCTTCTTTATTATGCATTTTCGGCCGGTGCGACTTATACTCCGGAGCGACTTATAGTCCGAAAAATACGGTATACACATATATATACATATACACATTATGGTTGTACGGTATACCGGTACTAGTATAGTATCGCGGTACTAATGAATCAAAAACGGTACTAAACTCTGTTTGAAAAGTACCGGTTCTGTCTATCTGTGTTGGCCCTGCGATGAGGTAGCGACTTGTCCAGGGTGTGACTCTTCTACCGCCCGAATGCAGCTGAGATAGGCTCCAGCACCCCCCGGTAGAAAATGGGTGGGTTCCCAATTTTTTGTATTGCGAGACAAAATTAACGCGTGAATGATCATTTCGAGAAAAAAAGGTAGACATGCAGATAATGTACTTAGAAACCCATCTTCTAATAGCAAAGGAACCCCAAACCCTTCAGTGTCCAGGCCGGCGTGACCCCAACGCCTCCTCTGTGATGTCTCTCCCTACTGTCAGCCAGCGGAGTAGTCGGCTGGCCTGGAGGCAAGGGGCCGCCTAATAGACTGCTCCACTTGCTTTATTTCACACATCTCATCACTTATCCCACTGGGTCACATACATGTACCAGTCGGGACGGCGGGGGCAACCAAGAGGGAAGCCCCTGGAGAATCAGCGCATTTAGGGTCTTTCCTCAGAAACTGGCTTGACAGGGAATCAAACCCGTGACCTCAAATGATTAAGGCAGATCTGTGTAGACTTGAAACGAGCTACACTGCCACTCAGACAGATTTACTGCGATGCATACATGACATGCAATAATACTTATTCCCCACTTAGGATGATTGCCGGTTCATTCGTAAATGAACTGTCACGTAACATTCATATTGCATGTAAATAAATGCATTCACCTCCAGCGTCATTATTTACAGTAAACGCAGCTTCCCATTTAAAAAGATTGAAGTAACAGGGTGGAAATGTTCTTCTTAATTTTTTTGCTCCCAGACTCCCCACTATCTTTGGCCACCTAACGATTCTATCCGATTCCAACTCCTGGGGTGACGAGCTGACTTGTAATCGAATCACAATTCAACACAATTTGCGATTCAAACCGAAAATCGCAATGTATTATTTGGTATAATAATTATAATACAACTTTTTCAAAACAGGTTACAGGTTAGAAAGGCTCCTTCTGGTGACATGAATGTATTCTTATATCACAAAAATTACCGTATTTTTCCGGACTATAAAGCACACCGGTATATAAGCCGCATCCGCTACATTCTGGAAGAAAAAATATTTTCCATATATTAACCGCACCGGACTATAAGCCGCAGATACTGTATATACGTTGAGAAATAAGCTATTTACACGAAAGATTTTGTAAATGTTTATATACATACCTTAATTGTTTCCAAACGGTGTCTGTAACACGGCAGTAAAACGGATGATCAAACAAGAAGTCATCGTCATGGACCCACTAGCTGCGGAAGCTAGCTTTCCAATCAGCTAAACAGACTCAATAACTCCACCCTGACGTTTTGGTGAATTTACTGAGAAATTTGTGAAATTGAAACAAAAAAAAAATGCTGTTGTAAGTTAATAATACTAGCACAGACACCCGTAAACGTGTTAGCATATTAGCTAATGCTAACAACGCTAGCTGGTTTACGATAACGCGTACAAATATGCATGAAAACACTCCTACAGAAATCACACATAGGACAATTTAGTGAGTATAAACAGTTTTAGTTATATTGTAAAACTTACAAACGTTGCTTGGACGGATGAATGAAGAATCCATACGAGTAACAACACTATGGATGACTAGGAAACACAACGGCACTTGTACTTCCGGTTGAAAGCTCTAAAGAGAAGAAAGTAGTATAGACGTTCGCCCAGCAGCATCTGCAGTGAGCAAACGCGTCCAAAAAAGGGGTCATAGCACAAACAATAACACACTATTTCAGTGTCTTGCATGTGTTTTATGAAAACTATGTCACGGCCAGGGCGCATTCCAATGCGCCCTCATCTGTGCGCTCTGCTGGTTGCGCCTCCAAGAGCACACCTCGGGACACGGCCACGACCGACCACCTCCTGCACGCGTCACTCTGGCTGCGGCAAGCAGCTGCAAGCAATCAGCAACCCACACACCTGTCGCTGATGAGCTCTCCTGCCTTCAAAAGCCTGCTCGACCTTCTATTCGGCGCCAGAACGTAATCTTCTGTTGGTGTACAGTAAGCCGTATTCTTGCTTGACGCAATCCTGCTCTCTCTGTGTTTTTCCCTCCGTGTTTCATTGTTGCGTTGTCCTGTGTCCTGTCGTTCCTACAGCAAATCCCCGTTCTCGCTTGGCGAGCTGTGCGACTCGTCATTCTTTGTTCCTCTGGTTCTCTGGCTGCCCCCGTGGATCTCGACCTCTCGCCTGGATACGGACCTCCTACGCCCCGCTTAGCCCCCGACTTCCTGCTTGCCTCACGGACATACGAGCCTGCCCAGCCCCTTTTGGACTTGCCTTTCACTCAACACTACCGGTAACACTCAACAGCTAATTCATACACAGTCACACATACACTCTTTTGGATTTAGTCACACTCCATTCTCTAGTTTATATTAGTATTGTTTCATTATATATATACCGTATTTTCCGGACTATAAGTCGCAGTTTTTTTTCATAGTTTGGCCGGGGGTGCGACTTATACTCGGGAGCGACTTATGTGTGAAATTATTAACACATTACCGTAAAATATCAAATAATATTATTTAGCTCATTCACGTAAGAGACTAGACGTATAAGATTTCATGGGATTTAGCGATTAGGAGTGACAGATTGTTTGGTAAACGTATAGCATGTTCTACATGTTATAGTTATTTGAATGACTCTTACCATAATATGTTACGTTAACATACCAGGCACGTTCTCAGTTGGTTATTTATGCCTCATATAACGTACACTTAGTCAACCTGTTGTTCACTATTCTTTATTTATTTTAAATTGCCTTTCAAATGTCTATTATTGGTGTTGGGTTTTATCAAATAAATTTCCCCAAAAAATGCGATTTATACTCCAGTGCGACTTATGTTTTTTTCTTCTTTATTATGCATTTTCGGCCAGTGCGACTTATACTCCGGAGCGACTTATAGTCCGAAAAATACGGTATATATATTGTATATATATAATAAATCATAGAGCAACTACGCCCCCTTGTGGTCTGTGCCATCTACTCCCTCCCTGTAAACATAAACTATTTGCATTATGGCCGTCAGCGATGAAAAATTCATAAATTAGCCGCACCTTTTATTAAGATGCAGGGTTCAAAGCATAGGAAAAAAGTAGTGGCTTATAGTCCGGAATTTACAGTAAAAATTGTTTTACTTTTTTATTTGTTCTACTCAATTTACTGGCTGCGGTGTGTGTTGCTTGTTCATACCAACAGGTGTGTATTAACATTCCATTCTCTGGTGCCCATAATGTGAAATGGTTCAGTGGTAAAACCCGCAAAGGCATGACGGTGAATAATTGAAGGAGTATATACACACACAGCCGAGGTCAGCCATCAAACGCACCTCGTTAGGGAGACTCTGGCCTCCTCTATTATTCACTCATACATGCTCCCCTCTTACTGCTCGCTTCCTCTCTTGGCCGGAGAGATGGACTAGTGCAAAGAGTGCAGACAGATAGCAGAGGTAAAAAAAAAAAAAAAAGAGGTTGCCTGAAAGAAAGAAAGAGCGGAGAGGCGATGGCGACAGAAATAGCAAGTGAGGAAAAAAAGGAAGATGTTTGAGCAGGGGAAAGCAGGAAAGATATGTGTACAGGTTTATCTCATCTCATGGTGTGTATGAGGATTAGTCAGACTACATTTTAATCATCATTGATGTGGAATTGATGACGGCAACTAATGTGACTAATGTGTCAAGTGAGTGAAGTCATTACTGTCAATTATGAAAGCGATGCTGACAATCTCCATAGCAACTCCAGCTGGTGGGAGATGGCAGGTAGGTCGCTAAGCATAATTGATTTAGGACATCTGACATCAGAAACCCTTGCCTAAAAACACGAGTACTGTATATACTACGGTATTACTACTGTAGAAATGTATGAAGAAACATTACATTTTAGTGTTAAAAAAATAGCATTATTATCACTAGGGATGAAACTAACGACTATTTTGATCGTCAACTAATTTAAAACATTTGTACGCACGTACAACACTTAAGACCTTCAGTATGTCAGTATGTTGAATTCAATTATGGAATGGACAAAGCAAAGAAATCAATGTATTAATATGATCCACTTCAAGAAACTCTTCAAACTTAAAGTGTTTACAAAGTACAAAGAAGAAGAACCATGATAAACATTCTGAATTTATCTCATCCATCCATTCATTTTCAAGATAATCTTACTCATCTCATCATGTGAAATATAACTTACTTCACCAATTATTATTTATTTATTTATTTATTTTTATTATTCCTACTTATGGAGTATATTGCGAATAAATTGAGAACAGGAAGTGAACAAAAGTTTTAGCAACTGCTATGTAAAGGAAAAGGGGTAGGATTAAATAAGCTCTACTTCTTCCTACTCCTTTTCGAACATGTTGATTAGAGAAACTGGTAATTGTGATGTATCATGTTGTATGCGTGTATGTTCCAAATAAACACAAACTCAACTAGTGATCCACTATCTTAACAGTTAGTCGACTAATCCGATTATAAAGCGTCCAAATATTCATTGGCTTCAATTTAGCCATTCACTTTTAAATTCAGCTTGATATTTTAGGCATGTGTTAAGTAACAACAAAGATGACTAATACAATACTATATATAATAAATATTTACCATAAATTCCGTTCAAATTCAATTTATAACCCTGTGGCTTATAAAACGGTGCGGCATATATGTGGATTTTCGCTGATGGCCAAAATGCAAATAGTTAAAAAAAAACAAAAAAACAAGCAAAGACAATGAATTGGTGCGTTATTGTTTGCTCCATGGTGCCATCTTTTGGACAAGGTAGCTCACAGAAGGTGCTGTTGCGGCCTTCTGTTTTAACTGAGCTTTCAACCGGAAGTACAAGTGCCGTTCAGTCTTCTAATCGTCCACAGTGGTTCTACTCGTATGGATTTTCAGTCATCACTCCAGGTAACGTTTGTAAGTTTTACAATACAACTAAAACTATTTATACTTACTGAACCCTCCCATGTGTGATGTCTGTCGAAGTGTTTTCATGCATATATGTATGTGCTATCATAATGTAATTAAGCGGGTGTCTTTAGTATCCAATCCAATCCTATCCACTTTATTTATATAGCACATTTAAACAACAAAAATGTTTCCAAAGTGCTGCAAAACAATATTAAAAACAATATTAAAAACAATATTCAAATATTATCCTTAGCTCCACCAATGACTGAATAAAAATAAAAATACATATAAAACCAATATAAAAATAAATATGATTTAAAAAAGTATTCACTAATATAACAAGTTTATGAGCGTCTGTGTTAACTTTTGCATTCTTTATGTATTGTTTCAGTTTCACAAATTCCTCAGTAAATTCACCAAAATGTCACCGTGGAGTTATTGAGCCCTCAACTAATTGAGTCTGTTTAGCTGATTGTAGAGCTAGCTTCCGCAGCTAGTGGATCCATGACGATGACGTATGTTTTGTTTGATCAGCCGTTTTACTGCCGTGTTACAGACACCGTTTGGAAACATTTAAGGTATGTAAATAAACATTTACAAAATATTTCTGTGTAAATATTTAATTTCACAACGTACCGTATATTACCAAATAGTAGCCCGGGCGTTTATTTCACAAAATCGATTTTGGAGACAGGCGTTTAAAAGAAGCAGGCGGTTATTTGCACAAGGCTTTTATTTATTTTTGCACCAGCCTGCACCAGGCCATTATTTGGTTACAATGGTTACTGTCCGGTATTTTTTTTTCGTACAAAAAACTTTAAATGTAAAAGCTATTGTAAACATACAAAAAAAAACAAGAGATCAACATGAGGTAGGCTATCAAAAGACAATAGATCAACAAGGCCTCAACATGGCAGTAGTGCAACAATTGTCAAATAGAATACCATTACTAAAAATAAATAAACTTTTAAAAATAAAATTATGGTACCAAGTACTCAAGTATAAAATCCACCATCAAAACAGAACAATATTACTGTCACTTAAATAAAATAAAGGCTACAGTACTCCAAGTTTTAAATAAAGGAAAAAAAAATTATGGTACCAAGTACTCTATAAAACCATCAAAACAATAATACTGCAGCAAACGCAACCCCAGTAGCATTTTAATCAAAATTATGCAAATAACAGCCCATGGGCGGCTATTTGGACATAGGCGGTTATTAGGAAGAGGCGGTTAATTCACAAAATGGGGTCAGACCCCGGGTGGCTATTAGGACATGGGCGGTTATTTGCCCAAGGGCGTTTAATTGGTAATATACGGTATATATCTGGTGCGACTAATATATGTAAAGTATGTTTTCTCTTCTAAAATTTGGTGGGTGCGGCTTATGTGGGTGCGCCCTGAAGTCCGGAAAATACGGTATTTATACACTAACTACTGTATGCTGCTCATTCGGCTGTTACAAAAATTAAAATAACTATTAAACTTTGGCATTTCAAATGCAACGACAGGAAAAGTGCTGACGAAAAAAACCAATGTTAATTGTTTTACGTAAAAAAAAGGACAGTTAAAATAGCAATAAAACTATAAAGACAAACAAAACACCAGAATGATCTAACTTCCTCAAAAATAAACATTTTGTGATGATGTGTTTAAAAAGCTACCCACTGGTATATTATTGATTATTGAATAACTTATGGCATTTTGAGGAATCTAATAGACTCAATGTATGTATATCATTGATTAATTCGTAACATTTTAGCTGTCTATTAAATCATATGTTTAATCTTATGATACCGGCCCATTGGTGCTTAATGTGTTGTGTGTTATCATGCTTTTCTTCATTGCATTTCAAATTGACACTGCTTTAAAAAAACACTTGAATTGATTTAGACAAAGTTTAACGGGCAAACTTTGGCTGAAATGATAGTTAAATCCATATTTCACACAACTTGGTCACACACTTGTTAGCTAGCTAACAAAGTAACAAGCTAACCCTCTTGCCGAGTTGAGACCGTATCCTCCAGATGTCCAATGTAGTGTCATAAAAACAAAATGTTCTTTGCAAAATGAACAAGTTATTCATGTTTTTAACAGGAGTAAGAGAAATTGTCCCCACTCTTGACAAATTTTCACCCACGGCGTTGTGGAAAAAACACAATTGAAGACGTTACGAATATTGTCGACAAATTGTCGCACCACTAATTATAACGGTAATGTGCTCAAAAAGTACTTATATACACAAAAACTATTTTAACCAAGTTTTATTAAACAATTGTCACATCCATATACTACCATACTGATGAATACCTACAGTAGTGTAAAACCTATTATATCAAAATCTGAAAGGAGGTAAAACCTTCAAAGTGATCCTAAGATAGTAAAATGTGATGGATACAAGTGTCTAAACATGTTAGATTTATTTGCTGTTGTCACGGCGGGGTTGCAGCTTACTGCGCGGTTCGTTCTCCCGGGATGCAAACGGACGACTCCGAACAGGATTTGCAGGTAGGAACTTGATTTAATCTTGATAAATCATTCAACTTACAAAATAACAGGCAAACACACAAAGGCAAGCGTGCCTATCGCACGCGGAAGCTAAGGCAAAAACTTAGCGCAGGAAACATAGAACTATAGACACGGACCCTCACAAAACTGTGGCATGAAATAAACAAGACTTACATAGACAAGGCATGAAGCGAACAATGACGCCAGGCCAACTGACTGGCAAAGGCAGGCTTAAATAATGCCTCTTATTAGAAACAGGTGAGCATCCCGAACACCAGAGGCAGGTGAAAACAATAAGCAGCCATGGCAACCAAACCAAACTCAGGTGTCACAAACAGGAACTCAAGGAGTCCAAAACTAACAGAAAATACAAAAACATGATCCGGGCCACGGATCATGACAGCTGTTTGCATTGCTATCAAATGGACAATCTGGATCAGATCCAGATTAAACACCTGACTTTACAACCTCATTTTTCATGCTCATCGGGTATGATTTGATAGGAATACCAGCCTTGAAATAATTGTTTTCCTTTTGAATTGACATTATTATACAGCTGAGATAGGCTCCAGCACCCTCCGCGACCTTGTAAAAGACAAGCGGTAGAAAATGGATGGATGGATTAAATGGTTAAACTGGATCAAATCCAGATTAAACACCTGACTTGAAGGCCCAGTTCTCATCTGGTAAAATTATGAATTTGAATTTACATTGGCTTTACAGCTCTTAGTTTGCACTGATCTGGCACAAATTCATAGGAATATTGTACAGTCGTCTGAACATTTAATTTTCCAATCTGGATCAGAACCAGATCAAATATCTGACATGGTGCTATGTAAAGGAGTACAAGCAAGTAAATATTTCATTTTCCTGTTTAAATTTACATTGCTACCAAATGGACAATGTGTATCAGAGCCAAGGCTTTCCAGTCCTGAGTTTACATGTTCATCTGTTATGAATTGATATAAATACAGGCATTTGAACTATCATGATCCGTGGTCCGGATCATGTTTTGTGTTTTCTGTTTGTTTTGGACTCTTTTAGTTCCTGCTTGTGCATCTCCAGCGTCATACCCAAGCCTTGTCTCGTCTTGTTATCCAGATCCTGAATTTCCAAGTTGGTATTTTGAGTTTCCTTTCTCTCCTCTTAAGCAGAGTGATTTTTTGTTTGTAAAGTTTTCAAATCGCAGTGGTGAGTTCAGTTTACTTTTACCATCTCTTCTTTTCCACATTTTTGAGTGACCTTTTGTTAATTACTTCTCTAGATAAGAATCAGCGTAGAAGCTTTATAGCCCATTGTTTTTTCATAGTTATATTCCTCGTTAGTGTAGTTAGAGATAGATATTTCTGTTTCCTCCTTTTGGAGTGCTTTTCAGTTTGTTCACATTTTGTGAAACCTTTTCGCCTAGTTAAAGTTTATAGCCGTTATTGTATTGCCTTTACTCAAGAGGTGAAAAGTGAACTTTTAAAAATAAAAGCCTGCCGGATTATTTCCCACCTCTGCATCTGAGTCCTATTTTTGACCGGACTCAGTACTGTCAGGACTCAGTCAAAAATAGGACTCAGATGCAGAGGTGGGAAATAATCCGGTTTGGGTATGATGCTGGAGATGCACAAGCAAGAACTGAAGGAGTCCAAAACAAACAGAAAACACAAAACATGATCCGGACCACGGATCATGACATGAACATTTAATATTCCATTGTCAATTTCCTTTTTCATCTATTTAGATCAGCTCCAGATCAAACACCGCATGTTAGCTCCTCAGTCCCTACATGCACAATGCCATTTGATAGTGGTACAACGTTTCACTACAGTCAACAATGACTTTTCAAATAATGTGTGGATTCTGACCCTCTTTAGCAGAGACCATCATAATAAATCCATGCTGATGCATTAAAAATGGTCACTGACAGGAAGTGGCAAATGTAAAACTGTTCAAAAAAGGCAAACTATGCCTGTGTTTAGTTTCCAAATGTGGACACCTTTTGTTGGAGTTTTCTCTTATTCCAACTACTCTTCATGTTGTCTGTTTGGCAAACAGCAACAGCACCATGTTGAAATATCAAAACGCTGACTGATGTCGACACATATGAAGCTGCCCTTCTTCTCTTGCAGCGAGGCAGATTGAACATCTTCTCAACAAGTGGAAAGCTGAGTGCCAAACATCCGCTCATCAATCTTGTCACTGCTGACGACACAGAGAGGGATTATTTGAACTAACTCAGGAGTTATGCTATTATGTGACTATTGATATAGTATAAACACAGCCAGCATACAGTGTGTGAATTGTTGTAGTGTGTATGTGTTCTGTGTTCCACTGGTAATCAGTACTACTTGCCATTATTTGTGACGTAGTTCATTTGTTACGTCATTTCCATACATGGTAAGAGGTTTTCCAGTAGTCAGCCTTATTTTTCGGCAGTTGCGGTCCAAACAAAAATATGTCCATCGTAGGGTCGTACGGTATACCGGTACTACTGTATTCAAAAAGGTACTATACCGCCTTTGAAAAATACCATTACTTTTTTGTTCATAGACATGAAGGCGCGCAGCGGTGACATTGCTAATAACATGAGCCGAGGCGCATTTCGCGAGTCAACACACACACACACAGACCACTTGCAAGCAGAAAAAGAGTAGACACAGAAGAGGGAGAATGGACGTATTTAGGCTTTAAAGACCCAGGTGTATCGGACACCTTGGCCTCCTTAGACGCATCCTCGCTCATCCATGCGGACTGAACACTAGCCGAGAGTTAGTGGGCGGCCGAGGGTGGAGTCGGCTCTCTTGGTTGCTTTGTTGGGTCTGCTCCTGTCTCTGGCCATGCTCCCCCCGCCCCAGCAGACGATGGGGTGGTTGTTTTTACTTTTGTAGCTGTATGTAGAAATGTCTGGTTGTTAAAGTACCAATGATAGTCACACACACACACTAGGTGTGGCGAAATTATTCTCTGCATTTGACCCATCACCCTTGATCACCCCCTGGGAGGTGAGGGGAGCAGTGGGCAGCAGCGGTGGCCACGCCCGGGAATAATTGTTGGTGATTTGAACTCACAACTTACCGATCTCAGGGCGGACACTCTAACCACTAGGCCACTGAGTAGGTAGCAGGTAGTAAGTTGCATCAGCTCTGCTCTTTTTATGGCTTTAATGTCCTTTGTGTTCTTTGATGTTGATGTTTCCCTCTTACACACATGCTTATTAAGTGTGCTATGGCTATGAGTTTTTTTCTCTCCTTGGCCTCAGTCTGAAACCCCTCTCCAGGGGCCCAGGCTAAGACTGAATACTTTTTTTTCTCAACCAACCACCCCCCCAACCCCCAGCGTTTACCTGTTTCTCACTATTTTTGTAAGGGGCGCTGGAGGTTGGCAGACCCGTCAGCAATCCTGTTCTGTCTCCCTGTAATGTTTGTCTGATCTTGAATGGGATTATTAAATCTTAATATCCCCTCGGTGATTAATAAAGTATTTCTGATTCTGATTCTGAAAACTAACGATAAAGGCAGAGCTATAAACACTAAACAACAAACATAGCTGGCTAGCGGCTAACTTGTGTCCACAGTGTTTTAGCTACTTCTAAATTCCTAATCCTCGCCTCTTTGGCGACAACTGAACGGCGGTTCTTACAAGTATCATCCCCACAGGACGATGAATAGCTAAACACTGTTTAATACACATTGTAGGATGATCCAATAGCTAACTGCTAACAGAAAGCTAATGCTCCTGAAAGTAAACAAATTGGTGGATCCATACAAATATCGACTGTAACAATACCAAGTACAAGAGCCATGTATAGTCGATACTACAATGATTGCATCAATATTTTTGATTAGCACAAAATCTGTAGTCTTTTTTTTTACTGTTTATAAACTCAGGAAAAAGAGCAATATTTATGACCAATGTATGACCCTGTAACTACTTGGTAATGGATCCACACCCAAATGTGTAGTATTGCCTAAAACTAATGTAAAATATCAAACAACAGAAGAATAAGTTCTTGTTACATTTTAACAGAAGTGTAGATAGAACATGAAGTATTTACAGTAAATGAACAAGTAGATTAATAATCCATTTTCTACAGCTTGTCCCTCATAGTTTTGACAAAAAAATAGAATGGGAAATGACACAATGTGTTACTGCATACATCAGCAGACACATTAGCAAACCGTTTGTATGTTCACTGTCGTATTTAATGCCAAAATTGTTCTTCATTGCAATAAGAAACATATGTTTAATATATCATACGATTTTCTGGTAAAATAAAGCC
Source organism: Nerophis lumbriciformis (assembly GCF_033978685.3). Taxonomy (NCBI): domain Eukaryota; kingdom Metazoa; phylum Chordata; class Actinopteri; order Syngnathiformes; family Syngnathidae; genus Nerophis; species Nerophis lumbriciformis. The sequence goes on from NC_084573.2 coordinate 27,565,708, forward strand.
AATAACGAAATTTTTTGTGGTCCCCTTTATTTTGAAAAGTATCAAAATCCGTTTTGGTACCAGTACCGGTACAAAATATTGGTATCTGGCTAAAATACCCGGCTCAGTCCGACAACAAATATACAGAAGCGATACGACCAATAACTGTATGAAACAATTTGTAATGATACGTTAGCATGTAGCATCCTTCTGACCGTTGATATCAGCAAATAGGACACTGGTACATGTAGAAAGGGCTTAACATACATGATTTATTAGTGTTTTGTATTACATTTAAACATTATTTTTTGTCTGCACTTTGATACAGTATAACTATTAATAAATAACTTTTGAAAAATATAATACGTTAGCAATGTTGCATTATCTTAACCAGATGACATGTAGATGAGATATAAACAGGCTACTTAATCCATGTACGACTATGTAGATGGATGCACAGAGTTGTTTCAAACAGGGAGACAGACATTATAATAGCGGCGGAAACTGGAATCGAACCTGGAACCCCCAGGTCGCTGGTGCCGCCCCGTATAAGTTGTATTTTTTTTTTTTTTTAATATCTATACTGGTTTGACACACAATATATGTTCTTGGCAGAAGAAACATTAATGTTTGTTCTAGATTCTTAAGAACCGTATTATTATTGGAGTGTTTAAATGTTTATTGTTTTCCATTTCAATTTGTAAAGGTTTTCGAATGATTTTTTTATTGATAAAGGCAAATTGTGTGTTCACTTCGCTCCATGTCCGGTTTATGTGACGTGGCACGGGCTCACTTTTTGTCCTAGACAGATTTGTCTATGTAAATAAAATTGTAAAAAAAAAAAAGACTTAGTTGATAAAACAGTTTAGACAAATGTAGCTTGTGGTATGTTGTTTTTTAATGTGAAAAGCCGTTAAAACTGTCTTGCATTCATGTTGACATTTAAGTTAGCGCTAGGTAGTCCTGGATATTACCAAAGTGCCGGTATCAATGACGTTTTTTTTTTTTTTATAATTTCATTTTAAAACAGTAATACTAACCGTCAGAAGTTTTACCGCGATTATCAATAATACTGTCTGTCATTACGTCCCTAATTTATATATTTGTTGGTACAGAAACAGACCGCTAAAACTACAGACATGGTTGATGGCGCCGAGATGCGTTCTCAGTCAGTTGGAGGTCATTTGCTTGTAAATAAAACCGTCCACAAAACAGCTTGTTTTCAAAAGACAGTCAAAAATTGACTTTACGATGGTCTGGAAAGCAGAATTCATGCAACATTTGGAACAAAGAACCACACTTTATTTTATTTATTTATTTATTTTTTTTCCTGTCCAGCTTCTTAGGCAAATCATATAGTTGATGTAGATGCCCATGTCGGTTGTTCAGATTTGCTTTACAAAAGAGAAGTGTAGGATACTTCTCTTGTTGCCTTATTTGTATTTGACTTTATTAAATGTATTTATATTATCATTTAGTGCAGCCAGGCCGAAGCCGGGGGGGATAGAAAGAGAAAAAAAAAGAAGACAGAGGGGGAAATTGTGGGGACAAGAGGGGGACTAGACAGAGAGACAACAACAACAACAACAGCAAACAACAACAACAGAGCAACATCAGCAAATACGACATGTACAAATATGATGGTAAAAGTAATAGCAAATAAGCAGTTAGCGAAAATAAAAAATAATACAAAAATGACAATGAGCATTATTACACTACAAATGGAGCAATTCAAATACCAATAGAAATAGCGCTATTGATAATGAACAATACCAATACTTTACCTTTATTATCAACAATACAGTTGTTCAAATGCAACAATACATATACGTAATGATAACTTGAGATACGAAAGAATGCAGAAAAAAGGAGGGGGAGAAAGAGAAGCAACCTACATTAACCTTGTAGATTGTTATAGTAACAATAGGTTAAGCTTTGTCCGTGTGCCATGTGTTATACCCAGTTTACCCTAGGGCAACAACGTTAATATATGTTTGATGAAACGTGATTATGTGCATGAGTGTAAGTATGCATATGTACTTGTATATGTACAGAATGTGTATATGTGTTTGTACAGTGAATGTATATGTACAGAATGTGTATATGTGTTTGTACAGTGAGTGTATATGTACAGTATGTGTATGTGTATGTTTGTATATTGAATGTGCGTGTGGGTGTACGAACTTTAAGTATGTAAATATGTACTGTTTTTGTGTATGTATGTGGGAGTGTAGGTACCTATGTATGTATGCATGTATGTGAGTATATGTGAATTTGTATGTACAATATATTCGACTCCCATAGTGCGTGGGAGCCCCCACGCAGCCAAGCCGGCCAGAGACAGGAACCCCAGAGCCCGGCCCACCGCACCGCCCACAAGAGCCAGCAGCAGGCCGCAGACAGAGTGTCCTAAGAACCACACTTTAAGGCAGACCTGGGCAAATCACTGCCCGCGGGCCACATACAGCCCGTTATGATTTTCAATTCGGCCCGCCGGACGTTCTACATCATTTTTTTAGACCTTTAACATCAAAACTGCCATTATGATGTGCAGTGCTTTTTTAAATTACCCTAAGTCTTGGAATTATAGAAAATATTTCAATGGTCGAAATCTGCGCTTTTGGGTGGTATACAAGCTATTACGGTAAACTACGTCACAGCAGCCCGGACGAGGAACAAAGCAGAGTGGGCGGGGCTTGTTTTCAGAGCAGCCAGCCCAAAACGCGTGTGTCAGAAACAGATGCGGAAACAAATTTTTACATGATAACATATATTGCAGGTGTTCATTACACTTTGCATTCATATTTTGCTGTTTGTTACATGTTTGTTGAGTTTTGCTTGATTGTAATAGATGTCCATCGAGGAGCTGGTCTGAGAAGTAAAAGGGAAGCGATGTTCATATGTTGTTAATATTCAGTATTTTACTTCCCCATCCATCCATTTTCTACCACTTATTCCCTTTTGGGGTCGCGGGGGGCGCTGGAGCCTATCTCAGCTACAATTATATGTATTTTACTTTTCATAGTTAATATAGTAAATCCCACTTTCTTTATTTTAATGTACATTTTGGTTGTCCCATTCAGTAAAAAACGGTAAAATCCCATTCCGTTTTTTTGAGGTGTCTGTCATAACGTTTTTAGAACTTTATCGGACATTGTGGGGACGCCGTGGCGGGGTTGGGAGAGTGACTGTGCCAGCAACCTGAGGGTTCCTGGTTCAATCCCCAACTTCTACCATCCTAGTATCGTCCGTTGTGTCCTTGAACAAGACACTTCACCCTTGCTCCTGATGTCCTGGTTAGCGCGTTGCATGGCAGATCCTGCCATCAGTGTGTGAATGTGTGTGTGAATGGGTGAATGTGGAAATAGTGTCAAAGCGCTTTGAGTTCCTTAAAAAGGTAGAAAAGTGCTATACAAGTATAACCCATTGTGACTTTTGGTATTAGTGTTCCTGAGAAAAAGGGACCCAAACACACATACTGTACAGCAGGTTTTTACAGCAGTATATATCATTTATACACACATACACCTTGGCCCCCCAGACACATTTTTTTCTCTCAATGTGGCCCCCCCAGACACATTTTTTTCTCTCAATGTGGCCCCCCAGTCAAAATATTTTTCCAGTTCTGCTTTAAGGTTATGTAGACCACAAGGCAGTGTTTTAAATGTAGATTAAAAAAAATCACAATATGATCTAACAAGCTGACAGGCATCTTCTGCTTGATATCATCAAGATCTACGCATATTTCAAACACAAAGAAACATATCAGATCATCAAACTCACAAACCTCTCCAAAAGACTTTTAGAGAATGTTTACATGAGACTGATCACACATAAAAACAAAAAGATGAGGAATCCCAGGAGCATCTTTTGATCAAAGGACATCTAGGAGGGTCTCTCCCAAACAAATATCACATGACATACGATATTAGAGCATCAGACAAGCGCGTCTGAGAACAACGTCAAGTAAACACAAACATATCCATTTCAAACTCAGGTTCTACTGGTATATTGTTCAGGGTCTTGGGTGAGCTGGAGTTTATTCCAAGTAGACTTTGGGTAGGAAGCGAGGTACACCCTGGACTGGTTTCCCATCCCCCAGGACACCTATGAGTCCCTCCAAGATTTTGTTCCAATTTGACCAATTATGCACATTTTTGTTTGACATATTTCTTAGTCTTTTTGTATATATTTGTTAATTGATAACTTTTTTCTTCAGCAAAATCTCCATATTATAATTACAGAGGTGTACAGCTCTAGTAATGGGTACATTCGCACCCACCTGCACAAATGTACTTCAAAATGTAACAATCAAAATAAATATGACTTTTTTTTTTGTTTACTAGGGCATGCATGTATAATATGCATTAGTTTGACCATTTAAAATCAACGATAATAAAAAGGAGATGCTTGGAAATAGCATAAAAATGCCCCAAAAACTTGGAAAATCGCGATTCATAGTGTTACTTTTTGGTGTAACCATCATGAGCGTTCTGTTCAGGTATATTTATTTTATATTTTGATAAATCATCATAAATAGGTATTGATCAATCTTTAAGCTGTGTTATTTGATTTCAGTTTGCCTTTGACATCTTATTTAGAATTGTAGTTGAAACGTTTACAACCTTGTGTTGTGCTCATGATGGCGTAACCAAACTAGATTATTTTGAATATGTATTCCCTTTTTTACATTAAATATATTTAAATATACTGTGTTTTATGCTTTTTTCTTTTTGGAACATGTACTATACATATAATACAATAAAGTCCCATATATAAAATTATGTTTCTAGCAATACTTCAATTTTGTCTTTGAAAGTAACACTCCAATGTCCATTAGTGGAGCTGTACACAGAGGGAAAATCACAACAATTTTTTAAAACTTTAATTTTGTCACGCATTATTTTCCCCAGCACACACCGAAAATAAACCTGCCAATTTATGTTCAGGAATCGCAAAAAAGGCGTTCGAGACCCTGGGACTAGTAAATTGTTGTTGTTGTTCACAAAAGTTTGAATAAAGATGCAAATAAAATATATTTTGTGAGATTTGTGGAAGTCCTGTGCTTTTTGGGCCAAGGGTTAAAAACCCCCAACAAAAACACTGACTACTAACTCATAAAATCACAATGTAATTGCAACTTTTTGAAAATGCTGATACAAAATCAGGCACTTTAGGCCGCAACAATCACTAAAAAGCATGCAAAATCCTGGAGGGACTAACATACAGATAAGGTTTTGCTAAATTATATCAGAATTATTGTTAGTTTTCATGCAAATAAATAGCAGGGTTTTCTCCTACATGCAAATGATCGTGGCCAGAGGTGGGTAGAGTAGCCAGAAATTGTACTCAAGTAAGAGTACTGTTACTTTAGAGATTTATTACTCAAGTAAAAGTAATGAGTAGTCACCCAAATATTTACTTGAGTAAAAGTAAAAAGTATGTTGTGAAAAAACTACTCAAGTACTGAGTAACTGATGAGTAACATACACACACATATCATATATATATATATATATATATATATATATATATATATATATATATATATATATATATATATATATATATATATATATATACACATACATTGATATATACAGTATATCATTTATATTTATTTATTTTGCCGTTTTTGTTTACATGTTAAAGGTGTTTTACTGAATATACATGCATGTTTAACACATATAGATTCCTTTCTTTCATGTTGACAAGAATATAAGTTGGTGTATTACCTGATTCTGATGACTTGCATTGATTGTAATCCTGACAGCAGTGCTTAACGTCCACGTTTTCAAATGCAGGAGAAAAAAAGTTCCTCCTTTCTGTCTAATACCACATGAAAGCGGTTGGTTTTTGGCATCTTATTTGTCCAGCTTCCATATTCGTTTTCACACACTTTACAAGAAATACATTGGCGGCAAATTCCGTAGCTTGCTAGCTTGTTTGCGCTGGCTTTCGGAGACTCTTATTTTGAAAGCGCAGGCGCGATGGAGCGGCACTTTTATTGTGAAGACAGGAACTGTGCAGTCAGTCTTTAGGCTTGTGACGGGATGTACGTTTGAAATAAAAAAGTGTCTTTTTTCCTTCACACTTTTGATTGATTGATTGAAACTTGTATTAGTAGATTGCACAGTACAGTACATATTCTGTACAATTGACCACTAAATGGTAACACCCCAATAAGTTTTTCAACTTGTTTAAGTCAGGTCATGTGACCGCCTGGCTCTGTTTGATTGGTCCAACGTCACCAGTGACTGCATCTGATTGGTGGAACGGAGTCAAACGTCACTAGTGACTGCATTTTATTGGTGGAACGGAGTGAAACGTCACCAGTAACGCAGGCACTTTGAAGGTCTGTCTGACAGACCAAAACAAACAAAGCGTGCATTAACAGATCGATAAAGATTAGTAGCGAGTAGCGAGCTGAATGTAGATAAAAGTAGCGGAGTAAAAGTAGCGTTTCTTCTCTATAAATATACTCAAGTAAAAGTAAAAGTAAGTTGCATTAAAACTACTCTTAGAAGTACAATTTATCCCAAAAGTTACTCAAGTAGATGTAACGGAGTAAATGTAGCGCGTTACTACCCACCTCTGATCGTGGCGCAACTCCATTGCAAGATTACTGCCGTCACGCCTTTAAAATAAGTTTTTTCTTCTTTTTTTTAACATTAAAACACTTTTTTTAACATGAATACAAATTTAACTGATATATTGTAAGAATGATATACCGTATATTGTCACAGCGCACGCGCAATCCCGCATGTCATCTGCAGCAAGCGCAGCCGGCAGCTCTGCTTGAAGCGCGACAGGACACGCCCCTGCTCGCTCTTCCCGCATCGCGGCCACGCGCCTGCACGGCTGCGGGCAATCAGCAACCAGCGCACCTGGGTCTGACGAGGGCAGACGGCATAAAGACCAGCGGACCCGAAGATCCAGTGCCGGAACGTAGTTCACTGTTGTAGTAAGCATCCCGTCTTTGGCTTCCTTCCTCGTACCTGCTCCTCTCTGTGCTTTCCCTCTGCCCGTGTCTTATGTATTAGTATTCCCTCTGTATCCTGTGATCGAGCTGTGTGCCCCGACTTCCCACCGGACTTTGGACAGCTTCCCTCGATCCTCGACCCCCGCTAGGATACGGACCTTGTCGCCTCTCTCCAGCCTCTGACCTCTCGCCTGCCCATGGACTGCCTTCTTGCCTTGCCCCTCTGGACTGTCAAAGGATTCATCCGACACGCACAAACAACAACCTCTGGTAACATTAACATTGTTAATTCTTCACATCGTCTTGCACCATTCACGTAGAGTAGCATACACACCCCAACATATAATCAGGTTCAATAAACCTATTGAACTGATCCATGCCGTTGTGTCGTCTCCTTCCCCCACATATATAGTCGATTATTTAAAATTAAATTAAAAATGTTCCTCGTTGCTTTATTTTGAAGAGAAAAAAAAAAACCTGCATCTACATCGCCTGTCAGAAGCGCCTCAGGAGCTAGTTGCGCACCTAAACGGAGTTGGCACTCGGTAAAAGTAAGGAGAGAAAGTTGAAAAGGAAGGTATTTTAAGCTAATTAATGCATTTCTTATTGAAGCCAGTGTAAACTACCCTAAATCTTCAGACATTACTACCGACAATACAGTCCAACTTTACGTGTATCTTCAAACCTCCATTTGGACATTGCTGTGTGGAGTGAACATGTTGTCCCCGTGCATGTGTGGGTTTTCTCCCGACACTCCAGTTTCCTCCCACATTGCAAAAATATGCACATTACGTTGATTGCAGACTGCAAATTGTCCACAGATATGAATGTTAATGTCAATGATTGTCTGTACGTGCCCTGCGATTGGCCATGCTAATTTAAGTTAGCTTGTCTATGAGCTAGTCCAGAGTTTTTCAACCTTTTTTGAGCCAAAGCACATTTTTTTCCATTGAAAAAATCCCGAGGCACACCACTAGCAGAAAACATAAAAAAATTAAACTCAACAGCCGATATTGACAGTAAAAAGTCGTTCTCGCAATTCTTGGATATGAATTCAAACCATAACCAAGCATGCATCACGATAGCTCTTGTCTCAAAGTAGGTGTACTGTCACGACCTGTCACATCACGCCGTGACTTATTTTGAGGTTTTTGGTGTTTTCCTGTGTGTAGTGTTTTAGTTCTTGTCTTGCGCTCCTATTTTGTTGTTGATTGTTATGGCATGTACGGATGTACTTTGTGGACGCTATCTGCTGCTCCACACGCTGTAAGTCTTTGCTGTCGTCCAGCATTCTGTTTTTGTTTACTTTGCAACCAGTTCAGTTTTAGCTTTGTTTAGTATAGCCATCCCTAAGCTTCAATGCCTTTTCTTAGCGGCACTCGCCTTTTGTTTATTTTTGGTTTAAGCATTAGATACCTTTTTACCTGCACACTGCCTCCCGCATATTGTGATCACGACAAACCATGTTCCCGACATCTACAAAGCAATTAGCTACCTGCTGCCACCTACTGATATGGAAGAGTATTACACGGTTACTCTGCCGATCTCTAGACAGCACAGACACTCAACTGCACATTTGCGGATTATAATTACTGGTTTGCAAAAAATATTTTTAACCCAATTAGGTGAAATTACATAATCTCCAACAGCACACCAAACAATATCTCACGGTACACTAGTGTGCTGCAGCACAGTGGTTAAAAAACACTGAGCTAGTCCATTGCACCTTAGCATTAAGGTAGTGGCATTAGTGCACAAACTTCATCATGCATAATTGTATTGCTTTTTTCAGTTTATTCCAAATTATATCATTAATCTAATGTGATTCCTACATGTATGTGCACTTCATGTGTATATATAATGTACTCTCTTTAGTGTGGTTAGTTTTACAGTGACTTCATTGTGAAGAATAACAACAAAACACCTAGTTGTTTTTTTCCAAATCCAACTCAAAGGAGTGTTTACATATTTGGCAAACTAAATTGCAACATTAAAGTGTAGCCCGTGTAACCTTTTACAATAAGCAGCAATTGAAATTGCATTGAACAAAGAGAGAACAGTCAAACAAGTCAAATTTCACGTGTTAAAGTTGATTGTGATTCTGATGATGAGAAAATAATACTATTATTAATGGTATTATTAACACCTAATAACAATGCCAATTACGTATCTGTCGCGATATACATTGATATGGTTTTATCGCGCAGTACTACGTTTAAGCACAACAATGAATGTTTTCTACATGAGTATCAAACAAACCAGCTGACCTCCTCTGACACACACAATGAGAGCTCTCCACTCCTGGCCCTTTTTAAATACTGATACCAGGCATGGCAGAGCACGCTGCTCTTTCCCCTTCCCCCTCCATCCCTCCAGGTCTAATTAACACCTCGGCTCAGGACATGGGATGCAGCAGCAGCGGACCACCAGAGGAACTCATCAGTTGAAAGCAAGAGCCGTATCTTTTATCTAAATCTCCATCGCCATCACTCAGCAGTTTCTCTACAAGCGCAGGTTATCGCGAGGGAAACGACCCAAGCGAAGGAAAGGAGGCTCAATCTCGCTCTACTCGCAATAAAAACAACAACAATGCAGTGGAAAAACAACCATAAAGCATCTTTGTCTCAGATCAAAGGGTTGTTAAAGTACACTCACAGGACACTTCATTGAGTACACCTGTGCAACCTACAGGAAGTGGTTTAAAAAGTCAAGATCTTACAACGCTTTGCATCTCTCTCTGCAGATTAGTGTTGTCCCAATACCAATATTTTGGTATCGGTACCAAAATTATTTCGATACTTTTCAGTACTTTTCTAAATAAAGGGGACCACAAAAAAAAATTGCATTATTGGCTTTATTTTAACAAAAAATCTTAGGGTACATTAAACATGTTTCTTATTGCAATTTTGTCCTTAAATAAAATAGTGAACATAATATAAACAACTTGTCTTTTAGTAGTAAGTAAACAAACAAAGGCTCCTAATTAGTCTGCTGACATATGCAGTAACATATTGTGTCATTTATCATTCTATTTTGTCAACATTATTAAGGACAAGTGGTAGAAAATGAAATATTCATCTACTTGTTCATTTACTGTTAATATCTGCTTACTTTCTCTTTTAACATGTTCTGTCTACACTTTTGTTAAAATGTAATAACCACTTATTCTTCTCTTGTTTGATACTTTACATTAGTTTTCGGATGATACCACAAATTTGGGTATCAATCCAATACCAAGTAGTGACAGGATCATACATTGGTCATATTCAAAGTCCTCATGTGTCCAGGGACATATTTCCTGAGTTTATAAACATAATATACAGGACTGTCTCAAGAAATTAGAGATTTTAGAGCGCTACATGCTTCCATCTGTTGAAAAGCTCTATGGAGATGATGATTTCATTTTCCAGCATGATCTGGCACCTGCCCACAGTGCCAAAACCACCAGTAACTGGTGTACTGACCATGGCATTACTGTCCTCGATTGGCCTGCCAACTCCCCTGACCTGAACCCCATAGAGAATTTGTGGGGTATTGTGAAGAAGAAGCTGAAAGACACCAGACCCAATAATGCAAATGAGCTAAAGGCCGCTATTGAAGCATCCTGGGCATCCATAACACCTCAGCAATGCCACAGGCTGATTGCCTCCATGCCACGCCGCATTGATGCAGTAATCCGTGCAAAAGGATTCCCAACCAAGTATTGAGTGCTTTAATTGACATTTTCAAATGTTTGATTTTGTTTTGCTGTTATAACTCTTTTTTTTTTTACTTGTTCTGAGGAAATATCCTAATTTTTTGAGATACGATTTTTGAGTTTTCTTAAGCTGTATGCCATAATCAGCAATATTAAAATAATAAGAGGCTTGCAATATTTCAGTTGATGTGTAATGAATCCAGAATGTATGACTTTTTTTTTTTTTTAATAGCATTACAGAAAATAAATTACTTTATCACAGTATTCTAATTTTCTGAGACAGTCCTGTACATTTAAAAAAAAACAAAAGATGTTGTGATGCCAAAAAATATCGACGTCATCATAGTAGTATTGACTAGGTACGTGCCTGTACTTGGTATCATTACAGTGGATGTTAGGTGTAGATCCACCCTTGGCGTTTGTTTACAATTTTACGCCGGTGAGCTACAGTGTGTAGTGAAGCATGTTTAGCTATTCCTTGTCCTGCAGGGTTGATACTTGTAAGAAACTTACTTTATTTGTCGCCATGGAGGCCAGGATTAGTGATTTAGAAGTAGCTAAAACACTGCCGACCGCGGATGGACGTTAGCCGCTAGCTAGCTAGTCATGTCTTAAAGCACCTCTTCTGGTGGGCGTTTCAGTGTAATAACTTCACCTTTATCTTTAGTTTTTAAGCCAAAATGTGTCCATTCTCCCTTTTCTGTCTACACACTGTATCTGCTTGTAAGTACTCTGTGATTGTGCACTGCCGAACATGCTCCTCTGTTCGTAAACCAGCAATGACTCAACGTGACGACGACGTGGGCGCAGGGGGACCGGTACGTTTCAGAGGCGGTATAGTACAGAAAATGATTCATTAGTATCGCGGTACTATACTAAACAACCCTACTGCAGATTCAATCATTGTTTTCTATCCAAGTGTTGCAGTGATATCAAGGTATTTACAAAATGTAGAGTTGTAGCAGAAATGGAAGCGTGTCCAGAATGGCACCTGATTATTTAACCTTGTGGTAGTTAACGTCTCAACAACAACATAGAGGGACTTCTACTCAGAACGCTTACACATGAATTGCTTTGAAAATGTTTACAATGAAGTACGGCAGAAAATAAATAAATCATGTGAACTGAGTCAAAAGGTTCACTGATTACAAAGTGGTACCGTTTACATTTTAACCGATACAGTACCTGGGAATCGATACTGGTACACAATGGTACCAATATTCAGTACTTTTGTGTTAATTGTTTTTGATAATAAAATGTCATTTTTTGCAACATTTAAGGCAGCACTAAGTAACTTTTCAACCTTCATAAAACATTTTCATATCTTTTGGGATGATACATGGACTTACAAATGAATGACACCCCTGAGAGGGTCTGTATCGCTTTCACTGGCACTTAGCGACTTTGAGGAGGGTGGCTGCCACACAAAAATCTACAAATGTGCAGACTTGCTTTACGGCAGGGTTTCTTTACCATAAGGCTGGGGCCATCAAAAAATATGTTTCTCAGCTGTGGTCCGTATGGGCCGCAGCAGCAGTCAGTGGTAATACACTTTTCCACCACTTGTGGCAGTAATGACAATATCAAACAGAAGAACTTTGGAGCTAAAGTCGCAGAGAAGTTTCTTAAGCGCAAAAATTAGAACTTGTGACGCTGTATTTTCGTTTGATCTTTAATTTTATTGACAATTTAGTTAACATATTTATCATTATTATTACTATTAATTTTGTTAATGTATTCTAACACTGCACAATTGTATGTACATTTATTTTTCATCAGTTTGAGTCCTTTCTTTTGCAATATTTTTGATATGTATTTATTTTTGTAATCAGCCAGACCTAAGACTTGATAATATTTTTTGTGATTAACATGCTTTAATATCATTTGACATAGTTTATTTTAAAATGTAGGTAGATTTGATATGATTATTGAATATGATAAAATCAAGAGTAAGATTACTAATTAAATGTTAATAAATGAGTGGGCCAGTGCCCCTCTGTAGAGGAAAAGTTGGGCCACCAGGTCAAAAAGGTTGCAAACCCTTGCTTTACAGCATAAGTCACTTCCCCTTTCCCCATTCGTTAAAAAGACGGAAGTCGATGCGAAGGCCTGCGTGCCGCTAGAAAACAAAAAGAAGAAGAAGAACGCCTACAGGAAATTACAGCTACAAAAGCTGCAAAACAACCAAAGAAACGAAAAGTTTTGTATGAGGAGACACAAAAAAGGGAGCCTCCCGGATAAAAAGACAGTCAAGGATCAACATTGCCACCACTTTCACTCGCTGGCGTGAGTTCAAAGATGAGGAGGGATTTCCGATTGATGCTGTTCCTGCTAAACTAGTAAATGACTTTCTAGGCTCAAATCAAAATCCATCCATCCATCCATCCATTTTCTACCACTTATCCCTTTTGGGGTTGCGGGGGTGCTGGAGCCAATCTCAGCTACAATCGGGCGGAAGGCGGGGTACACCCTGGATAAGTCGCCACCTCATCACAGGGCCAACACAGATAGACAGACAACATTCACACTCACATTCACACCATTCAGTGTCGCCAATCAACCTATCCCCAGGTGCATGTCTTTGGAGGTGGGAGGAAGCCGGAGTACCCGGAGGGAACCCACGCAGTCACGGGGAGAACATGCAAACTCCACACAGAAAGATCCCGAGCGCAGGATCGAACCCAGGACCTTCGTATTGTGAGGCAAACGCACTAACCTCTCTTCCACCATGCTGCCCTCAAATCAAAATGATAATGTTAATGTTAGCTATCGAAAATGTGCGTGTTCGCATATTAGCTAACACTAACGACGCGGAGTTCATTACATGACGATATCACGTACAAATATGAAAACACTCCTACAGACATCACACATGGGACAGTTTAATAAGTAAGAATAGTTTTAGTTGCATTGTAAAACTTACAAACGTTGCTTGGAGTGATGAACGAATAATCCTTTTGAGCAGTAACGCTATGGACGGTTTTACTTCCGGTTAAAGGGATTAAAACAGGTCGTACATTTTCAACCCGCACCAACTGCAGTGAGCGAAAAGATGGTGACATAGCACAAACAATAACGCACCTTTTTAGCGTTTCTGCATGTGTTTAATAAAAACTATTGAACACAAAACACTACGGCCGTCAGCAAAAAAAACCTCCATAAATTAGCCGCACCGTTTTATAAGCCGCAGGGTCTAAAACGTAGGAAAAAAGTAGTGGCTTGTAGTCAAGAATTTAGGATACGCTATAATGGCACTAAAAGCATGAGCTTATCATTTTGCCCACGATGAGGAACAGCTAAGAGGTTTGTGGTGTTTGTTGGCAATGCTTGCTTCACATGTTTATCACCTCCGCTGAATGACAGTCTGTTCCAGCGTTTTGGGCCAGGGGGGAGTGGCAAGCAACCAACTCTCTTCCTCCTACACATCCAATCTCCGAGGTGCTTTCCAGGCAGCCAGGACGGAACAAACTCCTTTCTTCCGCAACACTGTCTGCCTCTTGTTCTAGCGCCCATTACGGATAAATCCCCTTTACAGTACGGGAGGATTACGTTTGTGGACGATGAGCTCATAGGGGGAATGATGGGTGTGTGCTGAAAGTGGGAGGAGTCAATGTCTCAATCTTCCCCCCAACAACAACACTGCACTCCACTCTAGCTGATTCAGCACTGAAAATAATTCCTTTGCAGTGAAGACTTAATTCTCATTCTGTTTATTGTGTGTGTGCTCCATTCCTTCAGCATTGTCCATTCTGCATGCATTACTGCTGTCCACTGTGACAGCTGTGTGTGTGTGTGTGTGTGTGTGTGTGTGTGTGTGTGTGTGTGTGTGTGTGTGTGTGTATGTGTGTGTGTGTGTGTGTGTGTGTGTGTGTACTCGAGAAAAAAGGGTCAATGTGTGTTTCATACACTGCAACAGTAGTAACGACACTGAGGCTGCACAAGAAGAAGAAAAAAAAAGCCGCACTACCATACAATATCATTGCAAAATTTCAAACTGATTTCTTAAAAAACAGTGATACTGTTAATTTTATAGCAAAATTCTGGCAACCGAATGTTTGTTTGTTTTTTTACAGTAATTTTTTTTTTTTTTTACAGTGCATTACTGTAAATTGAAAATTGTGCCACTGCAATTTTTACGGTAAAATTCTGGCGACTGAGCGGACAGTTTTTTTTACAGTAAAATCTATTTTCGTATTTACAGTGCATTAATGTTAATGGAAAAACAGTGCCTATTATATTATTACGGTAACATTCTGGCGACTGATTTGACAGTTTGTTTTTTTTACCGTAAAATCCCTCGTTTTTACAGTGCATTATTGCAAATGTAAATACAGTGGCAATTTTATTTTTAAATTAAAATTCTGGCAACCAAGCTGCCAGGTTTTTACCGTACAATCTACTATCTTTATTTTACAGTGCAATACTGGTAATTGAAAAATTGTACCAATTCATTTTACAGTAAAATTCTGGTGATCGGTCTGCCAGTTTTTGACGGTAAATCGACTGTTATACAATGCATTGCATGCAGTAAATGAAAAAACATTGCCACTTTTATTTACCATAAAAACGACTTTAATTTTTACTGTGAATTACTTTTAATTGAAAAACTGTATCACTTAATTTTACGGTAAAATGTTGGCAATAAATCTGACAGTTTTTTACCGTATTGTACCTATTGTTTTTACAGTGCATTTCTGTAAATGGAAAAACAGTGCGACTTTAATTTTTACGTCAAAATTCTGGCGACCGAGATGCGAGCTGCCAGGTTTTTACCGACAAGCTACGGTCATTAGTTTGACGGTGCATTACTGTAAAATTGAAAAGCAAGCCCACTGTTCATTTTACAGTAAAATTCTAGCGATTGAGCTACCAGTTGTTGTTGTTTTTACAGTGCATTATTGTAAATGAAAAAACATTGCCACTTTTATTTTTATGATAACATTTTGGCGACTGAACTGCACATTTTTCACTGTAAAATCAATGGCCATTTTTTTTTTACAGTGCATTACTATAAATCGACAAATTTTACGGTAAACTTCTGGCAATAGAGATGCCAGATTTTGGCTGTATAATCTACATGTGTTTTTAAAGTGCATGACTGCAAACGGAAAAACAGTGTCATTTTTATTTTTATGGTAAGCTGCCAGTTCTATTTTACAGTAAAATCGACTGTTGTTTTTACAGTCCTTTATTGTAAATTAAAAAAACAGTGCTACTTTTATTTTTGCTGTAAAATTCTGGCAACTGAACAGCCAGGTTTTTTTTTAACCATAAAATCTACCATAGTCGTTTTTACAGTGCATTACTGTAAATTTAAAAACAGTGCCCCTAGTGTATTTTATGGCAAGTTTTTTGGAAAACAGCTGCCAGTTTTTTTACGGTAAAATGGACTAGGTTTATTTTTTATTTTTTACAGTGCATTACTTGATGAATTGTGCTTAGTTTACCTGATCGCTTCTATGTTAGCTACCTCTCTTTTTTTATTATGTATATTTTATGCTGGATCTGCTCTCTATTTTATGCTGCCTTTTTTTGTTGTTGCAGCTGTTACATATACTGTAATAATGTACATTGTAATTGGGATTTGTTATATATTGTATATATTATATAACAATATAATATAATAACATAATATGTCAGTATGTATAATACACTGTATATATAATATGTAAATATTACATATGTTATATTTTATATTGCTACTATGGTACATTTTTAGTCTACCTCATACTTTTTGTTTTCACCCTCTTTTTGTGCCCTTGTGTGTATTATCCTTTCCAACCATATCCTTTCCATCCTTTGTAACTGAGCTACTGTGTGGAACAGTTTCCCTTGTGGATGAATAAAGTTTGTCTAAGTGTTTAGCCTTTCTATGAATTTCTATTAAGAAAGTCCGCGTCAGGTATCCTTCCATATGATAATGGGTAGAAAAATGGTAGAAAGACCCTTAGAGGTGTTTTACTCTAAGTTGGGAACAACAACAATGAACAGTCTAATAATAAAGATTTAAAAAACAAATATTTTCTTTAAAACCCAAGCACATGGTACATAATGTGTGTGTATGTTTCACATTTTTAGCACAATCCTGCAGCCTTGGACGAGGCACAACATTAAAACTGTTAGTTTGGGTGTTGCAGGACTATAAGCCATATAAGGCTGTTAGCCTTATATGGCTTAGGAGCCTACAAATCAACATATCAAGGTTGACACAGACAACAATTATGGAATTTAGAGCAACATGCAAAAGGGCTGGCTGAGACTCGTTGTCAAAGCAGCATATTGTTGCCCAGATGCTTGGATGTCTTTGTGAGGCAAGCACCCGGTCGCAGCTCAAAGAGGATTCAAGCGTACAGACACACAGCATCGGGTCAAAGCGGGGAACACAATTGTGCTGGTGGGGAGACACACGCCTTGGGCTCACTCATTTAAATACAAGCCACGCTTCTTGAAAGCACCCGTGATCCCAATGCTAACATACATTTCGCCTTTTTGCTCCCCGGCCATGATGTCGCATTTGGCCCACTTGAAGGTCTCCAGAAACAAAAATGCAAAGTGCTAAATAGCATGTGCAAACTATCAAATTAGTGGGCGTGTTGGCGGACGGTGGAGCGCTGCAATGATCCAGGCGCAAGAAAATGCATGTTGCCAGATGTTTTTTTTATATAGGCGACAAAATAATAATATAGCTATTTATATCGTAAATCGTGAACCTAGCCGCTACTTTTTTTCCTATGCTTTGAACTCTGCAGCTTATTAAACGGTGCGGCTAATTTATGAATTTTTCTTCGCTGACGGCCAGAACGCAAATAGTTTAGAAAGAAACAGGCAAAGACTCTGAAAAGGTGTGTTATTATTTGTGCTATGGCACCATCTTTTGTACAAGTGCTCTTCTTTTAACCGTGATCTTGATATATGTTGTTGCATTTTCTAAAAGTCCAAGCATTTACTCAAATAGTATTCAACACCAAAAAAAAAATATCACCTTTTTATTATTATTTGTTCCGCCGCAACAGTTTGGCCGAGTCCACAGTCCACAGTTTATATCAGATCAAAATCGTTCAAGTGTCAAAACGTATGGCTCGACCGGGAATCGTGAGCTCACGAAAAAAAAAAAAATCTAAAATATCAAAGATTGCCCAGAATTCCCGGGACATTTTTCCCATTGAAAATTAATGGGTCATTTTTTAAACTTGAAGTTACAACAATTCTCAACCACTCCACTTTTAACACCTTCAACACCTTCCACTCATCTTAGACAATCAATTTACCATTTTCCAAATTAAAAAAATTTCCAGGAATTCCCGGTTTTCACCTCTTGTCCCAAAGTTTTGACTGTCCACATTTTTCAGCAAATTCCAACCATTCAACCCTGAAAACATTCCTTTTAGTTGGGACAAGAAAATATCTTTTTTTTTTGGTAGAAATATCTAATTTTCCCAAAATTCCAGGAATTTCAAAATACCATTTCTCAATTCAAACTGTTACATCTACATTTTCCAACTGATTCTAAAAATTCCAACAACAACCCATTCATATCATCTAGGACAGGGGTCCCCAAACTACGGTTATGGTCCACGGGCCGCCAGGGTCCAAAATCCGGCTCGCGGGAAGTCCTAAGTTTATTATAATTTTTTTTTTTTTTTTTTAAATCCGTCCTTTCTAATCCATTTTCTACTGCTTGTTACTCTCAGGGTCTCCTAGCCACTCAGGCAAATCATATTGAAAAAAATGCATTTTCCCATCGATAACGTGACATCGCTCTTGCGCCGCGGTGTTGGGCGAGCGCACAGAAAGTGCGCGCTCTTTTAGTCAATTAGTGCGCGAGGAATATATATATATATATATATATATATATATATATATATATATATATATATATATATATATAGCAGAGGTTACTGTGGTTTATCCGTTAGAAAGTGCTCAATACCGGGGAAGAGCGGAATATGCAGATTTCTGGGAAAAATCCCCTGAAGAGCAAGGAAACCTGCAAAACAGGCTTGTCTAGCCTCAGTAGTTTTTCCTGACCTAACGAATATATATATATATATATATATATATATATATATATATATATATATATATATATATATATATATATATATATATATATATATATATATATATATTAGGGGTGTGGGAAAAAAATCGATTCGAATTCGAATCGCGATTCTCACGTTGTGCGATTTAGAATCGATTCTCATTTTTTTTAAATCTTTTTTTTTTTTTTACCTGTTTTTTTTAATTTTTATTAATCAATCCAACAAAACAATACACAGCAATACTATAACAATGCAATCCAATTCCAAAACCAAACCCGACCCAGCAACACTCAGAACTGCAATAAACAGAACAATTGAGAGGAGACACAAACACGACACAGAACAAACCAAAAGTAGTGAAACAAAAATTAATATTATCAACAACAGTATCAATATTAGTTACAATTTCAACATAGCAGTGATTAAAAATCCCTCATTGACATTATCATTAGACATTTATAAAAATTAAAAAAAAAGGAACAATAGTGTCACAGTGGCTTACACTTGCATCACATCTCATAAGCTTGACAACACACTGTGTCCAATATTTTCACAAAGATAAAATAAGTCATATTTTTGGTTTATTTAATAGTTAAAACTAATTTACATTATTGCAATCAGTTGATAAAACATTGTCCTTTACAATTATAAAAGCTTTTTACAAAAATCTACTACTCTGCTTGCATGTCAGCAGACTGGGGTAGATCCTGCTGAAATCCTATGTATTGAATGAATAGAGAATCGTTTTGAATCGGATAAATATCGTTTTTGAATCGAAAATCGAGTTGAATAAAAAAAAATTGATTTTGAATCGAATCGTGACCCCAAGAATCGATATTGAATCGAATCGTGGGACACCCAAAGATTCGAAGCCCTAATATATATACTGTATATATATATATATATATATATATATATATATACATACACACACACACACACACACACACACACACACACACACACACACACACACACACACACACACACACACACACACACACACACACACACAATTCGACCCCTAATCAAAAGTTTGAGGACCCCTGATCTAGGACAATTGTGCCAGTATCAATATTTTTCAAAAACTCACGGTTTTTCCGAAATCCCCCATTCAAAAGAATGGACATATATAAAGTTCTACAATGCCCAAAATTCTCAACATTTTGCGCCATGTTTACCCGATTCGGACCTTTCAACCCATACACAGTATGAAATACTGTGTATGGTTAAAATCTCTTCAGAGATCTTGAAGGCAAAACCTGTTTTTCCTTTCCCCAAATTACCAGTATTCCAGGAATTTCTCCCCATTGCCAATTATCAAATCAAATCAAATCAACTTTATTTATAAAGTTAAATGGGCATTATACAATCGACTGCAAATCCCACATTACTCATCCCATTAGAATGGTTTCACCATCCACACACTCTGCTCACCTTGGACATCCAAGCATTCATCTCCACTTACAAGTATCGGCGGTTCAAAGGCTTGCGCACATAGAACATTCACACAAAATTCATACAGGAAGTTCAAATTCTAGTATTTTATGATTTA
Source organism: Nerophis lumbriciformis (assembly GCF_033978685.3). Classification (NCBI taxonomy): domain Eukaryota; kingdom Metazoa; phylum Chordata; class Actinopteri; order Syngnathiformes; family Syngnathidae; genus Nerophis; species Nerophis lumbriciformis. Next base: position 27,585,963 of record NC_084573.2, read on the forward strand.
CATGAATATTGTAGGCAAGTTTGAAAACCCTCCAGAGGCTGCTAATCTTTTCACACACAATTCCCGAAACATGTCTTAAATTCTTATGCAATTGTAACATACAACATGTTTGTACTCACAAATGATGACGTTGTTGCTGTCATATCATTTTTCTTCTTCATGTGGGAAGCAAAGCTTCATTAATTGATCCCGTAATGGCGGCTAGCTAATTAGCTAGCTCCTGTTAGCATAGCAACGACAAAGTCCACCGTTTCTTAGGTTGCTCTTTGTTGTTGGCTTGGGTGCGAGAAGCCTTATAGAAGGTGCAGCACGTTTGGACGACAAGGTAGGACTTCAAATACATACAAATACTGGACATTATTTACACAAAACCACAACAGCATGGCTAAACTGTTCTCACATGAAGCTAATGTTCCTCTCCTGAGCAAACACTGTAGATCTCAAACAAAGTGGATGTGTCTCTGCTGACATACACAGCACACAGCCAAGCCTCCATGTTATTATACATCTACACAACCTCCATGTTACTATACATCTACACAATGTTACTATTCTTCTACACAACCTCCATGTTACTACACGTCTACACAATGTTACTATACATCTACGCAACCTCCATGTTACTATACATCTACACAATGTTATTATACATCTACACAACCTCCATGTTACTATACATCTACACAATGTTACTATTCTTCTACACAACCTCCATGTTACTACACATCTACACAATGTTACTATACATCTACGCAACCTCCATGTTACTATACATCTACACAATGTTACTATACATCTACACAACCTCCATGTTACAACACATCTACACAATGTTACTATACATCTACACAACCTCCATGTTACTATGGATCTACACAACCTCCATGTTACTATACATCTACACAATGTTACTATACATATACACAACGTCCATGTTACTATACATCTACACAACCTCCATGTTACTATACAGCTACACAATGTTACTATACATCTACACAACCTCCATGTTACTATACATCTACACAATGTTACTCTACATCTACACAATGTTACTATACATCTACACAACCTCCATGTTACTATACATCTACACAACCTCCATGTTACTACACATCTACACAATGTTACTATACATCTACGCAACCTCCATGTTACTATACATCTACACAATGTTACTATACATCTACACAACCTCCATGTTACTACACATCTACACAATGTTACTATACATCTACACAACCTCCATGTTACTATGGATCTACACAACCTCCATGTTACTATACATCTACACAATGTTACTATACATATACACAACGTCCATGTTACTATATATCTACACAACCTCCATGTTACTATACAGCTACACAATGTTACTATACATCTACACAACCTCCATGTTACTATACATCTACACAATGTTACTCTACATCTACACAATGTTACTATACATCTACACAACCTCCATGTTACTATACATCTACACAACCTCCATGTTACTATACATCTACACAATGTTACTATACATCTACACAACCTCCATGTTACTATACATCTACACAATGTTACTATACATCTACACAACCTCCATGTTACTATACATCTACACAATGTTACTATACATCTACACAACCTCCATGTTACTACAAATCTACACAATGTTACTATACATCCACACAACCTCCATGTTACTATACATCTACACAACCTCCATGTTACTATACATCTACACAATGTTACTATACATCTACACAACCTCCATGTTATTATACATCTACACAACCTCCATGTTACTATACATCTACACAATGTTACTATACATCTACACAACGTCCATGTTACAATACATCTACACAACCTCCATGTTACCATACATCTACACAACCTCCATGTTACTATACATCTACACAATGTTACTATACATCTACACAACCTCCATGTTACTATACATCTACACAATGTTACTATACATCTACACAATGTTACTATACATCTACACAACCTCCATGTTACTATACATCTACACAATGTTACTATACATCTATACGATTTGACTATACATCTACACAATGTTACTATACATTTACACAACCTCCATATTACTATACATCTACAAAACCTAGATGTGACTTTACATCTACACAACCTCCATGTTACTACACATCTACACAACCTCTATGTGACTACACATCTACACAACCTCTATGTTACTAGACATCTACACAATCTCCATGTTACTACATATATACACAACCTCCATGTTACTATACATCTACACAACCTCCATGTTACTATATATCTACACAATGTTACTATACATCTACACAACCTCCATGTTACTATACATCTACACAATGTTACTATACATCTACACAATGTTACTATACATCTACACAACCTCCATGTTACTATACATCTACACAATGTTACTATACATCTACACAGCCTCTATGTTACTATACATCTACACAATGTTACTATACATCTACACAACCTCCATGTTACTTCACATCTACACAACCTCCATGTTACTATACATCTACACAACCTCCATGTTACTTCACATCTACACAACCTCCCTGCTACTATACATCTATGCAACCTCCATGCTACTATACATCTACACAACCTCCATGTTATTATACATCTACACAACCTCCATGTTACTATACATCTACACAATGTTACTATACATCTACACAATGTTACTATACATCTACACAACCTCCATGTTACTATACATCTACACAACCTCCATGTTACTATACACCTACACAATGTTACTATACATCTACACAACCTCCATGTTACTATACATCTACACAACCTTCATGTTACTATAAATCTACACAATGTTACTATACATCTACACAACCTCCATGTTACTATACATCTACACAATGTTACTATACATATACACAACCTCCATGTTACTATACATCTACACAATGTTACTATACATCTACACAACCTCCATGTTACTATACATCTACACAATGTTACTATACATCTACACAACCTCCATGTTACTATACATCTACACAACCTCCATGTTACTATACATCTAAACAATGTTACTATACATCTACACAACCTCCATGTTACTATACATCTACACAACCTCCATGTTACTATACATCTACACAACCTCCATGTTACTATACATCTAAACAATGTTACTATACATCTACACAACCTCCATGTTACTATACATCTACACAACCTCCATGTTACTATACATCTACACAATGTTACTATACATCTACACAACCTCCATGTTACTATACATCTACACAATGTTACTATACATCTACACAACCTCCATGTTACTATACATCTACACAACCTCCATGTTACTATACATCTACACAATGTTACTATACATCTACACAACCTCCATGTTACTATACATCTACACAACCTCCATGTTACTATACATCTACACAATGTTACTATTCTTCTACACAACCTCCATGTTACTACACATCTACACAATGTTACTATACATCTACGCAACCTCCATGTTACTATACATCTACACAATGTTACTATACATCTACACAACCTCCATGTTACAACACATCTACACAATGTTACTATACATCTACACAACCTCCATGTTACTATGGATCTACACAACCTCCAGGTTACTATACATCTACACAATGTTACTATACATATACACAACGTCCATGTTACTATACATCTACACAACCTCCATGTTACTATACAGCTACACAATGTTACTATACATCTACACAACCTCCATGTTACTATACATCTACACAATGTTACTCTACATCTACACAATGTTACTATACATCTACACAACCTCCATGTTACTATACATCTACACAACCTCCATGTTACTACACATCTACACAATGTTACTATACATCTACGCAACCTCCATGTTACTATACATCTACACAATGTTACTATACATCTACACAACCTCCATGCTACTACACATCTACACAATGTTACTATACATCTACACAACCTCCATGTTACTATGGATCTACTCAACCTCCATGTTACTATACATCTACACAATGTTACTATACATATACACAACGTCCATGTTACTATATATCTACACAACCTCCATGTTACTATACAGCTACACAATGTTACTATACATCTACACAACCTCCATGTTACTATACATCTACACAATGTTACTCTACATCTACACAATGTTACTATACATCTACACAACCTCCATGTTACTATACATCTACACAACCTCCATGTTACTATACATCTACACAATGTTACTATACATCTACACAACCTCCATGTTACTATACATCTACACAATGTTACTATACATCTACACAACCTCCATGTTACTATACATCTACACAATGTTACTATACATCTACACAACCTCCATGTTACTATAAATCTACACAATGTTACTATACATCTACACAACCTCCATGTTACTATACATCTACACAACCTCCATGTTACTATACATCTACACAATGTTACTATACATCTACACAACCTCCATGTTATTATACATCTACACAACCTCCATGTTACTATACATCTACACAATGTTACTATACATCTACACAACGTCCATGTTACAATACATCTACACAACCTCCATGTTACCATACATCTACACAACCTCCATGTTACTATACATCTACACAATGTTACTATACATCTACACAACCTCCATGTTACTATACATCTACACAATGTTACTATACATCTACACAATGTTACTATACATCTACACAACCTCCATGTTACTATACACCTACACAATGTTACTATACATCTACACAACCTCCATGTTACTATACATCTACACAACCTTCATGTTACTATAAATCTACACAATGTTACTATACATCTACACAACCTCCATGTTACTATACATCTACACAATGTTACTATACATATACACAACCTCCATGTTACTATACATCTACACAATGTTACTATACATCTACACAACCTCCATGTTACTATACATCTACACAATGTTACTATACATCTACACAACCTCCATGTTACTATACATCTACACAACCTCCATGTTACTATACATCTACACAATGTTACTTTACATCTACACAACCTCCATGTTACTATACATCTACACAACCTCCATGTTACTATACATCTACACAACCTCCATGTTACTATACATCTAAACAATGTTACTATACATCTACACAACCTCCATGTTACTATACATCTACACAACCTCCATGTTACTATACATCTACACAATGTTACTATACATCTACACAACCTCCATGTTACTATACATCTACACAATGTTACTATACATCTACACAACCTCCATGTTACTATACATCTACACAACCTCCATGTTACTATACATCTACACAATGTTACTATACATCTACACAACCTCCATGTTACTATACATCTACACAACCTCCATGTTACTATACATCTACACAATGTTACTATTCTTCTACACAACCTCCATGTTACTACACATCTACACAATGTTACTATACATCTACGCAACCTCCATGTTACTATACATCTACACAATGTTACTATACATCTACACAACCTCCATGTTACAACACATCTACACAATGTTACTATACATCTACACAACCTCCATGTTACTATGGATCTACACAACCTCCAGGTTACTATACATCTACACAATGTTACTATACATATACACAACATCCATGTTACTATACATCTACACAACCTCCATGTTACTATACAGCTACACAATGTTACTATACATCTACACAACCTCCATGTTACTATACATCTACACAATGTTACTCTACATCTACACAATGTTACTATACATCTACACAACCTCCATGTTACTACACATCTACACAATGTTACTATACATCTACGCAACCTCCATGTTACTATACATCTACACAATGTTACTATACATCTACACAACCTCCATGTTACTACACATCTACACAATGTTACTATACATCTACACAACCTCCATGTTACTATGGATCTACTCAACCTCCATGTTACTATACATCTACACAATGTTACTATACATATACACAACGTCCATGTTACTATATATCTACACAACCTCCATGTTACTATACAGCTACACAATGTTACTATACATCTACACAACCTCCATGTTACTATACATCTACACAATGTTACTCTACATCTACACAATGTTACTATACATCTACACAACCTCCATGTTACTATACATCTACACAACCTCCATGTTACTATACATCTACACAATGTTACTATACATCTACACAACCTCCATGTTACTATACATCTACACAATGTTACTATACATCTACACAACCTCCATGTTACTATACATCTACACAATGTTACTATACATCTACACAACCTCCATGTTACTATAAATCTACACAATGTTACTATACATCTACACAACCTCCATGTTACTATACATCTACACAACCTCCATGTTACTATACATCTACACAATGTTACTATACATCTACACAACCTCCATGTTATTATACATCTACACAACCTCCATGTTACTATACATCTACACAATGTTACTATACATCTACACAACGTCCATGTTACAATACATCTACACAACCTCCATGTTACCATACATCTACACAACCTCCATGTTACTATACATCTACACAATGTTACTATACATCTACACAACCTCCATGTTACTATACATCTACACAATGTTACTATACATCTACACAATGTTACTATACATCTACACAACCTCCATGTTACTATACATCTACACAATGTTACTATACATCTATACGATTTGACTATACATCTACACAATGTTACTATACATTTACACAACCTCCATATTACTATACATCTACAAAACCTAGATGTGACTTTACATCTACACAACCTCCATGTTACTACACATCTACACAACCTCTATGTGACTACACATCTACACAACCTCTATGTTACTAGACATCTACACAATCTCCATGTTACTACATATATACACAACCTCCATGTTACTATACATCTACACAACCTCCATGTTACTATATATCTACACAATGTTACTATACATCTACACAACCTCCATGTTACTATACATCTACACAATGTTACTATACATCTACACAACCTCCATGTTACTATACATCTACACAATGTTACTATACATCTACACAGCCTCTATGTTACTATACATCTACACAATGTTACTATACATCTACACAACCTCCATGTTACTTCACATCTACACAACCTCCCTGCTACTATACATCTATGCAACCTCCATGCTACTATACATCTACACAACCTCCATGTTATTATACATCTACACAACCTCCATGTTACTATACATCTACACAATGTTACTATACATCTACACAATGTTACTATACATCTACACAACCTCCATGTTACTATACATCTACACAACCTCCATGTTACTATACACCTACACAATGTTACTATACATCTACACAACCTTCATGTTACTATAAATCTACACAATGTTACTATACATCTACACAACCTCCATGTTACTATACATCTACACAATGTTACTATACATATACACAACCTCCATGTTACTATACATCTACACAATGTTACTATACATCTACACAACCTCCATGTTACTATACATCTACACAATGTTACTATACATCTACACAACCTCCATGTTACTATACATCTACACAACCTCCATGTTACTATACATCTAAACAATGTTACTATACATCTACACAACCTCCATGTTACTATACATCTACACAACCTCCATGTTACTATACATCTACACAACCTCCATGTTACTATACATCTACACAACCTCCATGTTACTATACATCTACACAATGTTACTATACATCTACACAACCTCCATGTTACTATACATCTACACAATGTTACTATACATCTACACAACCTCCATGTTACTATACATCTACACAACCTCCATGTTATTATACATCTACACAACCTCCATGTTACTATACATCTACACAACCTCCATGTTACTATACATCTACACAACCTCCATGTTACTACACATCTACACAACCTCCATGTTACTATACATCTACACAATGTTACTATACATCTACACAACCTCCATGTTACTATACATCTACACAACCTTCATGTTACTATACATCTACACAATGTTACTATAGATCTACACAACCTCCATGTTACTATACATCTACACAGTGTTACTATACATCTACACAACCTCCATGCTACTATACATCTACACAATGTTACTATACATCTACACAACCTCCATGTTACTATACATCTACACAACCTCCATGTTACTATACATCTACACAATGTTACTATACATCTACACAATGTTACTATACATATACACAACCTCCATGTTACTATACATCTACACAATGTTATTATACATCTACACAATGTTACTATACATCTACACAATGTTACTATACATCTACACAATGTTACTATACATCTACACAATGTTACTATACACCTACACAACCTCCATGTTACTATACATCTACACAATGTTACTATACATCTACACAATGTTACTATACATCTACACAATGTTACTATACATCTACACAACCTCCATGTTACTATACATCTACACAACCTTCATGTTACTATACATCTACACAATGTTACTATAGATCTACACAACCTCCATGTTACTATACATCTACACAGTGTTACTATACATCTACACAACCTCCATGTTACTATACATCTACACAATGTTACTATACATCTACACAACCTCCATGTTACTATAGATCTACACAACCTCCATGTTACTATACATCTACACAATGTTACTATATATCTACACAATGTTACTATACATATACACAACCTCCATGTTACTATACATCTACACAATGTTATTATACATCTACACAATGTTACTATACATCTACACAATGTTACTATACATCTACACAATGTTACTATACATCTACACAATGTTACTATACACCTACACAACCTCCATGTTACTATACATCTACACAATGTTACTATACATCTACACAATGTTACTATACATATACACAACCAATCAGTCCTACGCTGACAGAGAGATAGTCCTTGCAAATGGATGTTTATAAAGAATATTAATAATAACTACACTGTAAATAGCAAACTTTACAGGATGCTGCATTCTTTGGCCGAGAAAACCATGTAAATAAATCAAAATAATCCATTCCAAATTGTCAAGACGCATGTGATAAGTTACCTACTTAAGAGAATCAGTGCAAAGATGCATGCCTTGTCAAATAAATACTTAACACTGGTGCTGTAATATTAAACGCATTTAAGCACAACTTTACTTCGGTTAATGATTTATATTTGGGATCTAGTCTCCCTGCCTATGTGAGTTTGTTAACACTGAGTTAAGAGTCATGCCCCAAAAGTAGGGACGGGTTCCGAATCCGGTATTTTTCTGGCACCGACTAAATCCCACCGGTCCTACCAGGCACCGTTTCACGTAAAATCCAACAATGCCACGTTCAGTACCTGGGTTGCGCAGCACCGGCCGGCTCTTTGCACTTCGGCAACTTCAGCCAAACTGCAGCAGCACTGAGAGCGAACTCAGCCAAACTGGTGATCACTCCAGCAGCACTGAGAACGGACTCAGCCAAACTGGCGATCACTCCAGCAGCACTGAGAGCGGACTCAGACAAACCACTTCTAGGTCAGTGGTGTCAAAAGTGCGGCCCGGAGGCAATTTGCAGGCCGCAACACATTTTTTTCTTGGCACGCGACACATTCTACAGCAGGGGTGTCAAACGTACGGCCCAACAGGTTTTATCCGGCCCGCGTGATGAATTTGCCCAGTATAAAAATGTACTTGTTTTTTTTTCTTTTAACGAAAGAAACTGCTGTTCTAAATGTGTCCACTGGATGTCACAATAGCAATTCTGTTAGGAAAGCAAACGGTTTATACCGGGGCTATGCAAGAGGTACACAGTAAAGGGTGACTGTGGCTCCTCCTCCTCGACCCACAGGAAACCTAAAACCTACCGTTTTATGTTGTCTGCTTCGAACACATTTGGCACCCTTACTCCCCCAAAATGTCTCTGTCAAACACGAGAAAAGTGAACTTGACCCTTTTGAATAGTTTTTACTAGAGATGTCCGATAATGGCTTTTTTGCCGATATCCGATATTCCGATATTGTCCAACTCTTAATTACCGATTCCGATATCAACCTATACCGATATATACAGTCGTGGAATTAACACATTATTATGCCTAATTTTGTTGTGATGCCCCGCGCTGGATGCATTAAACAATGTAACAAGGTTTTCCAAAATAAATCAACTCAAGTTATGGAAAAAAATGCCAACATGGCACTGCCATATTTATTATTGAAGTCACAAAGTGCATTATTTTTTTTAACATGCCTCAAAACAGCAGCTTGGAATTTGGGACATGCTCTCCCTGAGACAGCATGAGGAGGTTGAGGTGGGCGGGGTTGAGGGGGGGTGTATATTGTAGCGTCCCGGAAGAGTTAGTGCTGCAAGGGGTTCTGGGTATTTGCTCTGTTGTGTTTATGTTGTGTTACGGTGCATATGTTCTCCCGAAATGTGTTTGTCATTCTTGTTTGGTGTGGGTTCACAGTGTGGCGCATATTTGTAACAGTGCTAAACTTGTTTATACGGCCACCCTCAGTGTGACCTGTATGGCTGTTGACCAAGTATGCTTGCATTCAGTTGTGTGTGTAAAAAGCCCTAGATGTTATGTGATTGGGCCGACATGCAAAGGCAGTGCCTTTAAGGTTTATTGGCGCTCTGTACTTCTCCCTACGTCCGTGTACCACTCCGTACAGCGGCGTTTTAAAAAGTCATACATTTTACTTTTTGAAACAGATACCGATAATTTCCGATATTACATTTTAAAGCATTTATCGGCCGATAATATCGGCAGTCCGATATTAAAGGACATCTCTAGTTTTTACCTCTGTTTCTTACGGTTTGTTGAGTTAGCACTGGATTGATACGTGGACACGACAAAGGAGGTATTTGATACGTGTCCAAAGTGCGGCCCTCAGGATATTTTCAAAATACACTCGGGTCAGAAAAAAGTGCAAAAAAACACAATGTAGTGACAAAAAGCTGAAATTTTGATAATACCACCCAAAAATAATATGCTTTGTCACTTACAACAAAAATGTGAAAAATATGAACACAGCCCTCTGAATATTTTGACTTTTCAATAATAGTAGTAGTTTGAAAAACAAAAAGTAAGTAATTGAGTCAAAAAACGCTCCAACGCAAGTAAGGCTCCACTTTTCCAAAAATTTGTTAGTTTGATGCTAATATACATTGGCTATGCTATTAACATGCTACTGATTAGCATTAGCAACTTCACATGGCGATTTCAACACAATTTGTTAATGAAAACTACAACCAAGATGCACGTTACAATCAAACAGCTGGTGCGTAATAAGTACAATACTTACAGTTAGAGATAAGCCGATAAATGCTTTAAAATGTAATATCGGAAATTATCGGTATCGGTTTCAAAATTATCGGTAACTGTTTCAAAAAGTAAAATGTATGACTTTTTAAAACGCTGCTGTGTACACGGACGTAGGGAGAAGTACAATAAACCTTAAAGGCACTGCTTTTGCGTGCCGCCCCAATCACATAATATATGTGGCTTTTAAACACACACAAGTGAATGCAAGGCATACTTGGTCAACAGCCATACAGGTCTCACTGAGGATGGCCATATAAACAACTTTAACACTGTTACAAATATGCGCCACACTGTGAATCCACACCAAACAAGAATGACAAACACATTTCGGGAGAACATCCGCACCGTAGTACAACATAAACACAACAGAACAAATACCCAGAACCCCTTGCAGCACTAAACTGGGACGCTACAATATACACCCCCGCCCCACATATTTAAAAAACATGGGATTTTTGTTATCAAAAACAATATTTATCAAACACACACAAAAGTACCGAAAATTGGTACTGGTCTCGATTCCCAGGTACCGGGAATTGGCAACGTATCGGTTCAAATGTGAGCGGGAATATGCAGTATTGGTGGTAGTGAGCTCATCGCGATGGTCACATGCCTCGTTAGCATCTGAGCAATTTCAAGGTGGGCTTTGGACTCCAGAGCAAAGCCAATGAAACATTTCGCTGGTGGTCCTCCAGCGACCGATGACCGCAGCAAAGTGAAAGCCTGCAGCCCAGTTGGACAGCGAGTCAAAGCGCTCTATCCAACACGGTTGTGTGGGGAAGCCATTCATGTCTTTCTGATGAATATGTTACGTTTGGAGATCTGCCTACGCGCCGCCTGACGGGCGATTGAGAGAGAACTCGCACAGGATAATAAAAGGGAGAGTAGACTTTGAAAGACAAACAGTTGGCTCCTGGTTGGAATATCACATTCTTTGAGAATGGGCTGTAAATTGACTTAAAGTCTCATTTTGGTCACTAGTGATGGGTCAAACCATTGAAGAGTCGATACATTAACAAACAGGTGTGTGTGTCACTTTAAGAAAAAAATCATGTGGCCAATACAACTGCTGCGTCGTTTGACTGTACAGTATATATGAAATGTCAACATTTTTATTTCAAATGAAACCGTCCTCTGGTTATAATCCCCCTCAGCTATAAAGGCAGAAAGTAAAGTAAACACAAGCATGGAAAACAAACAATGTACCGTATTTTTCGGAGTATAAGTCGCTCCGGAGTATAAGTCGCACCGGCTGAAAATGCATAATAAAGAAAACATATATAAGTCGCACTGGAGTATAAGTCGCATTTTTGGGGGAAATTTATTTGATAAAACCCAACACCAAGAATAGACATTTGAAAGGCAATTTAAAATAAATAAAGAATAGTGAACAACAGGCTGAATAAGTGTACGTTATATGAGGCATAAATAACCAACTGAGAAGGTGCCTGGTATGTTAACGTAACATATTATGGTAAGAGTCATTCAAATAACTATAACATATAGAACATGCTATACGTTTACCAAACAATCTGTCACTCCTAATCGCTAAATCCCATGAAATCTTATACGTCTAGTCTCTTACGTGAATGAGCTAAATAATATTATTTGATATTTTACGGTAATGTGTTAATCATTTCACACATAAGTCGCTCCTGAGTATAAGTCGCACCCCCAGCCAAACTATGAAAAAAACTGCGACTTATAGTCCGAAAAATATGGTAAACAAAATAGTAAAATCACATTGAACATTTCACAATAAGCTCTTAAAATGAAAATGCAAAAATAAGGACTACGTAAGAAATGATTAATAAAGTGTAATAAAACAGTGCAAAGTGTGAACATATAGAACCTGAGAGGAATTATTGTCTGCAGGTTTAGTGCCAGGAAGTTACAGCTGTGCTCTAAAAGGTTGAGCTCGGCTAAGGTGCTCCATATTGCTCTGACTACGGTCCTTTTGTAAAAATCCCCAAAAAGTGCCACACAGTCCAGGTGACTTTTCCTGTTTTAGACACAATTTTTTCATTTTGACTTTCTCTTCTCACACCATGCAAAGAATCAACCGCCTGACAACAAAGGTGGCGCAACCAAATGGTAAATGGTGAATGGGTTATACTTGTATAGCGCTTTTCTACCTTCAGGGTAGGGCTCGGCGATATGGCCTTTTATTAATATCTCGATCTTTTTAGGCCATATCACGATACACGATATATATCTCGATATTTTGCCTTAGCCTTGAATGAACACTTGGTGCATATAATCACAGCAGTATGATGATTCTATGTGTCTACATTAAAACATTCTTCTTCATACTGCATTAATATATGCTACTTTTAAACTTTCATGCAGAGAAGGAAATCACAACTAAAAAAAATCACTATTTTTTTCATACGGTGTTGATCTGGAAATGTTTGCCTCGGCATTTTGATGGTGTGGACGTGTGGCACCAAACGGAGATATTGACGTGCTGTAAGCACTCTTCATTGTGTAGCGGGTGACTTTTCAAATGATGCTACATATTAGCAGTGTAGCCGAGTGTCCTGGGTTCGCCTATACAGATTACTTATCTAATAAAATAATAAACGGTAGCCACCGCTTCTTTAATGTCAACATCACACACTTCCTTTCACAACCACGCACACCCTACGTCACAGCCCTACGGCAACAAATCTGGAGGGACAAACCTCCTCCTCCTTACCTAACACACTCCGGTAACTTTGGACACCCTGGACTGTTTGTTACAGCAGTAATGCTACTTTTTATAGCAACGCCTTCGCCCAACCCTTGACAAATTACGGTTGTCTGTTCGACATATTCCCACTTGAAGCCAAACCACCGCCAGACGATGGACTCCCTGCTGTTTTTCTTGGGAATTAATTATTCCTTCATTTGTTACCAGATTCGCACCTTCTTTCTCTCGTATTACCGCTCGCACCACTCCGCTAGCATCACAGCTAACGTTAGCCATGCTGCTACCTCTCTGCTCGGGAGGGCGTATACATATGTGACGTATGTCGTGACAGTATGTTATGTGTGTAAGAAGGTGCGCTTGCTGTCTGTGAGAAGGAGACCGGAAAGAGCGAGAAGAGCCTGTAGTGTAATGCCAGCAGCTAAAAGCAACTGCGTGAGAACGTATACTCGAATAACACGATATAGTCATTTTCTATATCGCACAGAGACAAACCCGCGATATATCGCGTATATTGATATATCGCCCAGCCCTACTTGTATTGCGCTTTTCTACCTTCAAGGTACTCAAAGCGCTTTGACACTATTTCCACATTCACACACACATTCACACACTGATGGCGGGAGCTGCCATGCAAGGCTCTAACCACGACCCATCAGGAGCAAGGGTGAAGTGTCTTCCTCAAGGACACGACGGATGTGACGAGGTTGGTAGAAGGTGGGGATTGAACCAGGAACCCTCAGGTTGCTGGCACGGCCACTCGCCTAACCTCGCCACGCCGTCAACAACCAAACTTGGTACTTGATACTGTTACTTGATTGGCTGTTAGCGTGCCCCTCCTACTGATCATTGATCACTTCCTGCAAGTGAGTGCCTTTGTTCATGCAACCAACCTTGCTTTGCAACTTCCGCTCTCTTCCGACGTTTTATCTAACGTATTTCTTGTTGATATCGAATCTACCACAATTAATTTTGATATTGTTTTATCGCACAGCCCTACTGTGAAGCACCAAACTGTTTTAACAGGAAGCGTTTCTTTGGGCTCAGCAGTGGCAAAAGTCGGAAGAGTGGCGTTCTGAGATTCTGAAGTGTGGGATCATTTGGATCCTGTAGCGCCTAATAAGGTAAATGTTTTTTTGTTTTGTTTATTATTCCGCATATTTACTCAAGTGGCATGTTTTATATTTCTTTCTGAACAGCTAAAATTGGTTATATTTGCGAACTATTAATTTTATTTGCAGGTCAAATGTAGCAACTTTTTAAATCCAGCCTATGGTGCATTAGTCACTTACAGATAGGTACTGAATTCGGTACTTTTTTGGCACTGCCGGTACACCGATACACTTAAACTCCAAAGATGCCAAGTTTCAGTAACTCAACCTGCTCTTCCACTTTGGCACTTGGCATTCACTCCAGCAGCACTGAGAACGGACTCAGCCAAACTACTTCCAGGTAATGTTGCAGTTTTTAATGCCAACAAAAATATTGACTCAAAAAAATAAAAAAATAAAAATTGGATGCAGGTGAAATGTAACGAGAAAAAGTTGCAATGTTTACTCTGATAACACAAAGCTACAATACTGCCTGTTTTTAGACTGTTATTGCTAAAAAAAATTATAATGAAGCAAAATCAACGTTATAAATTATTGAAGGTTCCACTTACATTATATCAAATATTGCACTGTGAAATATTTATTTGGGAAAATATTGCATATTTTGTGTGTTGGCCATAAAAAAACAACAAATTTTTCTATCCATAAACAAACAAAAAAATGCAGACTATGTTTTAACTGTTATTGCTAAAAAAAAAAAATGAATGCATCAAAATCATTGTTGTTATGAATTATTGAAGGCTCCACTTATATTACGTAAATAATTGCACTTTAAAAATAATTATTTTGGGGGAAAATGTTGCATATTTTGTGTGTTAGCCATAAAAATCTAATAAAAAAAAAAGAAGAAATCTGACAAAAAGGGCATAAAACAAACAAAATGCAGGCTTTTTTTTAAACTATTATTGCTCAAACAATAATAATGAATCTAAATAAACTTTTTCATAAATTATTGAAGGCTCCACTCACGTCACATCAAATATTGCACATTGAAATATTTTTTGGGGAAAATATTGCATATTTTGTGTCTTGGCCATAAAAAAAACATTTTTTTCTATGACAAAAAGGGCATAAAACAAACAAAAAAATGCAGACTATTTTTTTTAACTGTTATTGCACAAAAATAATAATGAATCAAAATCATTGTTCTAAATTATTGAAGGCTCCACATACATTACATCAAATATTGCACTTTGAAATTTTTTAGGGGGAAAATATTTCATATTTTGTGTGCTTGCCATAAAAAAAATGTCTATG
>NC_084573.2:27607500-27652500 GCF_033978685.3 Nerophis lumbriciformis
CATTTCAAATTGTTTTTGGAAATATTCGACATCGTGTCATCCGGACCAAAGGGGAAGCCAACCATCCAGACTGCTATCGACGCAAAGTTCAAAAGCCAGCATCTGTGATGGTATGGGGGTGCATTAGTGCCCAAGGCATGGGTAACTTACACATCTGTGAAGGCACCATTAATGCTGAAAGGTACATACAGGTTTTGGAACAACATATGCTGCCATCTAAGCGGTGTCTTTTTCATGGACGCCCCTGCTTATTTCAGCAAGACAATGCCAAGCCACATTCAGCACGTGTTACAACAGCGTGGCTTCGTAAAAAAAGAGTGCGGGTACTTTCCTGGCTCGCCTGCAGTCCAGACCTGTCTCCCATCGAAAATGTGTGGCGCATTATGAAGCGTAAAATACGACAGCGGAGACCCCGGACTGTTGAACGACTGAAGCTCTACATAAAACAAGACTGGGAAAGAATTCCACTTTCAAAGATTCAACAATTAGTTTCCTCAGTTCCCAATCGTTTGAGTGTTGTTAAAAGAAAAGGTGATGTTACACAGTGGTGAACATGCCCTTTCCCAACTACTTTGGCATGTGTTGCAGCCATGAAATTCTAAGTTAATTATTATTTGCAAAAAAAAAAAAAAGTTTATGAGTTTGAACATCAAATATCTTGTCTTTGTAGTGCATTCAACTGAATATGGGTTGAAAGGGATTTGCAAATCATTGTATTCTGTTTATATTTACATCTAACACAATTTCCCAACTCATATGGAAACAGGGTTTGTATAAAAAGTTTATTGATGATTATTATTTTTGAAAACTTCATTTCTATACGCAAAGTGGACAGACTCTTTTAAACGTATTTACGGAGGAGTACGAAATCAGACTCAAAGCAACGACCTTAAAAGGAGGCAGCACACGAGTGGAACAAAGGCAAATAACATGAAATATTAACTGTTTACTTTATTACATGTCGTAAAAGTAGTTGTGAGCCTCAACCCCAGTGAACACAATGCTAACGCTAACATGCTTACGCTAACGGCGATGTGTTTGTAACTGGTTTCCATTGCAGTTTTTTCGCAAAATAAAAGCGATAGTTCTTAAATTTCGACAAAGCACATTTGAAACTTCCAGGTGTTTCAATTAAAGGGTGTTTTGCGTCATGAGGCGTAAATCTCCCCCTGGCCGACGACCCGTCTGTTCTTGTTGTCCTGCATTGGCGCCCCGCTAGATTGGAGTTTAAGGTGCGCTCAAAATGCAGAAAAAAAGTGTTTCCATCATGCTTGTACAAGACACTTCAATATCGAAACGTTTCAAAAACCACCTCGTGAGAGCACAAAAATGTTTCAGCGATATTTGAGAAGTTTTTCCAAATATGGGCGTTTCTTTTTGCGATATTTAGGTGTTGCGAATTTCTAGGTGTAAAAGAAGCACCGCTATTGTTGTCGGCGTGAGATAAACACTGCCATGTATTATTTATATTAGGGCTGGGCGATATATGGAATATACTCGATATATCGCGGGTCTGTCTCTGTGCGATATAGAAAATGACTATATCGTGATATTGGAGTATACGTCCTCACGCAGTTGCTTTTAGCTGCGGGCATTACACTACAGGCTTTTCTTACTCTTTCTTGTATCTGCTTCTCACAGAGACATAAAACAAGCGCACCTTCTTACATACGTCACATACTGTCGCAACGTCATACGCCCTCGCGAAGCAGACAGTTAGCGACATGGTAAAGTTAGCTGTGATGCTAGCGGTGTGGTAACAAATGAAGGAAAAATTAATTCCCAAGAAAAACAGCAGGGAGTCCATCGTCTGGCGGTGGCTTGGCTTCAAGCGGGAAGATGTTGAACACGTATGCGGCAAAAGCGTTGCTACAAAAAGTAGCAGCACTGCTAATGTGTAGCACTATTTGAAAAGTCACCCGCTAGAGAATGAAGAGTGCTTGAAACTCCGCATGTCAACATTTCCGGCCGGAGCCACACCTACAAAATGCCGAAGCAACCATTTCCAGATCAACACCGTATAAAAAAATAGTCAACAACAGTGTCAGGTTTGTCACTGACAGTTTAGTTATGTTTTGAGTTTTTCCTCTGTCTTTATTTCCTGTCGGCGCTCTTATTTTGGTTATTTTCTACTTGTCTCCCTGAGTACTGTGTCCCCTCAGCTGTGGCTGATTGGCACCGGGCCACACCTGTTGTCAATCAGCCAGCTACTATTTAGACCTGCTTTTCCCTCCAGTCAGTGCTGGAGTATTGTCAATGTCGCTAATGATTGTCGAGGTCAGTGTCATTTATACTTGTCGATGTCATTATTATTATTCTTTATTATTATTAATACTTGTCGTTGTAGCTCTGTCTACTTCTGTTCACTCTGCTCATGTCATAGTTCCTTAGTGTCACAGTAAGCGTTTTTGTTTCTTGTCCATAGTTTAGCCTTTGTGCTAGTTTCTGTTCATAGCCAAGTTTGTTCTCCGCCTTGTGCGCACCTTTTGTTTGTACCCTTTTGTTTGTTTTGTGTTATAGAGTTAAATTAAATCATGTTTTCCTGCTCAATGCCTGCCGCCATCTCTGCATCTTGGGGTTCGTCACCTACACACTCTGACAAACAGAAGGAGATAACGTCCGCGGTAACCTACCACATAGCGAAGGCTTTGATTTCCTATTATGCAGCTCATTTTTATTTGACACTTATTGAAATATCTTGTGTGACATCATGCACAAAAGTGCACTTTATTTGTTTTAAACTATTGTAGTGGTGTTCTGTACAGAAAGTGCACTTTGATTTAGTGTTGTTTTGGTATGTCATATTAGTGACATCATGCACAAAAGTGCACTAATAGCTTGTTTTAAAATGTCTCTGACAATCTTGCATGTTCTGTTTTGATATGACATAAATGTTTATGCCACTGCTTAATAACTGTTTAATAAATACACTTTTGGTAAATTGACTTAGTTGTGATTTCCCTCTCTGCATGAAAGTTTAAAAGTAGCATATATTAATGCAATATGAAGAAGAATGTTTTAATGTAGACACATAGAATCATCATACTGCTGTGATTATGTGCATCAAGTGTTCATTCAAGGCTAAGGCAAAATATCGAGCTATATATCGTGTATCGTGACATGGCCTAAAAATATTGAAATATTAATAAAAGGCCATATCGCCCAGCCCTAATTTATATATTGTTATTAACACCTGAAATGGACCATAAGGACCCGCCTGACCCTCATCAAGTCATCATTTACCCAGAGGATGACTTTCTGACTGTTGGACTTTTTATGAACAATTCGGTAATATTTATTTTTTAAATCATATTGTTTTGTATATTATTGCTTATTATTTCATTGACTTACTTTTTAGTAAAAGGTCTGTGATCTAATTGTGTCTGTTTATTTACTTGGTGTCAGTGTGGAAATATACTAAACCACTCCTCCATATGTCAACAGCTTTATTTGTATAAAGTACCAGAACTGTGAAATGCGGTGGAAACACAAACCACACCTATTGTTTCCGGAACCTCTAAAAGTTGAAAAGGGCCTCTTGATAAGAAGGGGTAGGAATACATAAGCTTTGCTCCTTCCTTCTCCTTTTCAGAAATGTTCAATTGCACGGGTGTAAATGTGCCATTAAGCATGTCCAAAACAAACAAACCATGACTAAAAGGGCGAGGGATGACATGTCAGCCCGACACCACCTCCGTCATTCCTGCCATGCCTTGTTCCCGCTGACACTGCAAGCCGTCCGACTCCATACACGCAAACGCACCAAAAAGACAAATACGCCGCTCGTTTTGTGCGCCAACGTCGCCATATGCATGTGGAAATAATCAACAGCGCAAAGGGAGATCCAGTTAGGGATGCGAGTGACTGATTACACACGTACAAATTAACCCCCTCTGACGTGGCACGGTTGAAATGAAACAAAAAAAAAAAGGAATTTCAGGAAGTTGTCCACAAAGAGGAGTTGACAGCACAAATTTGGATTTTTTTTTTTTTTAATGTCAACAAAACTTTTTGATGTTTTGGCTGCACATATGCTGACATTAGCCCTGATATGAATGACTGTAAAATGTGCCCCTTTTGTGGTACAGTACATATTGTAGTAGGGCTGGGCCAGGGGTTGGCAACCCAAACTGTTGAAAGTAGGGATGTCCCGATCCGATATTTGGATGCGTATCGGCAAGGCATGGGAAAATGCCGATCCAGATCCAGTTTAAAAAAAACTCCGGTCCGTGTTTTCCAACGCACCGATTTAAATAATACATTCCACTTTTCTGCTGCTCCGTAATTTCCGTTCCGCATTTTCCAGCACACCTTCAACACATCCACAGGTCTGTGGATTCTCACGCAGTTGCTTTTAGCTGCTGGCATTACACGACAGGCTCTTCTCACTCTTTCCTGTGTCTCCCTCTCACAGACAGCGAGCGCACCTTCTTACACACGTCACATACTGTCACGTCATACGTCACATACGTATACGCCCTCTCCCAGCAGAGAGCGAGGTAGCAGCACGGCTAACGTTAGCTGTGATGCTAGCGCAGCCGCTGAGGTGCGCGCCTGCGCACGGCAAATCTATGCCACGCACAAAATCAAATAAAAAAACAAGCGCATAACAATTTTCGACACACGGACACGACAGAGAAAACAGTTTTCGTCATCATTGTTCAAATATTGTAACGTCTGTCGAGACGCTTATCTCCATTCGGTGACACAGGTCCACACCATCAAAATGCCGAGGCAAACATTTCCACATCAACACCGTATGAAAAAAATAGTGATTTTTTTTTTGTTGTGATTTCCCTCTCTGCATGAAAGTTTAATAGTAGCATATATTAATGCAGTATGAAGAAGAATGTTTTAATGTAGACACAGAATCATCATACTGCTGTGATTATATGCATCAAGTGTTCATTCAAGGCTAAGGCAAAATATCGAGATATATATCGTGTATCGTGACATGGCCTTAAAATATCGCAATATTAAAAAAAGGCCATATCGCCCAGCCCTAGTTCAATGATGCCATTTCTGTTTGTCATGTATAATTTTGTCTATTTTGTGTTTATCCTTGAATAAACAGGTCAGTTTCTTGTTACCAACCATTGTGTATTATTCAAACTCCCCTAATTCAGCTGGCTAGTTGTTATCAAGAGTACTAAAACCCTTTTCAACATGATTCTGACAACTAAGTAGGCTAAATAACTTTAAACTTTAATACATGCTCGGATAGGCCAGTATCGGTCAGTATCGGTATCGGTCAGTATCGGTATCGGATCGGAAGTGCAAAAACAATATCGGTATCGGATCGGAAGTGCAAAAACCTGGATCGGGACATCCCTAGTTGAAAGAGCCATATTGGACCAAAAATACAAAAACAAACCTGTCTGGAGCCTCAAAATATTAAAAACCATATTACATACAGATAGTGTGTCATTGATTGATTGAGACTTTTATTAGTAGATTACACAGTACAGTACATATTCCGTACAATTGACCACTAAATGGTAACACCTGAATAAGGTTTTCAACTTGTTTAAGTCGGGGTCCACGTTAATCAATTCATGGTCATGAGATATCAATTGAATTAAGAGGACTTAAAGGAAACTAAATGACCTTAAATATAGCTACAAATGAGGCATAATGATGCAATATGTACATATAGCTAGGCTAAATAGCATGTTAGCGTCGATTAGCTTGCAGTCATGCAGTGACCAAATATGTCTCATTAGCACTCCACACAAATCAATAACATCAACAAAACTCACCTTTGTGCATTCATGCACAACGTTAAAAGTTTGGTGGACAGAAAAAGAAGTGGCATAAAACACGTCCTAGAAAGTCGGAGAAAGTTATACATGTAACCAAACTACGGTGAGTTCAAAGACTGCCAAAATTAGTAGGACAAAACGGTGCTCACCAAATACTCGAATCAGTGAAGCGTGTTTAATATAAACAGTGTACTTTATAACAATTAAATAAATGATAAATGATAAATGGGTTATACTTGTATAGCGCTTTTCTACCTTCAAGGTACTCAAAGCGCTTTGACACTATTTCCACATTCACCCATTCACACACACATTCACACACTGATGGCGGGAGCTGCCATGCAAGGCGCTAACCAGCAGCCATCAGGAGCAAGGGGTGAAGTGTCTTGCCCAAGGACACAACGGACGTGACTAGGATGGTAGAAGGTGGGGATTGAACCCCAGTAACCAGCAACCCTCCGATTGCTGGCACGGCCACTCTACCAACTTCGCCCCGACGTCCCCAATTAGGGAGGTTTGTGTCATGTTTGTCCTCCTACAGAAACCATATTAACACAAAAAATATTTTTTTTCCCCCTCATCTTTTTCCATTTTTCATACATTTTTGAAAAAGCTCCAGAGAGCCACTAGGGCGGCGCTAAAGAGCCGCATGCGGATCTAGAGCCGCGGGTTGCCGACCCCCGGGCTGGGCGATATAGCTGAAAAATATCACGATATGTTTTTTTTTTTATATATTATTAATATTTTTTTATGACTTATTTGAGCCTGCCAATAAATACAGTCATGCAATTTCCAACTTACCAAGGGTGCTATTTATCAGTGGAGAAGGTGTCTGGTGGTCAGGTAGGATAAGGTGGTAAAATAAATGCAGTACATTTCAAGGTAGTTGCAGATTTGAGACACTAGATGGCAGTAGTGTATAAGCTATTGAGCACTACACAGAGTAGTTGGGGAAGCTACTCATTAAACCGACATATTAGAAGTGTCAGGATGTTGCAAAACCAACAAAAAAACAAAAGTTTATTGAGTTGAGATATCAACATGTCACAGTTTATCTTCTTACTCCATGCAGAGAATCCACAGCGAGACAAAAAGACGGCGCAACCAAACTTGGTAGTTGTTAGCGTTTCCATGCCATTGCTCAGAGACACTTCCTGTTTCCTGCGTTCTCAGAGCATGAGTGACTTTATGCAACAAATCTTGCTTCATAATTTCAGGTTTCTTCCGACCAAAAAATATAAATATTTATCGAATGTTTTATCTAACGCATTTTATGTCGATATCGATTATGTGTCTATCGCGGTATGTATTGACGTCGTTTTATCATCCCAGCCCTAGGCCGTAGTGTCTGTCAAAGATATACTTCATCGCCATGACCCGGAAGTTAACCCGGAAATGGAAGCCTTGCTTAGTAACCATTTTTAAATCGATAGTCTCGTAGTCTAGAGTCCAGAACCATGGCTCTATTCTAAGAGAGCCCAGCTTGTAGGTTCACTATGGAAAAATTAATGTATTACTTGCTCAGACAGCAATGTTTTATATGAGTTTAGATTGGGGTATTTGTTTTTTTTAACGAGGAAAGACATTAATGTCTCTTCTTTTCATTTCATGGTTTGAGTTTATTTCGAACATGCATACAATTAGATACAACACAATTTCCAGTTTCTCTTTTCAACATGTTCGAAAAGGAGTCGATCTTATTTAATCCTACCCCTGTTCCATTTCATAGCAATTGCTAGCACTTTTGTTCACTTCCTGTTCTAGGTTTGTTCACAATTTACTCCATAAATAATTAAAAGTCTACAAAAACGATACAATAAATAGTGAAGTAAGTTGTATTTTATATGGTGAGATTAATAAGATTATCAATACATTCAAAATGTTTATTATGATTCTTCTCCTTTCTACTTTGTAAACACTTTGAGTTTGAACACTTTCTTAATCTGGATCATATTAGTACACTGAGTTTTTTTTACTTAATCCAGTCCATAATTTAATTTTACATACTGATATACAAAAGGTTGACATATAAGATAGCCAGCAGGCACCAGTCAGTTTGTGAGTTTATCAATCACAGTTTTTCCATCATTGTAATGCAAAACGGTAATACCAACCGTCAAGAGTTTTACCGCGGTTGTCATAAATACCGTTTATCGTTACATCCCTACGACAATCACAATCACAAAAAAAGCCAATGAAATCTTGGAGGGATTGCTGCCCGTGTCGTAGATTTAACAGATATGTTACCTTAAAGAGGAACTGCACTTTAAAAAAAAAAAGGTGCCTATAATTCACAATACTTATGTGAGACAAGATCACATTTTTCTTTTTTCATGCATTCTAAATTGTAAATAAACGTTAGCAAAAGTCAGCTAACAATGGAGCCTATTGTAGTTGCTCTATTTTGCCTATATTGCGCTCTAAAAAAACCTCCAAAAACTTCCATCATTGTTTTATATACTCTCTGTAAGTATATATGTAAGGTAGTAACATTCATAATTACATGTAATATTTACGTATTTTGCTCATTTTAAGCATATGGCGGTGTATTACAATATACGCTTTCCCCTTCAACATCAACAACACTACTCATCATGATTGACTCCATGAGAAACAAAAAATACTTTTGGACAAATGATGATCCAAAACTACAGATGTCCGATAATGGCTTTTTTGCCGATATTGTCCAACTCTTAATTACCGATATCGATATCAACCGATACCGATATATACAGTCGTGGAATTAACACATTATTATGCCTAATTTTGTTGTGATGCCCCGCTGGATGCATTAAACAATGTAATGAAAAAAAAATGCCAACATGGCACTGCCATATTTATTATTGAAGTCACAAAGTGCATTTTTTTTTTTTAACATGCCCCAAAACAGCAGCTTGGAATTTGGGACATGCTCTCCCTGAGAGAGCATTAGGAGGTTGAGGTGGGTGGGGTTGGGGGCGCCGTGGTTTTGGGGTAGGGGGTGTATATTGTAGTGTCCCGGAAGAGTTAGTGCTGCAAGGGGTTCTGGGTATTTGTTTTGTTGTGTTACGGTGCGGATGTTCTCCCGAAATGTGTTTGTCATTCTTGTTTGGTGTGGGTTCACGGTGTGGCGCATATTTGTAACAGTGTTAAAGTTGTTTATACGGCCACCCTCAGTGTGACCTGTATGGCTGTTGACCGAGTATGTCTTGCATTCACTTGTGTGTGTGAAAAGCCGTAGATGATATGTGACTGGGCCGGCACGCAAATGCAGTGCCTTCAAGGTTTATTGGCGCTCTGTACTTCTCCCTACGTCCGTGTACTCAGCGGGGGTTTAAAAAGTCATACATTTTACTTTTTGAAACCGATACTGATAATTTCCGATATTACATTTTAAAGCATTTATCTGCCGATAATATCGGCAGTCCGATATTATCGGACATCTCTATCCAAAACCTTATATTTTTGAGCCTGTATATAAGGAGGATGATCTACAAGTTTTAGAAGCTGAGTAATAAACAGATCCATTAAGTAGCAGGATAGCTAAGTGTTGAACAAGAAATACAAACATAATAAAACAATCACTTACTGTACAATGTCTGCTCTCACTGGGATAAAGACTGATGGGAAGTTTATATCTTCCCGTTTAGATGAAGAATTAATCATAATCCTTACGACGGGTTTAAAAAAAAAAAAAGTGCCACGAACGTGCGTCTTTCTCGCTATATTCAGGTCTAAGTTGGACGTCAAAGTTCTCGTTTATGTCCGCAACCTTCCACTATCCAGGTGAGAGGCATTATTTATAATCTCAAATTAACTTTCACCAAGTCAGAGGCGATGCAGCAGCTCAGTATGTCATCAGTGGCCTTGTGGTTAGAGTGTCCGCCCTCAGATCGTTAGGTTGTGAGTTCAAACCCCGGCCGAGTCATACCAAAGACTATAAAAATGGGACCCATTACCTCCCCGCTTGGTACGCAGCATCAAGGGTTGGAATTGGGGGTTAAATCACCAAAATGATTCCCGAGTGCGGCCACCGCTGCTCCTCACTGCTCCCCTCCCCTCCCAGGGGGTGGAACAAGGGGATGGGTCAAATGCAGAGGGTAATTTCACCACACATAGTGTGTGTGTGGCTATCAGTGGTACTTTAACGTGAACTTTAATACAGGCTAGTTAACTCTCTGTGAACACGGCACGGCTAAAAATAGTTGGTCTGCGTTAGCGCTTATAATAACAACAATATCGCTAACATCTGGTTAATATTCGGGGTCACGACATGTAAAGGGATGTTTTTTTAGAGCGTAATAGTTAGCCGCCTCTTACTTGCTGTATTTTACCACTTAGAATGTATTTTTTAAAAAGCTTACTGTACAATGTCTGCTCTAACTGGGATAAATACTGATGGGATGTTTATATCTTCCCGTTTAGATGAAGAATTAATCAGAATCCTTACAACGGGTTTAAAAAAAAGGGCGTATTTTCGTGTCTTTCCTGCCATTTTCAGTTCTAAGTTGGACGTCAAAGTTCTCGTTTATGTCGACAACCTTTCACTATCCAAGTGAGAGGCATTATTTATAACCTAAAATTAACTTTCACCAACTCAGAAGCGATGCAGCAGCTCGGTATGTCAATACAGCAGCACAAGTTAGTTAACTCTCTTTGATTGATTGGAACTTTTATTAGTAGATTGCACAGTACATATTCCGTACAATTGACCACTAAATGGTAACACCCGAATAAGTTTTTCATCTTGTTTAAGTCGGGGTCCACGTAAATCAATTCATGGTACAAATATATACTATCATCATAATACAGTCATCACACAAGTTAATCATCAGAGTATATACATTGAATTATTTACATTATTTACAATCCAGGGGGTGGGATGTGGGGGGGGATTAGGTTTGGTTGATATCAGCACTTCAGTCATCAACAATTGCATCATCAGAGAAATGGACATTGTAACAGTGTAGGACTGACTTGGTAGGATATGTACAGCGAGCAGTGAACATAGCGAGTTCAGAAAGCATAAGAACAAGTATATACATTTGATTATTTACAATCCTGGGAGGTGGGATGTGGAGGGGGAGGGTGTTAGTCTAGGGTTGAAGATGACTGGAGGTGTTCTTTTAGTGCGGTTTTGAAGGAGGATAGAGATGCCCTTTCTTTTATACCTGTTGGGAGTGCATTCCATATTGATGTGGCATAGAAGGAGAATGAGTTAAGACCTTTGTTAGATCGGAATCTGGGTTTTTAACGTGGTTAGTGGAGCTCCCCCTGGTGTTGTGGTTATGGCAGTTATGGCGGGTTGATCACGGCACGGCTAAAAATAGTTTGTCTGCGCTTATAATAACAATATCCCTAACACCTGGTTAATATTCAAGTCACGACATGTAGAAGGATGCCTTTTTTAAGAGGGCTTTACGAGCGGAATAGTTAGCCGCCTCTTACTTGCTGTACAAAAAAAAAAGCTTACCATTTTTTCGGAGTATAAGTCGCTCCGGAGTATAAGTCGCACCGGCCGAAAATGCATAATAAAGAAGGAAAAAAACATATTTAAGTCGCACTGGAGTATAAGTCGCATTTTTGGGGGAAATTTAGTTGATAAAAGCCAACACCAAGAATAGACATTTGAAAGGCAATTTAAAATAAATAAAGAATAGTGAACAACAGGCTGAATAAGTGTACGTTATATGAGGCATAAATAACCAACTGAGAACGTGCCTGGTATGTTAACGTAACATATTATGGTAAGAGTCATTCAAATAACTATAACATATAGAACATGCTATACGTTTACCAAACAATCTGTCACTCCTAATCGCTAAATCCCATGAAATCTTATACGTCTAGTCTCTTACGTGAATGAGCTAAATAATATTATTTGATATTTTACGGTAATGTGTTAACAATTTCACACATAAGTCGCTCCTGAGTATAAGTCGCACCCCCCGGCCAAACTACGGAAAAAAACTGCGACTTATAGTCCGAAAAAATACGGTATGTGTTCTTGTCTCACACAATGGGCAAAGCTCCCCCAAAAAAGTGCAGTTCCCCTTTAAAACCCAGGTACGGGTATTGAGCGCCGGGTGGTGGTGGTGGTGGGGGGTGGGGGGGGTGTACATCCAACTTGGCGAAGGTGATGTCCATTTTCTTTCCCAAGAAGAAAAAAAAGGAGGCGGCGAGGTGATATTAGCAGCATGCTAAGTAAGGTCAGTGATTCCAGCACCATGGACAGCAGCCTCAGCCTGGGTGGATGGATGAAGGTGAAAAGGATGGGATGGTGCCTTTTTTTTTTTTTTTTTTTGTGAGGGGTGGACATGCGGTCATTAGCCCGTTTCTTCACACACACACACACACACACACACACACACACACACACACACACACACACACACACACACACACACACATGAATGCAGTTTAGGTGTGTGTGTGTGTGTGTGTGTGTGTGTGTGTGTGTGTGTGTGTGTGTGTGTGTGTGTGTGAGGGGGGGATAAAAAGTCTGCCGCATGTGTGAGATCTCGCCTTTCATGAAATATTGATCGAGGCAGCCTCACATAAGGGTGGACAGCAAGTGTGTGTGTGCGTGTGTGTGTGTGTGTGTGTGTATTCGAGCATCCACCCTTTTTACCGCCAAAATGTCATCTTGTAAGGCATCAGGACGAGCCACGGTCACGTGACACAGCAATTCACGCACAAATGAAGGCCGACGGCGAACAGATCCCGCGCATCCTTTTCCAGCATTGCCGCGTAAGAGACGCGCAGTCATCGCCGCCGCGTCTGGTGGAGGATCTCCCCACGCACACGCACACGCACACGCATCGTGTTCAGCCCCTAACGAAACCGCGCCGCCAACATGTGTCATGAGGACGCAACTGTCAGTCAACCCTCCTACTACCCACGCGCACGCGCGGTCATGTAGTCACAGGCCGAGAGCGGTGCCCGGTAATCGAACGACACAAATCCGCACATCCATGTTCAGATCGGTGCATGAATTATTCAATGCGCGCCAACCGGCCAATGCCGAGAACCAAGCTTGCGCACCGCGCGCGTCCGAGCCGTACGTGGACGCGTCTCAACGTGCAAGGCGTTCACAAGACGGCTTCAAAAATCCAAATAAGGTGAATTGGAGAAAGAAGAAAAAAAAGATTTGGTTCTATATGGTCTTACCTGTCAGGACTCCGACCCGGATTTGGTGGTCGTGGTTGGTTAAAATCATCCCGTCCGACGCCATGTTCAGCAGCGCTGTCGCCCGCACCGACAACTCACGGCAGGGCCCGGAGCCGATCGCATCGAACTTGCCGGGGAGAGGGAGGAGGAGGAGGAGGAGGAGGAAGCAGGGATGGAGGAAGAAGAAGAAGAAGAAGAAAAAGAGGAGGGAGATGAGGAGGGTTGGGATGGAGCAAGCAAGAAAAAAAAAAAACGTCAG
Organism: Nerophis lumbriciformis; assembly: GCF_033978685.3. Taxonomy (NCBI): domain Eukaryota; kingdom Metazoa; phylum Chordata; class Actinopteri; order Syngnathiformes; family Syngnathidae; genus Nerophis; species Nerophis lumbriciformis. Next base: position 27,620,671 of record NC_084573.2, read on the forward strand.
GCAAGATAAGTAGAATGTCGAGCAATCAATGCATGGTCGTGTGATACAACTACACGCAACCAGAGGTGGGTAGAGTAGCCAGAAAATGTACTCAAGTAAGAGTACTGTTACTTTAGAGATGTATTACTCAAGTAAAAGTAAGAAGTAGTCACCCAAATATTTACTTGAGTAAAAGTAAAAAGTATGTTGTGAAAAAACTACTCAAGTACTGAGTAACTGATGAGTAACCTGTTCGTTTAATGACGGCAACAAATAATGCACAAAAACATAAAATAAGCAATGAGCAAATTCAGAGCCAGGAATACCTTTTAAGCAACTAAAACAATAATATATATTAAATAACATTAAAAAAATCAAGGCAAATTGAGCCACAATAACTTAACAGCACCATAGGCTCAGTAGGCAGAGATTACAAAGGAAAATAACAAGTTAGCCTTTACGCAAACCATAAACTGATAGGTGTGGGCTGCACGGTGCACCTGGGAACACACTGTGCACTTCTGATTGGTGTTTCTATGCATGCGTGTGTGTGTGTGTGTGTGTGTGTATGAGGCTGCGGTGCGTTAATAAATGTCCCCACACAATGTACATTTGACAGTGAGTCATAGCAGGGAAGCTAACATCAGCCAACGGTGACAGCCAAAATATCTACTAACGTTACTTACCGCGATGTGCTTCCTCAAATTTGACGTTGAGTTCATGTAAGGCTCTGTTTGATTGGTGAAACAGAGTCAAACGTCACCAGTGACTGCAATTGATTGATGAAACGCAGGCATGCGATAGATCCTACTTTGAAAGTCTGTCTGACAAACCAAAACAAAAAAATCGTGCATTGACAGATCGATAAAAATCAGTAGCGAGTAGCGAGCTGAATGTAGATAAATGGAGCGGAGTAAAAGTAGCGTTTCTTCTCTATAAATATACTCAAGTAAAAGTAAAAGTATGTTGCATTAAAACTACTCTTAGAAGTACAATTTATCCCAAAAGTTACTCAAGTAGATGTATAGCGCGTTACTACCCACCTCTGCATGCAACACTATGTAAGCAGGGCTGTGCAAACTTTTTCCACACTGGAAACTTAACGCATGTAGAGGCCATTTTGATATTTTTCTTTTTCAAAACCATATATAAAGATAGATTTTTTTCAACCTTAACTGCTCTTCAACTTTAGTCATGGGGACTAAAAGATCATTAAAGTGTAAGAAAAAATAAGTCATTTATGATTTTTAAAAGGGCAGCACAGTGGAAGAGGGGTTAGTGCGTCTTCCGCACAATACGAAGGTCCTGGGTTCGATCCTGGGCTCGAGATCTTTCTGTGTGGAGTTTGCATGTTCTCCCCCCCCCCCCCCCCCCCCGTGACTGTGTGGGTTCCCTCCCACCTCCAAAGACATGCACCTGGGGATAGGTTGATTGGCAACAATAAATTGGCCCTAGTGTGTGAATGTTGTCTATCTGTGTTGGCCCTGCGATGAGGCGGCGAATTGTCCAGGGTGTACCCCGCCTTCCGCCCGAATGCAGCTGAAATAGGCGCCCCCTGAAAGGGACAAGCGGTAGAAAATGGATGAATTTAAAAAACGTTTTAATTAATGCTTAAATATCCAGATCGACTGCAGATCTATCAAATGATATGAAGTTATTATTTCTTACAAAATATGCCATATTTTCCCTAAAAAACATATTTCAAAGTGGAATATTTGATGTGAAGTAAGTGGAGCCTTAAATAGCTCAATAATTCATAACATTGATTTGTCATTACTATTTTTTAAGCTGACCGTTTTAAAGAAGAAAAAAAACAGCCTGCATGGCAGCTTTGTGTTATTAGAGTCAACATTGCAACTTGTTCTCCTTACATTTCACTTGGTTGGTCCTTTAATCCACTTCATTATGAATTTGTGTTTTGTTTCAGTATTTGTAGAATGTGCCACTGTCCCTTAAAACTTATCTGCGGGCCGCGAATCGCCCTGCATTTGACACCACTGCTATTAAAGAAAACTGTTGCACATTTTATCTTAGCTTGCAGTGTTACTTTTATTCATGCAAACTGTTTTTTTAAAGCCCTTCATGATATTATGTTGTGGGGGGGAAACATGCACATATTTCATTATCTATCCATCCATCCATTTTCTACCGCTTATCCCTTTCAGGGTCACGGGGGGTGCTGGAGCCTATCTCAACTGCATTCAGGTGGAAGGCGGGGTACACCCTGGACAAGTCGCCACCTCAGCGCAGGGCCAACACAGATAGACAGACAACATTCACACTCACATTCACACACTAGGGACCATTTAGCATACTTGCCAACCTTGAGACCTCCGATTTTTTTGGGGGGGGGGAATACTTGAAATACTTGACTTTCAGTGAATTCTAGCTATATATATATATATATATACATATACAGTATGTATATATATATATATATATATATATATATATATAAATAAGAGAAATACTTGAATTTCAGTGTTCATTTATTCACACATATACACACACATAACACTCATCTACTCATTGTTGAGTTAAAGGTTGAATTGTCCATCCTTGTTCTATTCTCTGTCACTATTTTTCTAACCATGCTGAACACCCTCTCTGATGATGCATTCTGCTTCGTCTCCTTGTTGTGTGCGCAGTTGTGCACTGCACTCTCTAAAAGCCATAGATGTTATTGTCACATATGCATGTACAGTAGATGGCAGTATTGTCCTGTTTAAGAATGTCACAACATTGCTGTTTACGGCAGACGAACTGCTTTACGGTAGACGAAAACGTGACTGCTGTTGTTGTGTGTTGTTGCCGCGCTGGGAGGACGTTAATGAAACTGCCTAGCAATAAACCCACATAAGAAACCAAGAACTCGCCCTCAATCATTCTACAGTTATAATGTGATTGGGCAGGCATGCTGTTTATATTGTGGGAAAGCGGACGTGAAAACAGGCTGTCGACACGTCACTCAGGTCCGCATGGAGCTGGAGGGAGCGTGGCCTCTAGCTCCGCCTGAATTTCGGGAGATTTTCGGGAGAAAATTTGTCCCGGGAGGTTTTCGTGAGAGGCGCTGAATTTTGGGAGTCTCCCGGAACTTCCGGGAGGGTTGGCGAGTATGCATTTAGTGTTGTCAATCAACCTATCCCCAGGTGCATGTTTTTGGAGGTGGGAGGAACCCGAGTACCCGGAGGGAACCCACGCAGTCACGGGGAAAACATGCAAACTCCACACAGAAAGGAGGATCAAACCCAGGATCTTCGTATTGCCCTATTTTGCCTAAAAATATTTCAAAGTGGAATATTTGATGTGAAGTAAGTGGAGCCTTTAAATAGGTCAATAATTCATAACATTGATTTGTCATTATTTTTTTTTAAGCAATGACAGTTTTAAAGAAAAAAAAAACAGCCTGCATGGCAGCTTTGTGTTATTAGAGTCAACATTGCAACTTGTTCTCCTTACATTTCACTTGGTAGGGGTCCTTTATTCCAGAGTTTTTCAACCACTTCAACTTTTGTTCACTTCCTTTTCATTCATTGTGGCAGCCTCACAGTGTTGAAGCTGAGCGTCCATTGACTTTAGCGGGGGAGCGTAGAGTGGGTTGTTCCATTGCAGCCGCACTATAAATGATGGGACAAATGTGCAGTTTTGTCACCGCCCATCAGACGCGAGCATCTCTGGTAGTGTTTGGAAAGTGGGCGTGGCCTCGTCTGGCTGGGGCTTCCGCATGATGATTGGATGATCTGTCTGAGGCGGACTTCCTTTTTGATTGACAGCAAAATAAGCTGTTGTTCCGAGTTGATATGGGTATTGATACAATCATCCAAGTGGTGTTTTCTTTGTAATTTCTTTTATCTGTAATTGGAGACTGTACTTGTGTTTAGAGAGTAGCCCCTACTTGAATGACCAGCAGCCACTGCTAATAAGCAGATGGTATTGGTTTTAAAAGTGAAACATGTCAAAAAGGCCCCTGCATCTTTTGATTTTTCAGTGTTTGGCCCTCAGTGGAAAAAAAAAAGTTATGCTTTGGAGAAATATAGAAATGAAAAAGTATCCGCCTCCCGACTCTGCATCCTGGGGTCACACAACCGTGACATTTTATAGCGCATGATATGAATGTCTTTTTATAAGAAGTTGGCGAAGACGGCGAGGAGAGCCAGAATGAATCGATGAGTCAGCACAGTGGAGCGAGTGGTTAGCACATCATCCTCACAGCGTGATGGTTGTGGGTTTGAATCTGACCTCTCTGCAATAGTGCCCCCCCCCCCCAAAACCTTCACCCAAAATCAGCTGGGATAGGCTCCAGCTCGCCCGTGACCCTGAAACAAGATGGACGTCAAGTACTGATGCAAACACACAAAAATTTAAAATGATAGTTTTTTATACTCTGCTGAGCTTTCAATGTTTCACGGTTCATGTATTTGGAGCCCTTTATTCAAAAGTCAAACATGCATAAGCGTGGAGAGAGTGTTTTACTTTTTTTCCCATCATGCCTTGCAAAGGATTTAAATGGGTGTAATTTCAAATTTTATGGTGATAGGATAGATATTTTATAATATTCAAAAAGTTCAGTAAGCAGATTGTGTTATGTGTGACCATGTGTGTTGACTTTTTGTGATGGTTTAATTTGTCCATGACTAGGTAAGGTTGTTTGGATTGTGTCATATAAGTAAATGCTGTGCGGTTAGCATCAAGACAGTACACACCATGGTCACTAACCTGACTTTCTCACATTAACCATAGGATGATGACAAATTGGCACCTGTCAGACCCATGGGTCTCCCCACACAGCTAGGTTGCTTAATGAAATTGTTGTTTACTGACGCATACTATTCATTTTTAAATATATTTTACTGCAAAAAAAATAAAATGTCTCCAAATATCAGTTAATAATAATAATAATAATAATAGATTGTATTTGTAAAAAGCACTTTACATTGAGTAAACAACCTCAAAGTGCTACAGTGTATTAAAAAAAATAAAATAAAAAATAAAAAGATAATAAAAAATAAATAAAAATTAAAACTAGAACAGCCAAATAGCTCAAACTAGTATGCATATATCTAAAAAAAAAAAAAGGCTTTTTTAAAAAGAAGGGTTTTTAAGCCTTTTTTTAAAAGCATCCACATTCTGTGGTGCCCTCAGGTGGTCAGGTAGAGTGTTCAACAGACTGGGAGCGGCTGTCGCTAATGAGAAGACCTGCCTTCTTAAACCAGTGCAAACCTGCATCCTGGGCCAGAACATAGCCATCTGTTCCAGTACAGTAAGCCGAAAATCTAGCTCTCTATGCACTCTTGCTCTCCTTGTGTTTTCTCCGCCTTCGTGATCAAATGTCTCGTGTTCCTCCTTGTCGCCTCTCTGCAGCCTACCTTCGTTTCCACGTCACGAGCCGTGTGTCTCGTCTCCCCCGCGTTCCCTCTGGTTCCCTGGCTGCATCTTGGATCTCCTCCCCTCGACCTCACGTCTGCTCACGGACCTCCGAGCCAGCCCCTGCCTTTCTTGGACCTCCGCCTCTCGCTCAACACTACGGGTAACACACTGCCGTTAATTTCCACACATAGTCGCACACCACACACACATTTGTGTTGGTATACACACTTCATTTATTGCTTATATATATATATATATATATATATATATATATATATATATATATATATATTTATGAGTTAATACGACGTCCCTACTGTTTGTGCCGTCTCCTCCTCCTGTACACATAACAACTTGACTACTAATAATCGGTATCAGCCCTGAAAAAAAAACATGTCGGTCAATCTCTATTTAGAATGCGAGGGCCAAAAGATATTTTGACATGGCAACGACTATCCGATATGATATTGTATATTTTTTAGGATCCCGCCCGATGATGCAGCAGTGCTCTGACCCCTCAGAAGAATGTCTGTTACGTCTCAAAGCAGAGGCTTATGGGAGAAGATCATAGTCTGACCTGTAAAAAATGCAACCACATCCCCCGGCTAAAAAAGCTCTGCCGCTATTTATAGACTTCCCGCATGCTTCCACTGTGTATAATTCCTCTTGTTTGTTCTCATGGAAGGAACATGTCCCCGCTCTGGCTTGGGTATCAATATGCATAATTCATTAACGCGTGTACACACACACATACATGGACGCAGAGGCAAGAAATGGGGCCACACTTCCAGCTTGATTGGCCGGCTGCATGCATGTTGCCATGCGTGTCTCCAATGGGGCGGCCATTAAATTGTCGGCATGGATATGTGGCCAACAGAGACATGTTTCTGCTAAATCCATCCAGATTAAACCTTCAGAAGACAACCAACCAATGTTGGACTCAAACACAAACTTCTTAAAGGCCTACTGAAATGCGATTTTCCTATTTAAACGGGCATAGCAGGTCCATTCTATGTGTCATACTTGATCATTTTTCGATAGTGCCATATTTTTGCTGAAAGGATTCAGTAGAGAACATCAACGATAAAGTTCGCAACTTTTGGTCGCTGATAAAAAAGCCTTGCCTGTACTGGAAGTAGCAGACGATATGCGCGTGACGTCACAGGTTGTGGAGCTCCTCACATCTGCACATTGTTTACAATCATGGCCACCAGCAGCGAGAGCGATTCGGACCGAGAAAGCGACGATTTCCCCATTAATTTGAGCGAGGATGAAAGATTTGTGGATGAGGAAAGTGAGAGTGAAGGACTAGAGGGCAGTGGGAGCGATTCAGATAGGGAAGATGCTGTGAGAGGCGGGTGGGACCTGATATTCAGCTGGGAATGACTAAAACAGTAAATAAACACAAGACATATATATACTCTATTAGCCACAACACAACCAGGCTTATATTTAATATGCCACAAATTAATCCCGCATAACAAACACCTCCCCCCTCCCGTCCATATAACCCGCCAATACAACTCAAACACCTGCACAACACACTCAATCCCACAGCCCAAAGTACCGTTCACCTCCCCAAAGTTCATACAGCACATATATTTCCCCAAAGTCCCCAAAGTTACGTACGTGACATGCACATAGCGGCACGCACGTACGGGCAAGCGATCAAATGTTTGGAAGCCGCAGCTGCATGCGTACTCACGGTACCGTGTCTGCGTATCCAACTCAAAGTCCTCCTGGTAAGAGTCTCTGTTGTCCCAGTTCTCCACAGGCCAATGGTAAAGCTTGACTGTCATCTTTCGGGAATGTAAACAATGAAAAACCGGCTGTGTTTGTGTTGCTGAAGTCGCCCGCAATACACCGCTTCCCACCTACAGCTTTCTTCTTTGCTGTCTCCATTGTTCATTGAACAAATTGCAAAAGATTCACCAACACAGATGTCCAGAATACTGTGGAATTTTGCGATGAAAACAGACGACTTAATAGCTGGCCACCATGCTGTCCCAAAATGTCCTCTACAATCCGTGACGTCACGCGCTGACGTCATCATACCGAGACATTTTCAGCAGGATATTTCGTGCAAAATTTAAAATTGCGCTTTAGTAAGCTAACCCGGCCGTATTGGCATGTGTTGCAATGTTAAGATTTCATCATTGATATATAAACTATCAGACTGCGCGGTCGGTAGTAGTGGGTTTCAGTAGGCCTTTAAGGAACGCAGATTTCCAATAAATACATATACAAAAGCCATAAACCAAGGGCCGCATAACCAAAAGTCAAAGTTTGCGGGGGCCATTTTTTATTTTGTAATAAAAATAAAAAATAAAAAAATAGATAAAACATTTAAAGACACTTCTTGGTGTCAGTTTTGTGTTATAGGTGACAAAGTGTACTATTAGTTATTACAGGGGTGTCCAAAGAGCGGCCACACTGTTAAAAATGATTTTGGCTTTTATTCAGAAGGACTATTGACAGAACAACTAAGAAAGAAGAGTTAGGACAACTTCAATTAGAAAAAAGTGCGGGAACTCATTAAAAAACCTGTACTAATAAATTCACACTGCAAAAAGTCAGTGTTCAAAAACAAGAAAAAAAAAATACAAAAATGAGGGGTATTTTATTTGAACTAAGCAAAATTATCTGCCAATAGAACAAGAAAATTTGGCTTGTCAAGACTTTCCAAAACAAGTAAAATTAGCTAACTTCAATGAACCTAAAAATACCTTAAAATAAGTATATTCTCGCTAATAACTGTACTACTATATGAGTACGTATTTTCTATTGTTTCATTGAAAATAAAACCACAAAGTCCATTTGACTGTCATCTGTTTTAATTATGAGACAAAATTGTGTCAAAGTCATGATTTTTTTAATTTTTTTTACAAGCTTGAAATAAGAAATTATTACTTTAAAAAAGTAGTTTTATACTTGTGAGTGTTGACGACACAGCTTTGCAACAGTTGATATTCTAGTTTCAAGCATGTTTTACTCAATATAGGTCATACAATCTCAGCAACAAGCTGTAATATCTTACTGAGATCATTTAGGACCAAAACCCTTAAAACAAGTAAAACATTCTAACATAAAATCTGCTTAGTGAGAAGAATCATCTTATCAGACAGAAAATAAGCAAATATCACCCTTATTTGAGATATTTCATCTTAATTAGATTTCAGTTTTTGCAGAAAGTAAGTCAAGGTGGGACTTTAAACCAACAGGCATGTGCCAGCAACGTGACATCAGACGCAGTGCCAAACCTTAAAAATCTAAAAAATAAGTTCAACCCACATCTTTTTTAGTTCTCTAAAGCAGTGTTTTCAACATTTTCTGAGCCAAGGCACATTTTTTTCATTGAAAAAATCCGGAGGCACACCCCCAGCAGAAATCAATAAAAAACTAAATTCAGTTGACAGTAAAAAGTCGTTGTCGCAATTGTTGGATATGACTTTAAACCATAACCAAGCATGCATCAATATCAATCAATCAATCAATCAATCTTTATTTATATAGCCCTAAATCACAAGTGTCTCAAAGGGCTGCACAAGCCACAACGACATCCTCGGTACAAAGCCCACATACGGGCAAGGAAAAACTCACCCCAATATAGCTCTTGTCTCAAAGTAGGTGTACTGTCACCACCTGTCACATCACGCCGTGACTTATTTTTGTCACAGTGGGTTGGTGACGAACCCCAAGATGCAGAGAAGGCAGGATTGGTGCAGGAAAACATGATTTAATGTCGAAAATAAGAAGGTAAAACACAAACCAGGAACTAGGCGACAGGAAACAGGATACCAGGAAACAGGAACTAGGAACTAGGAAGAAAAAGACAGCACGCTGCAAACAGCTACAGGATACAAGTAAGCTTCAACGACGACAAGTATTAGCGACATTAGCAAGTCATAATGACAATACTCCAGCACTGACTGGAGGTCAAAGCAGGTCTAAATAGCAGCTGGCTGATTGACACCAGGTGTGGCCAGGTGCCAATCAGCCACAGCTGAGGGAAAACAGCACTCAGGGAGAAAAGCAGGAAACAACCAAAATAAGAGCGCTGACAGGAAACGAAGACAAACACAGAGGAAAAACTAAAACATAACCAAACTGTCAGGGACAAGCCTGACAATTTTGAGGTTTTTGATGTTTTCCTGTGTGTAGTGTTTTAGTTCTTGTCTTGCGCTACTATTTTGTTGTTGATTGTCATGTACAGATGTATTTTGTGGACGCCGTTTGCTCCACACGCTGTAAGTCTTTGCTGTCGTCCAGCATTCTGTTTTTGTTCACTTTGCAACCAGTTCAGTTTTAGTTTTAGTCTAAGCTTCAATGTCTTTTCTTAGCGGCACTCGCCTTTTGTTTATTTTTGGTTTAAGCATTAGATACTTTTTTACCTGCAAACCATCGTCGTCATTCCCGACATCTACAAAGCAATTAACTATCTGCTGCCACCTACTGATATGGAAGAGTATTACACGGTTACTCTGCCGATCTCTAGACAGCACAGAGACTCAACAACGGCACATTTGCGGATTATAATTACTGGTTTGCAAAAAATATTTTTAACCCAATTAGGTGAAATTGCATAAGCTCCCACGGCACACCAAACAATATCTCACGGTACACAAGTGTGCCGCGGCACAGTGGTTGAAAAACATTGCTCTAAAGCAGCGTTTTTCAACCATTTTTGAGCCAAGGTAAAAAATCCCACTACAAAAAATGTTAACAAATGACACTCAGTAGCATATATTGACCAAATATGACACAATTAGGGATGTCCGATAATGGCTTTTTGCCGATATCCGATATTCCGATATTGTCCAACTCTTTAATTACCGATACCAATATCAACCGATACCGATATCAACCGATATATACAGTCGTGGAATTAACACATTATTATGCCTAATTTGGACAACCAGGTATGGTGTAGATAAGGTACTTTTAAAAAAAAATAATAAAATAAAATAAGATAAATAAATTAAAAACAGTGGTGAGTTACATATATATATATACATATATATATATGTATGTGTGGGGAAAAAAATCACAAGACTATTTCATCTCTACAGGCCTGTTTCATGAGGGGGGTTCCCTCAATCATCAGGAGATTTTAATGGGAGCATTCACATACCATGGTTTATATAGGGCACAGAGTGGGTGGGTGCAGGCTGGCGTAGGGGCGTGGTGATTGGCTCATGTGTTACCTAGGAGGTGTTTCCGTCTGTGGCGGCATGCTGTTACAATTTCGCTGCGCTTGTTGAGGGATGACAGGTCTGGACGGTAAATAATAAACAGTTTCTCTTTCAAGCATAGGTTGCATCTTTTATTACCACTATTGTAAGGTGTGCTGGATGCAAGAATTTGCCATGTTATTGAATATTCAACATTATTGTCTTTGAGGTCCCAAATGTGTTTGCTGAGTTCTGTGGTATTCCGCAGGTTTTGGTTCCTGAAAGAAGCCTTGTGATTGTTCCATCTGGTTTTGAACTCTCCCTCGGTTAATCCTACATATGTGTCGGATGTGTTAATGTCCTTGCGTGTTACCTTAGATTGGTAGACAACTGATGTTTGTAAGCACCCACCGTTGAGAGGGCAATCAGGTTTCTTTCGACAGTTGCAGCCTTTGTTGGTTTTGGAGTCGCTCTGTCCGGGGGCCGACGGCTCATTTGCAATTGTTTTGTTGTGGTTTGAGATAATTTGTCGTATATTGTTCATACAGCTGTAGCTCAATTTAATGTTGTTCTTGTTGAATATTTTTCTTAGGGTGTTGTCTTTGGGAAAGTGTTTGTCAATCAGATTGAGGAATTTGTGTCCAATGTTAGTTGAGACGTTTTTGCTGTATGGGGGGTTGTACCAGATGATGTCGTTTCGTTTTCTGTTCTTTTTTGGTTGGTTTCCTGGCGTGGGTTCATAGGTGAGGGTGAAATTGTATCCGCTTTCATCAAGGGCTTTTTGGTACGGGGGGGTTGCTTGGTCAAATTCAGCTTTGCTAGATGACAGCATCAATAGCCTTTTATTAATTCCGGTAGGTTTTCTTTTCGTGGTGGTGGGTGGGTGGTTGCTGTCATGGTGCACGTATTGGAGTGTTGTGTTGGGTTTCGTGAATGGTTGGTAGCTGTTATTTCTCAGGTTGAAAGTGACGTCAAGGAAGTTGACGGTTTGCTTGTTGGCTTCAATCGTGATCCGTAGGCCGTTCTCTTTGAAAATTTGGCATATGCGCTTCTTGGTATTCTCGCTGCTCCTTGGCGAGGCGCGACACACTGCCAGTCCGTCATCACGGTAAATACCAAGGTTCAGATTGAGGCTAGCGAGCTGGGAGAGGAGGAAACTCCCAACGAGTTCACACGTTTCTGCTCCGTCAAAACTTCCCATAGTGACGTCAAATGTTGCATTGTTCTTTTTTTGCCATGGTGTACTGTTGTGGATGAGAATGGAGTTTTTTGCGTGGATGATGATGTTTCTTTCGTTGCCTGTGATTGAGTCGTAGTCTGAGGCGAAGTCTAGTGCTTGAGTCAGTAGGTCTTGCGTGATGGAAGGGTAAAATTCTTCCATATCAAAGGAGATAAAGTTGTGCTGTTGTTTGTCTTGGATGTTGTTGAACCATTTGATTACTGCTGCTGTATTTCTCCATTGGTTGAGTGGTGTTTTGTCCTTGATTTTTGTGTTGACTCTGTCCAGGATTATTTTGCTGATTTTTCCTATTTCAGATTCAATATACGACAGATTCACATGACCAATTTGGACAACCAGGTATGGTGAAGATAAGGTACTTTAAAAAAATAAAAATAAAATAAAATAAGATAAATAAATTAAAAACATTTTCTTGAATAAAAAAGAAAGTAAAACAATATAAAAATAGTTACATAGAAACTAGTAATTAATGAAAATGAGTAAAATGAACTGTTAAAGGTTAGTACTATTAGTGGACCAGCAGCACGCACAATCATGTGTGCTTACGGACTGTATCCCTTGCAGACTGTATTGATATATATTGATATATAATGTAGGAACCAGAATATTAATAACAGAAAGAAACAACCCTTTTTTGTGAATGAGTGTGAATGAGTGTAAATGGGAGAGGGAGGTTTTTTGGGTTGGTGCACTAATTGTAAGTGTATTTTGTGTTTTTTATGTTGATTTAATAAAAAAAACAAAAAACAAACAAACAAACAAAAAAACGATACCGATAATAAAAAAAAACGATACCGATAATTTCCGATATTACATTTTAACGCACTTATCGGACATCTCTATTTACCTCCATGCGGTACCTGAGATAAAATTAGTTTGACAACTCTGGACTACAGTCTCACTTGCTATGCAGAATGGCACTTTCCATCATTTTCCGCAGACTGCATTGCAAAACAATTAAACTTCGTCTCACACGAGATCCACCCAGGAAGGGCCCATTAGAATCCCTTCCCGACTGTTATTGCTTAATGGGACACAGAATCTGTCACATGACCGGTTTCAAGCAAAGAAAGCAAGAAAAGTGCCTTCATTTAAAATTCATCAGACATCATTCCAACAGTTTGACTCTGATGGTGGTGGATTTCATAGACTTTGAGTATCTCCTTTGAAAATATTGTCTTTATCACTCTTAATATTCCTAAAAAAATATGAATTGGCCATTGCATGATCTCTACCCTTTCCTTCAGGTCAGTACTACTATTTGGGTTATGCCTTGTTCAGAGGGATGAATATTGTTAACATTTTAACCAACATCAGCTCCAAATCGGTGCACATTTTTGTAAAACAAAATAAACCAAAAAAAAACCCCACCTTATTTTACGGAATTTTGCCAGGAGATAGTTTGTGATTCAAAAGTTACGGTACTCCTGTTTTTTTTTTTGTAGGTAAAAATGCTATACAAAATAAATGGAATCATTAAATTTCAATGAAAGTTACGGGCAGGATCTCTCCAGTTTCCATGTTGAGACAATGAAATATGCAAAGGTGAGAAGAGTGATGGTCTAAAAAAAGGGGGCCCAGATAGGATCCTGTCGACATGTACTCTCAAGAGAGCAGATAACAGAAAAACCCCACATTGGGATTTAAAAAAAAAAAACTTTGCAAGGACAATAGAAGAATTCCTTTACCTTTACTTTTTCCTTGATTGCTTTATCATTTTCTGGAGTGTTTGTGACTCAAATGTTGTATTCATCTGATTTGTACTGGAATCAGGTCTTTTCCAAATGTGGGTAAAAATCACATATGCCGCAGTGACTGTAGCATAAATGAGCAGATCGGATATGTCTTTTAAAGGGGAACTGTTCTTTTTTTTTGGAATTCTGCCCATCACTTATACTCATTGTGTACTGCAAGACAAGAACACATACTGTATGTTTTTCTTGTTTTAATGTATTCTAACTGGTAAATAAACTTGAGCAAAAGTCAGCTAACAATGTCGCTTATTGGAGTCGCTTTATTCCACCTATAGGGCGCTCTGAAAACATCCATCAAAGTTTTATATACACGTAAGTACCGTATTTTTCGGAGTATAAGGCGCTCCGGAGTATAAGTCGCACCGGCCGAAAATGCATAATAAAGAAGGAAAAAAACATATAAGTCGCACTGGAGTATAAGTCGCATTTTTGGGGGAAATGTATTTGATAAAACCCAACACCAAGAATAGACATTTGTAAGGCAATTTAAAATAAATAAAGAATAGTGAACAACAGGCTGAATAAGTGTACGTTATATGAGGCATAAATAACCAACTGAGAACGTGCCTGGTATGTTAACGTAACATATTATGGTAAGAGTCATTCAAATAACTATAACATATAGAACATGCTATACGTTTACCAAACAATCGGTCACTCCTAATCGCTAAATCCCATGAAATCTTATACGTCTAGTCTCTTACGTGAATGAGCTAAATAATATTATTTCATATTTTACGGTAATGTGTTAATCATTTCACACATAAGTCGCTCCTGAGTATAAGTCGCACCCCCGGCCAAACTATGAAAAAAACTGCGACTTATAGTCCGAAAAATACGGTATACATGCAATGTAGTAACATTCATAATAACATGTAATATTTTAAGCATACGGCGGTGCATTCATTTCACAGACGCATCACAACGTTCACTTTTCCCTTCAGCAACTACTACTAATCATGACAGACTTCATGGGAGACAACAAAGACTAATTTGGGACAAATTATGATCAGAACCTTCTATTTTTGAGCCTGAATATAAAGAGGATGATCTACAAGTTTTTGAAGCTGAGTGATAAGCAGATCCAGCAAGTAGCAGTGTTACTAAGTGCTTAACAAGAAAATACAAACTACAAACATAATAAAACAATCACTCACTGGACAATGTCTGCTCTTACTGGGATGCTGATTGATGGGATGTTTATATCTTCCGGTTTGGATGAAGAATTAATCATAATCCTCACAAAGGTATACATTTTTTTTTTTTTAAGTGCCACAAACGAGCATCTTTTTCAATCCAATCCAATCCACTTTATTTATATAGCACATTTAAACAACAAAAATGTGTTGCACAAAAATATTAAAAACAAGATTCAAATACAATCCTTAGCTCCACCAATGACTGAATAAAAACAAAATAAATAATTATAAAACCAAAATAAAAACAATATCAAAATAAATATGATTTTAAAGAGTAAAACTAATCAAAACAATAAATAGAAATTAAAGCTGCAAGCAGTGATGGACGGGACCCACTTTGAGGGCTCATAAAATCCAAACCGGAGCAGTAATTAAAACTCTTTCATCAACTTTTAATCAGAAGGGTTCAATCTCTTGCCTGTGCAAATTTGAAGCCGACACGACAAACGCGCTCAGAGGAGATAATGTTTGAAAAAAGGTGACTGTTTTTACACAACTTTTGCTTTGAAGGGGGAATTGCAAACTTCCTGTTGATTTTCTGGGGGTTGTCAGTGTATGAAATATAGGTCTAAGTGAGATCTACATAGAGGTTTTTGTTTCATGTCTCTACGACATTCCTACTGGGATTTACAGGCAGTTTTGTCTGTGTTTTCTTCCTAGGGGGCGCTAGAGCGCAATTTTGAGTTTTGGGGTTTGGTTTTTTGATTAGATCGCAATTTTTGCCAGTCCTGATGTGTGTGTCCAATTTGGTGAGTTTTGAAGCATGTTAAGGGGTCAAATTACAGCTCAAAGAGGCGGCGGTATAATAATAAAACGCTAGAAATACAATAGGGTCCTCTGTCCCAAAGGGACTCGGTCCCTAATAAACATTTAAAAACTCAGAGGACCACACAACTCACGTAGTGTTAAAAGCCAGAGAATAAAAGTGGGTCTTAAGACGAGACTTAAAACACTCCACTGTGGGAGCAGTTCAAACATGGAGGGGCAGAGTGTTGCAGAGCTTAGGGCCGACCACAGAGAAGGACCTGTCTCCCCTGGTTTTAAGTCTGGTCTTGGGCACCACGAGCTGGAGCTGGCTCTCGGACCTCAGAGCGCGTGCAGGAGTGTAAATTTGGATGAGGTCCGAGATATACTGAGGTGCCAGTCCGTGCGAAGCTTTAAAACCAAACAGCAACATTTTAAAATCAATTCTAAAATGAACAGGGAGCCAGTGCAAAGTCTCAAGAATTGGGGTTCTACGCTGGCGTTTCCTGGCCCCTGTTAAAAGTCATGCTGCCGCGTTCTGGACTAACTGCAACCGGGAGAGAGCTTTTTGGCGAATGCCAGCATAAAGTGCATTGCAGTAGTCCAGGCGACTTCAAATAAAAGCATTTTTGTGTCTTTCTCGCCATCCCCGGGTCTAAGTTGAATGTCAAAGTTGACCAACTTCTTGGTTTATGTCCACAACCTTCTACTATCCAGGTGAGAGGCATGATTTATAATCTAGAATTAACTTTCAAACTAAAATGGGGCGCAGCAGCTGAATATTTCAATATAGCATCATAAGCTAGTTCGCTCTCTGATCACGGCGCCGCTAAAAGTAGTTCCTCGGTGTTAGCGCCTACAATAACAATATCGCTAATACTTGGTTAGTATTCAGTTGGTGGTTTTGGGATGTTTTTTAGTTTTTGTTTTTTAGAGGGATTCATGAGCGCAATATTACTCCCGTTAGCTGCGTTGTTAGTCACCTCATACAAATTGGAATGCATAAAAAATAAAGTTCTGTCTTACGTGGGGATTGTGAATGGTAGGCAATATTCCAGTTCCCCTTCAAAAGATGTTTTCACACCATCTAATAATATTGATTGATTGTACAGTCGTGGTCAAAAGTTTACATACACTTGTAAAGAACATAATGTCATGGCTGTCTTGAGTTTCCAATAATTTCCACAACTATTATTTTTTTGTGATAGAGTGATTGGAGCACATACTTGTTGGTCACAAAAAACATTCATGAAGTTCGGTTCTTTTATGAATTTATTATGGGTTTACTGAAAATGTGACCAAATCTGCTGGGTCAAAAGTATACATACAGCAATGTTAATATTTGCTTACATGTCCCTTGGCAAGTTTCACTGCAATAAGGCGCTTTTGGTAGCCATCCACAAGCTTCTGCTTGAATTTTTGACCATTCCTCTTGACAAAAATGGTGCAGTTCAGCTAAATTTGTTAGTTTTCTGACATGGACTTGTTTCTTCAGCATTGTCCACATGTTTAAGTAAGGATTTTGGGAAGGCCATTCTAAAACCTTAATTCTAGCCCGATTTAGCCATTCCTTTTGACGTGTGTTTGGGGTCCTTGTCCTGTTGGAACACCTAACTGCGCCCAAGACCCAACCTCCGGGCTGATGATTTTAGGTTGTCCTGAAGAATTTGGAGATAATCCTCCTTTTTCATTATCCCACTAATAGCACCAGTTCTATTGGCAGCAAAACAGGCCCAGAGCATAATACTACCACCACCATGCGGTAGGAATGGTGTTCCTGGAATTAAAGAACTCACCTTTTCTCCTACAAACATATTACTGGGTTTTGTACAGCTCAATTTTTGTCTCATCTGACCACAGACATTTCCACCAGAAGGTCTTATCTTTATCCATGTGATGTCAGTTGTAGAAAGTATTGGAAACTCAAGACAGCCATGACATTATGTTCTTTACAAGTGTATGTAAACTTTTGACCACAACTGTATACGCAGTGAAAAAAACAAAAACACAACTATAGACTTTCAAACATGACCTTCAGTTCCGGTTCTTGGCCCTGCACTCTTTATTATTTACATGCTGCCGCTAGGTGACATCATACGCAAATACGGTGTTAGCTTTCACTGTTATGCTGATGACACCCAACTCTACATGCCCCTAAAGCTGACCAACACGCCGGATTGTAGTCAGCTGGAGGCGTGTCTGAATGAAATTAAACAATGGATGTCCGCTAACTTCTTGCAACTCAACTCCAAGAAAACGGAAATGCTGATTATCGGTCCTGCTAGACACCGACATTTATTTAATAATACCACCTTAACATTGACAACCAAACAATTACACAAGGCGACTCAGTAAAGAATCTGGGTATTATCTTCGACCCAACTCTCTCCTTTGAGTCACACATTAAGAGTGTTACTAAAACGGCCTTCTTTCATCTCCGTAATATCGCTAAAATTCGATCTATTTTATCCACTAGCGACGCTGAGATCATTATTCATGCGTTCGTTACGTCTCGTCTCGATTACTGTCACGTATTATTTTCGGGTCTCCCTATGTCTAGCATTAAAAGATTACAGTTGGTACAAAATGCGGCTGCTAGACTTTTGACAAGAACAAGAAAGTTTGATCATATTACGCCTATACTGGCTCACCTGCACTGGCTTCCTGTGCACTTAAGATGCGACTTTAAGGTTTTACTACTTACGTATAAAATACTACACGGTCTAGCTCCAGCCTATCTTGCCGATTGTATTGTACCATATGTCCCGGCAAGAAATCTGCGTTCAAAGAACTCCGGCTTATTAGTGATTCCCAGAGCCCAAAAAAAGTCTGCGGGCTATAGAGCGTTTTCTATTCGGGCTCCAGTACTATGGAATGCAGTTAGAGATGCTACCTCATTTGTATACTCTAGCCTTTAAATAGACCCCCCTTTTTAGACCAGTTGATCTGCCGTTTCTTTTCCTTTCTCCTCTGCTCCCCCCTATCCCTTGTGGAGGGGGAGACACACAGGTCCGGTGGCCATGGATGAAGTGCTGGCTGTCCAGAGTTGGGACCAGGGGTGGACCGCTCGCGCTGCTGACCCGTCTCCGCTCGGGATGGTTCCCTGCTGGCCCCACTATGTACTGGACTCTTACTATTATGTTGGATCCACTATGGACTCGACTCTCACAATATTATGTCAGACCCACTCGACATCCATTGCATTCGGTCTCCCTTGGGGGGGGTTACCTACATATGCGGTCCTCTCCAAGGTTTCTCATAGTCATTCACATCGACGTCCCACTGGGGTGAGTTTTTCCTTGCCCTTATGTGGGCTCTGTACCGAGGATGTCGTTGTGGCTTGTGCAGCCCTTTGAGACACTTGTGATTTAGGGCTATATAAATAAACATTGATTGATTGATTGATTGACCTAAACATGGAGTGGCTCGAGGAGACAAGTGAGAGGATGTATAAAGGTGAGGATATTTTAATTTTTTAAACAAGTTTACTGCATCGCTTCAAATTTAGTACGCTCATAGCCGTCTGCAGCGGATTTGCTAATCCACGCGGTCAGTCTTCTCGCTGCATATTAATGATGACCGCCACCGTGCATAATATTAATAATCCACAAAGTCAAAGCACACGCTGGCACAAAGTAGACACGCTGTATAATGCAGTGTTCTCTCCTGACAGTTATTCATTCTAACCACCACCTTGAACAATATAAATAAACAAAACGACCCAGAGTAACCCAGTAAGTCAGGAAAGTTGTGGGGCAACACGTTGCTACGAAGTAATGGCACATGCTGAGTCACAGCAGGCCATTTTTTCCAGATTGTTAAAAAAGGGTGAAAAAAAAGCCTGTGTGAACCAATAAAACATTAAAATACCACTGCCATTCGTTTGTGCTCTTAAGGTTTTTAGGTCATTTAAAAACTGACCAGTGAGGTCACTTGTCCAAATCTCTCCAAAATTGTCAGGACTCTTTGTGGTGTCAAAATAACATTTGCGGTTTTGATATTGCAGTATCAATCCGTACAACACAATATTTGAGAATAGTAATAAAACATTAATATTAGGAATGTGCCGATTTAATCGGCCACTGATCAATTTCGGACGATTTGCGGTTAGGTTACATTCACACTGCAGGGTCGAATCAGAATCAGAATCAGCTTTATTGTCATTACGCAAGGTAACGAGATTGAGGCCATTCCATACAGTGCGATGTGTGCATGCTAGAAAAACAATGTGCAAATATATAAAAATTTAAAAGATGTAGAAGTGCAATGAATATGGTGTGAAATGAATATATACATGAAAAAACAAAACAAAAACAGGGTGGTTGGTGGAATGGGTTATTGCACCGAAGAGAAGGCAGTTATGAGGGACAATGGGGCAGTCCGTTCAGGATGGTTATGGCCCTGGGGAAGAAGCTGTTCTTTAGCCTGTTTGTTTTGGTTTTAATGCACCTGTAGCGCTTCCCAGAGGCCAGCAGGTGGAACAGGTCAGAGCCAGGGTGGGTGCTGTCTTTGATGATGGCACTGGCTCTGTCGGATGTCCAAATCTAAATTTTTTTGTCAAATCCGATCTTTTTTTTTTACAAAGAAAAAAAACCTGATTTCTAATGTGAATGCAATCTGACCTGCAGTGTTTACAAAAGTAAACATGGCTTCCACTCCTGGCGCATTTGTGGCAAGTTCAAGGATTTTGTGCAATCAGACTCAACATTTTCTGAACCAGATTAATAAGTATTTTCGCTCTGGCAGTTTTACGGGATATTTTGCTTCGATTTCTGCGTGTTTGTGGGCGAGCAGTCGGTAAAACTTTCACGTAAAAAAACATTTTATTAACACTTGTTTTCTGCTCCGTTGTCAACTATTTATTTGCTAACCGTCTATTTGGTGAATAATTAGGACGCTTAACGCTTTTTGATGACGTTCTGGTCGGATGAACGCGACCGGAGCGGAGTTGCGTTCACATTGAGGGTGCATCGCATTTATATCTGATTTATTTCCACCTAAAAAAAGACACCTGGGTCAGATATAAAAAATTCGGAAATGCTGTGTTCACACTTACATGAAAAAATTTGATACAGGTCACATAAGGAAAAAATAATCACCCTGCAGTTTTAATTTTAATTTTAATTTAATTTTTAATTTGAACTAGGCCTTAGTCCCCCGGCTGACAAGCAGCTTGCGATTATGTGTTTCCATACACAGTGTGGAGCCGTTTCATGAGGTAACAATAATCACCTCCATTACGACAAATAACCTGCATTTCTTAGTATCCTAGTATCATTATCACTGGAGGACGAAGCTAAACAAGTTACACACAGAGAGCAAACCAGGAGCAGGCATGCTAATGGCTAAGCTAACCGCTAAGCTAGCTTGAAACAACACCAAGAAATAAGTGCTTAGTAATGTTTAAGAAGCGTATATGGACGCACGTTACAGCAAACAGTAAACGCATATTAACATGAAATTAAAGGTAGCAAGAGGATAATATAACAACACGACACGATGACGATACTACAGTGATCAGATCACATTTTAATTTTCTCCAAACAATTTGTTGGTTGTTTTTGTTGATATTTACAAATTTAGGGAATCATTTCCTGGACGCAGGGGGACTTTGAAGGCAAAAACCAAAGGATTGAAAAAAGTGATAGATATGTACTTTTTGTTTTGTTATTGTGTACTATTGACTCTTTTTTGACCAAACAATTGAATGTAATACAAGAAAATAAGGAACTAGTTTAAATGGTGTGTTGATAGTGTTAAACTGTCAACAGCACTCACCATACATACTATTAAAAATGTATAGTTTGTATATAGAGATGTCTGATAATGGCTTTTTTGCCGATATTGTCCAACTCTTAAATACCGATTCCGATATCGACCAATACCGATATATACAGTCGTGGAATTAACGCATTATTATGCCTAATTTTGTTGTGATGCCCCGCTGGATGCATTAAACAAGGTTTTCCAAAATAAATCAACTCAAGTTATGGAAAAAAATGCCAACATGGCACTGCCATATTTATTATTGAAGTCACAAAGTGCATTATTTTTTTTAGCATGCCTCAAAACAGCAGCTTGGAATTTGGGACATGCTCTCCCTGAGAGAGCATGAGGAGGTTGAGGTGGGCGGGGTTGAGAGGGTTGGGGGGGGTGTATATTGTAGCGTCCCGGAAGAGTTAGTGCTGCAAGGGGTTCTGGGTATTTGTTCTGTTGTGTTTATGTTGTGTTACGGTGCGGATGTTCTCCCGAAATGTGTTTGTCATTCTTGTTTGGGGTGGGTTCACAGTGTGGCGCACATTTGTAACTGTGTTAAAGTTGTTTATACGGCCACCCGCAGTGTGACCTGTATGGCTGTTGACCAAGTATGAATGGCATTCACTTGTGTGTGTGAAAAGCCGTAGATATTATGTGACTGGGCCGGCACGCAAATGCAGTGCCTTTTAAGGCACGCCCCCAATATTGTTGTCTGGGTGGAAATCGGGAGAATGGTTGCCCCGGGAGATTTTCGGGAGGGGCACTGAAATTCGGGAGTCTCCCGGGAAAATCGGGAGGGTTGGCAAGTATGACTGGGAGACGCAACTGCTCTGTACTTCTCCCTACGTACGTGTACCACTCCATACAGCGGCGTTTTAAAAAGTCATAAATTTTATTTTTGAAACCGATACCGATAACTTCCGATATTACATTTTAAAGCATTTATCGGCCCATAATATCGGACTGCCGATATTATCGGCTGATAAATGCTTCATCTCTATTTGTATATTATGTATAGTTATTGCATGTGATCGGTACATCTTACTCATGGATGATTGCAATCGGCAGCATAAAACGCTGATTGAAACATCCCTCGTTAATAAAGTTAAAAGCATTATAGCACAAATGTTTGCTTTTTTGACAGTACAAACCTTTGGGACACGTTTGGTGAGATTTGGACAAGGTGTGACATCACTAGTCTGTAAAACCTTGAAAGGGAACTGCAATGTATACCATTTACAATCCTTATGTAAGGCAAGAACACATGTTTTTTTATATATATGCATTCTAAATCGTATATAAATGCTAGCAAAAGTCAGCTCGCAATGGAGTGAATGGAAGTCGCTCTATTCGCTCTAAAAAAGATCCAAATACCTCCATCAATTATTTATATACAGCACATGTTATAAGTATATATGTAATATAGTAAGATTCATAATAACATGTAATATCTACGTATTTTGCTCATTTAAAGCACACGGCGGCGGCGCATTAATCTCAAAAACGCATCACAACGTTCGCTTTTCCCTTCAACAACAACACTGCTAGTCATGGCAGACTTCATGGGAGACAACAAAGACTGCTTTGGGACAAATGATGATCAAGAACCTTATATTTTTGAACCTGAATATACATAAGATGAGCTAAGTTTTAGAAGCTGTGTGATAAACAGACACCATGAATTGATTAACGTGGACCTCGACTTAAACAAGTTGAAAAACTTATTCGGGTGTTACCATTTAGTGGTCAATTGTACGGAATATGTACTGTACTGTGCAATCTACTAATAAAAGTTTCAACCAATCAACCAATCCAGCTCTTGTGAAACACTAAGCATCATGTAGCAGTGTTGCTAAGTGCTAAACAAGAACTACAAACTACAAAAATAATAAACTTCAGGAGAGACACCAAAGACTACTTTGGGACAAATGATGATCCAGAACCTTGTATTTTTGAGCATGAATATACAGAGGATGAGCTACACGTTTTAGAAGTTAAGAGATAAAAAGTCACAGAAAATAGCTAAACAAGAACACAATATAACAATCACTTACTGTACACTGTCTGCTCTCACCGGGAAGCCGACTGAGGGGATGTTTATATCTTCCCGTTTAGATGTAAATAATCCTAAAGTAGTTAAGAAAAAAAAAAGTGCCACCAACGAGCGTCATTTTGTGCCTTTCTCGTAATCCTCGGGTCAAAGTTGAATATCAAAGTTGACCAACTTCTTGGTTTGTGTCCAGAACCTTCTACTATCCATGTGAGTTGGAGTTTGAGTTTATTTGGAACATGCATGCATACAACATGATACAACACCATTTCCAGTTTCTCTATTCAACATGTTCGAAAAGGAGTAGGAAGAAGCAGAGTTTATTTAATCCAAACCCCTTTTCCTTTACATAGCAGTTGCTAAAACTTTTGTTCACTTCCTGTTCTCAATTTATTCGCACTATACTCCATAAGTAGTAACAATAACAATAAATAAATAATAATTGGTGAGATAATAATAAGTGAGAGGCATGAATTATAATCTAGAATTAACTTTGAGCCAATTAGAGGTGATGCAGCAGCTGAATATTTTTACATAGCAGCAAACGCTAGTCAGGGCTCTGTGACCAATGCACCGCTAAAAGTAGTTCCTCAGAGTTAGCACTTACAATAACAATATTGCTAATACTTTGCTAATATTCAGGTCACGAGACGTAACTGGAGTATTGTTGGCGTTTTTTTTTTTTTAGAGGGCCTTACGGGCGCAATAGTGTAATCCTATTAGAATCAGAATCAGAATCAGAATCAGCTTTATTGTCATTACGGAAGGTAACGAGATTGAGGCCATTCCATACAGTGCGATGTGTGCATGCTAGAAAAACAATGTGCAAATATATAAAAATATAAAAAATGTAGAAGTGCAATGAATATGGTGTGAAATGAATATATACATGAAAAAAAAACCCCAAAAAACAGGGTGGTTGGTGGAATGGGTTATTGCACCGAAGAGAAGGCAGTTATGAGGGACAATGGGGCAGTCCGTTCAGGATGGTTACGGCCCTGGGGAAAAAGCTGTTCTTTAGCCTGTTTGTTTTGGTTTTAATGCACCTGTAGCGCTTCCCAGAGGGCAGCAGGTGGAACAGGTCAGAGCCAGGATGGGTGCTGTCTTTGATGATGTCACTGGCTCTGTTGAGGCAGCGGGAGGTGTAGATGTCCGTCAGAGAGGGGAGAGGGCGGCCGATGATCTTCTGAGCCGTCTTGACCACTCTTTGCAGCCTCTCCCTGTCTGCTGCAGTGCAGCTGCCGTACCATACCGTAATACAGTAGGTCAGCAGGCTCTCGATGGACGAGCGGTAGAAGGTCAGCAGCAGGTCAGGCTTCAGGTTGTACTTCCCGAGGACTCTAAGGAAGTGTAGCCGCTGCTGAGCCTTCTTGATGATTGATGTGGTGTTGACTGTCCAGGAGAAGTCATTAGAGATGTGGACTCCAAGGTACCTGAAGGTGTGGACCCTCTCTACACGCTCGCCGTTGATGTAGAGGGGGGCAGGGTCGGTGCTGCTCCTCCTGAAGTCGACGATGATCTCTCTGGTCTTGCTGGTGTTGAGAGCGAGGTTGTTCTCCGAAGACCAGGCCGTCAGCTTCAGGACCTCCTCTCTGTAGGCAGCCTCGTCACCCCTGGAGATGAGCCCGACCACTGTGGTATCGTCGGCGAACTTGACGGTAAGGTTGTCACTGTGGGCCGGACTGCAGTCATGGGTGTAAAGGCAGTAGAGGAGGGGGCTCAGCACACAGCCCTGTGGGGAGCCAATGCTCAGCGTGCGGGAGGATGAGAGGTGCGGGCCAAGTCTCACATTCTGGGGTCGGTCCGTTAGGAAGTCCCTTATCCAGGCGTTTGTGAGAGGGGGGAGGCCAAGAGTGTCCAGTTTATTGCAGAGTCTGTCCGGGATTATTGTATTGAAGGCAGAGCTATAGTCCACAGAGAGCATCCGGACGTAGCTCTGCTGCTGCTCCAGGTGGTTCAGAGCAGAGTGGAGAGCAACAGCGATGGCGTCCTCTGTGGACCTGTTCGCCCGGTATGCGAACTGGTGGGGGTCGAAGTCTGGAGGGATATGGTCCTTGATGTGCTGGAGAACAAGTCGCTCGAAGCACTTCATGATTACCGGAGTGAGGGCCACTGGTCGATAATCATTCAGGCTGGTGATGGGAGACTTCTTCGGCACCGGGATTATTGTAGATGACTTCAGGCAGGATGGGATGACTGCCTGAGCCAGGGAGAGGTTGAAGATCCTGGTGAGGGGGGGAGCGAGCTGGTGGGCGCACGTCCTGAGCACCTTTCCAGGTACTCCGTCTGGTCCGGTAGCCTTCCTGGGGTTCACAGCCAGGAGCACTCGTCTGACACTGTGCTCCTGTACAGCTCAGGGGTCGGCAACCCAAAATGTTGAAAGAGCCATATTGGACCAAAAATACAAAAACAAATCTGTCTGGAGCCGCAAAAAATTAAAAGCCATATTACATACAGATAGTGTGTCATGAGATATAAATTGAATCAAGAGGACTTAAAGGAAACTAAATGACCTCGAATATAGCTACAAATGAGGCATAATGATGCAATATGTACATATAGCTAGCCTAAATAGCATGTTAGCATCGATTAGCTTGCAGTCATGCAGTGACCAAATATGTCTGATTAGCACTCCACACAAGTCAATAACATCAACAAAACTCACCTTTCATGCACAACGTTAAAGGTTTTGTGGACAAAATGAGACAGAAAAAGAAGTGGCATAAAACACGTCCTAGAAAGTCGGAGAAAGTTATACATGTAAACAAACTACGGTGAGTTCAAAGACCGCCAAAATTAGTAGGACAAAACGGCGCTCGCCAAATACTCGAATCAGTGAAGCATGTTTAATATAAACAGTGTGCTTTGTAACAATTAGGGAGGCTTGTGTCATGTTTGTCCTCCTACAGAAACCATATTAAAACAAAAAATAGATTTTTTCTTTTCTTTTTCCATTTTTCATACATTTTTGAAAAAGCTCCAGAGAGCCACTAGGGTGGCGCTAAAGAGCCGCATGCGGCTCTAGAGCCGCGGGTTGCCGACCCCTGTGTTAGCTGCATAAAAAAACAAAACAGCGCTTTAAAAGCACAAACAAAATGTTTACAGCACAAACGTAACGTAGTTATTTGAATATTTTCAAAGACGAGGGTGGTTAGCGTTACACAGGCTGAAAAAACCCTCAATAACTCAGGTTTTGTGAACATGAACCTATTTCTAATCCCCCAAACTGCTGTCAAACGCGCACACACACACACACACACACACACACACACACACACACACACACACACACACACACACACACACACACACACACTCACACACTCACACACACACACACAGAGAATTCCCTTGCCGACGCTAAGAGGAAGTGGGAACCCCATCTGGTGTTGTGTTTACGTATAGCGTGCGTGCGAATGCCCGTGCACATGTGCGCGCCTTACAAATGGCGGCGTAATGACCTGACTGCCAGTCGAGCTGCGAGGTGATGAGGTGGCAAGGGGCCATCGCTCTCCCCTTCTCCCTCGCCATCCATCACAATAATAAGGAGAGCCCCCAGCTGACGGGGGGGGGGAGCAGTAAACATGCGGTGATTCACCTCCGCGAGATGCAGATGCGAGGGGAGGAGAGAAGGGCCGATCTATAGGCGTGTGGGACATACTGTATGTTGGGGTTGGGGGGGGGGGGGGGTAATCTCCTGAATATACGGCCGCTAAGAAGGACCCGGGCAAAAAAAAATACTTAGCAGGGGATATTTCACAACAGGGATCATGAGAGGTATTTTTGGAGCGTGTTTTATGGCTGTGTCATGACTTTCCCCTCAATGTTGCTCATATTGTGTGGGGAAGGGAAAGCGGTGAAACATGCAGGCCATGTCTCCGAATAGGCTCTTTTTGTAACTTCGAATGTGATTACAAATGTCAATATTGATACCACTATGATTAATAACCCTAACTTCCTCATGGGAAAACTATTGGTAAGAAGTATATACTAAACCAGGGGTGCTCACACTTTTTCTGCAGGCGAGCTACTTTTCAATTGATCAAGTCGTGGGGATCTACCTCATTCATATATATCATTTATATTTACTTATTTATGAAATATGTGTTTTTGTTAACAAGTTAAAGGTGTTTAATGATAATACAAGCATGTTTAACACATATAGTTAATATTGTTAAAAAATTAAAAGTGTTTAATGATAATACAAGTATGTTTAATACATATAGCTAATATTGTTAACAAGTTAAAGGTGTTTAAAGATAATGCAAGCATGTTTAACACATATAGTTAATATTGTTAACAAGTTAAAGGTGTTTAATGATAATACAAGCATGTTTAACACATAGTTAATATTGTTAATAAATTAAAGGTGTTTAATGATAATACAAGAATGTTTAATACATATAGTTAATATTGTTAACAAGTTAAAGGTGTTTAAAGATAATACAAGCATGTTTAACACATATAGTTAATATTGTTAATAAGTTAAAGGTGTTTAAAGGTAATACAAGCATGTTTAACACATATAGATTCATTTCTTTCATGAAGACAAGAATATACGTTGGTGTATTACCTGATTCTGATGACTTGCATTGATTGGAATCAGACAGTGGTGCTGATAACGTCCGTATTTTCGAATGGAGGAGAAAAAAAGTCCTCCTTTCTGTCCAATACCACATGAAAGTGGTTGGTTTTTGGCATCTTATTTGTTCAGCTTCCGTACTCCTTTGTATACACTTTACAAGAAATACATTGTCGGCAAACTCTGTAGCTTGCTAGCTTGTGCACGCCAGCTTTCTGAGACTCTTATTTTGTTAGCGCAACTGTGCAGTCGGTCTTTGGAGTTTTGACGACAGGTACGGCGCCAGAGTCTGTTGAAATAAAGTGTTTCTCGCCTTCCAGTCGGTAATTTTAATGAGCTGGCAGCAGCCAGCGTCATCTCAGAAGACCCTCGGGTGCCGTGAATGTCAATCAAGTGACAAAAGTGACGTCATAGTGAAAATTTATGATCGCTCATTTTTAGGACTATTTTTTTAATGCCTGGCTGGTGATCGACTGACACACCCTCCGAGATCAACCGGTAGCTCGCGATCGACGTAATGAGCACCCCTGTACTAAACTATACTATACTGTGGCTATGAAAACAAAATAACAAAACGACAAAATTAACTTTTTTTTGCTTTCACGGAGGCAGCCAGACAAGTTAAGTAGACCAGTGTTTTTCAACCTTTTTTGAGCCAAGGCACATTTTTTGCTTTGAAAAAATGTGGAGGCACACCACCAGCAGAAATCATTCAAAAATGAAACTCAGTTGACAGTAAAAAGTCGTTGTCGCAATTGTTGTGTATGACTTTAAAGCATAACCAAGCATACATCAATATAGCTCTTGTCTCGAAGTAGATGTACTGTCACATCACACCCTGACTTATTTGGACATGTTTGCTGTTTTCCTGTGTGTAGTGTTTTACTTCTTGTCTTGCGCTCCTATTTTGGTGGCTTTTTTTCTTTTTTTGGTATTTTCCTGTAGCAGTTTCATGTCTTCCTTTGGGCGATATTCCCCGCATCTACTTTGTTTTAGCAATCAAGAATATTTCAGTTGTTTTTATCCTTCTTTGTGGGGACATTGTCGGTTGTCATGTCATGTTCGGATGTACTTTGTGGACGCCGTCTCTGCTCCACAGTAAGTCTTTGCTGTCGTCCAGCATTCTGTTTTTGTTTACTTTGTAGCCAGTTCAGTTTTAGTTTCGTTCTGCATAGCCATCCCTAAGCTTCAATGCCTTTTCTTAGGGGCACTCCTCTTTTGTTTATTTTTGGTTTAAGCATTAGATACCTTTTTACCTGCACACTGCCTCCCACTGTCGTCTACATATTATGATCACGACAAACCATCGTCGTCTCACACGACGTGTTTCCGACATCTACAAAGCAATTAGCTACCGGCTGCCACCTACTGATATGGAAAAGTATTACACAGTTACTCTGCTGAGCTTTAGATAGCACCGACACTCAACAACAACACATAATTTGCAGACTATAATTACTGGTTTGCAAATAATATTTTTAACCCAAATAGGTGAAATTAGATAATCTCCCACGGCACACCAGACTGTATCTCACGGCACACTAGTGGTTGAAAAACAACGGAAAAAATAGAGCAAGAAATGCATACAACAATGTTGTGAAAAAACTACATAATCATTCATATAAACTCAGCTCTAAGTTGTGAAAAAGGTTACAAATTATACATTACATGACCTTCACAGTACAAACAAGTCCAATAATGTAACCATTTTAATGCAATTAACCATTAGAAACTTGTTTGCTTTAACTGAGGGAGTCAGACAACCAAAATAATGGAGCAAAAAAAACATCGAACCATGTTGGATTTCCTTTTTGCATACTTTGCAGGAGGCTACATGTGGATTTGGTCCACGTTTTATCCAAAGTTTGTATTTGTCATTTTCCATCAATGATAACCTCCCGGCATGATGGACCGATGCACCACTGTCACACACAGCTTTCATTTTAGGGCTGCAGCTAACGATTAATTTGATAATCGATTAATCTGTCGATTATTACTTCGATTAATAATCGGATAAAAGAGACAAACTACATTTCTATCCTTTCCAGTATTTTATTGAAAAAAAAACAGCATTCTGGCGCCATGTTCTTTCAACTTGCCAAATAAAACAATGAAAATGTTACAAAAATGCACACTTTTGACACCCCTGCTATAGATAATAAAAAATTAAATGTGATAAATCTATGGATATAAAGCAGAGCCTGACAAAGCATGCGCATTTATCACAACTCTCTCGCTCTCTCTCTCTCTCTGCCCCTGCCTCACCAATGCTGCTGAGCGCGCAATTTGTTTTGTTTTTAACCTTCTTAACCCTGAACGTACATTGAAAATACACGCAATTATAACTCAAAATGCCGGACATTTGAGGCATTTAAGAAACTGTCAGGGCGGAGTTTCTTAAATGCCTCAAATGTCCGGCATTTTGAGTATTGTTTACACAACGTGCAGTACGCTACTTAATATGTCCGTGTGGAAACTCGTTCGGCACACCTCCGCACCGAACTGAAACCCCCGTACTGAAACGGTTCGATACAAATACACGTACCGTTACACCCCTATTATTTTGATTATTGTTTCTCAGCTGTTTGTAAATGTTGCAGTTTATAAATAAAGGTTGAAAAAAATAAAATGAAAAAAAATAAAAATAAACGTAGCCGCTGCGCATGCGTATAGCATAGATCCAACGAATCGATGACTAAATTAATGGCCAACTATTTTTATAATCAATTTTAATCGATTGAATCGATTAGTTGTTGCAGCCCTATTTCATTTTTAAGGAAACTTATTTTATTTTTCTCCATTTTATAATTAGCATATTGAGTCAGACTGCCGGGAAATATGACAAACATTTCCAAGCACTTCACCCAAAATTCAAGCATTTTTCAAACTTTGAAAACACAACATTGAAATCCAAGCATTTTCAAGGTTTTTAAGCACCCGTACGCACCCTGAAACAATCCTCTGGACAAAACACTTCAAGTTTGTTGAAAATTCTGAAGAAATTGGTGCAGCTTCAAAAACACAATGAGCTTAGACTTTGTCTCAGTGTATCTACAAAGCCAGGATTAAACTTTCTGGGATTGAACAAAAAACACAACATGTAAACTCTTCGAGGTATCACATACCTCCTTTGTCATGTCCACGTATCAATCCAGTGCTAACTCAAAAAACTGTAAGAAACAGAGGTAAAAACTATTCAAAAGGGTTAAGTTCACTTTTCTCGTGTTTGACAGAGACATTTAGGGGGAGTAAGGGTGCCAAATAACGATGTATTCGAAGCAGAAGACATAAAACGGCAGGTTTTAAGTTTCATGTGGGTCGAGGAGGAGGAGCCACAGTCACCCTTTACCATACTTGCCAACCCTCCCGAATTTTCCGGGAGACTCCCGAAATTCAGCGCTTCTTCCGAAAACCTCCCGGGACAAATTTTCTCCCGAAAATCTCCCGAAATTCAGGCGGACCTGAGTGACGTGTCGACAGCCTGTTTTCACGTCCGCTTTCCCACAATATAAACAGCGTGCCTGCCCAATCACGTTATAACTGTAGAATGATCGAGGGCGAGTTCTTAGTTTCTTATGTTGGTTTATTGTTAGGCAGTTTCATTAACGTCTTCCCAGCGCGGCAACAACACACAACAACAGCAGTCACGTTTTCGTCTACCGTAAACAGCAATGTTGTGACACTCTTAAACAGGGCAATACTGCCATCTACTGTACATGCATATGTGACATCAACATCTAGGGCTTTTAGAGACTGCGCACACAACAAGGAGACAAAGCAGAATGCATCATCAGAGAGGGTGTTCAGCATGGTTAGAAAAATAGTGACAGAGAATAGAACAAGGATGGACAATTCAACCTTTAACTCAACAATGAGTAGATGAGTGTTATGTGTGTGTATATGTGTAAATAAATGAACACTGAAATTATATATATATATATATATATATACATATATATATATATATATATATATATATATATATAT
>NC_084573.2:27657500-27662500 GCF_033978685.3 Nerophis lumbriciformis
ATTTCCATGCATACTGTGCTATTTGTCAGTTCACAGCATCTTTACGGTGTTGTTCCAGCAAGCGGCGGGTGTAAAGTTAGCGAGCTGGCTTCAGATGCTGGTAATGTTGATGGATGAAAGAGAAAAATATTGTCAGCCCTGTTTTTGCTGATGGAAAAAATTAGGGCGTACTTTGAATTCTGCAATTTTCCAGGTAAGTAGGAGGAACATAATTTCTCACAGCTTTGTCTATCATTGAAAAATAAAAACTCCACTGAGGGACTCACACTGAAAAATAAAAACTTGCCATTTGGATATTTTCCATCTTTAAAACCATTACAATATATCAATATTTGTTTAACCTTTAGGACTCCCCTCAAGTTTAGTCAAGGGGATCCAGAAGGGTCTCAGTTATAAAAATGTAAAAAAAAAAAGAAAAAAAAAAGTCAAATACACATTTTTTATTTTAATGTTTAAATTTCTAGATAAACTTTAGATTTTTTCTGTCGATATAAAATAAAAATGTTTTTTTAAGTTTTATACCATTTTTGTTAAAGAAAACCAATTTTTAAAAATAATTTCCTTCCAAAATATTTCAAGTTATGCGGTAAGTAATTGGGTGGGAGCCTTTAAATACGTACAAAAAAACAAATATTAACATTCTTGGGGATCCAAAAGGGCATACCTCATAAAAGTGTTAAAAATAAGTCAAATAATATATATTTTTTATTATTGTATGTAAACAATAAAATAAAAATATGATTTAATGCCCTTTTGGATCCCCAAGAATGTAATATTTGTTTTTTGAAGGTATTTAACATATTTAATATACAATGCTTGAATCTCTAGATCAACTTTAGATCTATTTGACGATTTTTTTTGTGGTTTTATGACCCTTTTGTCACAAAAAACGTTGTTTTTTATGGCAAACACAAAACTTATGCATTTTTGTCCTGAAAAAATATTCTAAAGTGGAATATTTGAAAGAAATAGACAATAGTCCATCATCAAACCTCACTAAGACATTTGTCACTAGATTTATGGTCTGATGACCTGATTTCAGAGCATCTTTCGCTGCAATGGTCTCACTGGAGTGTTTGCGGCATGACCTTGCCAAGGCCAGTGCAAAGGGAGCCGAATTGTAGGTAAGGATCGTTTTGGTTAGGGCGAGCAGAACCACTGCTCAAGTTGTCTGTTCTGGATCTCAAATTGATCATAATTTCATTGTGCAGAGCGGAAAGCTTCTCCGAGAGGTTATCGAGTTTGCGATTTATTACAGAAATCGTCAAAGTTTACATCCGAGCTTCTTGAACGGCTGCCATCGTCTTTTGAATTTGTCAACAGACCAGAGCAGGGGTCAATACAATCAGCGGATGACCTGTTATCGCAGTTCCAAATAGACATTTTCAATGTTCTTGATGGAAATAATCGCCAGGCACACAACCCTCAACCTCCCCCAGGAGTCCTTCATGCATCCAGAAAAAAACATTTCGTCAGGACAGGCAGATTCCCTAGAACCTGAGCAACTTGTCAATTTCGTTAAGAGACCAGTTTACTAATTTAATTTCATTAGAAGGGCACCTGCTTAAAAGGTGTTTGCAACTGTGCACCGCTGGTCTGGTTTATAGAGGAATGGAGTTCATCCTGGAATTGGCACCCTTTGCTACCAAATGTTTGTTTGTAGTTAAAAACTGTGACTCGAGAAACGGTTGAAGTTGAGTATCTAGGCGTGCAATGCAACGAGGGATGGGTACCGAATTTGTTACTTTTACAGGTGTCGATTGAAGTCCGTTGGAACTACCGGGTACTGACACACGTAAAATCAATCGGTACCATATATGCCACGTGACGTCACGTCTTAATGCAGACTGAGGACAGGCTCAAGCACTTGACAAGGAAACAAGCAGTTGAGCAGACTGCCTCTCGGTAGTGTTACAATTTTCTGTGCCAACAAAGCAAGAAGAAAGTGCTCAAAAATACAGTAAGGCTGCGCTTTCCAAAATGCACTAGCTTGATGCTAATTTATATTGAATTTACCATAGACATGTTACTTATTAGTAGAGATGTACGATAATATCGGCCTGTCGGCCGATAAATACTTTAAAATGTAATATCGGGAATTATCGGTATCAGTTGTTTTTTTATCGGTATAGTTTTATTTTTTTTATTTTTTATTTTTTTTATTAAATCAACATAAAAAACACAAGATACACTTACAATTAGTGCACAACCCAAAAAACCTCCCTCCCCCATTTACCCTCATTCACACAAAAGGGTTGTTTCTTTCTGTTATTAATATTTCTGGTTCCTACATTATATATCAATATATATCAATACAGTCTGCAAGGGATACAGTCCGAAAGCACACATGATTGTGCGTGCTGCTGGTCCACTAATAATACTAACCTTTAACAGTTAATTTTACTAATTTTAATTAATTATTTGTTTCTATGTAACTGTTTTTATATTGTTTTACTTTCTTTTTTATTCAATAATTTTTTTTAAATTTATTTATCTTATTTTATTTTATACATTTTTTAAAAAGGACCTTATCTTCACCATACCTGGTTGTCCAAATTAGGCATAATAATGTGTTAATTCCACAACTGTATATATCGGTTGATATCGGTATCGGTAATTAAGAGTTGTACAATATCGGAATATCGGATATCGGCAAAAAGCCATTATCGGACATCCCTACTTATTAGCATTAGCAATTTCACATGGCGAATTCAACACCTCCAAATCTGACTTCACAGAAACTAAAACTAAGATGCATGTTACAATCAAACAGTTGGTGTGTAATAAGTACCATCATCAAAATATTAACACTTTGTAAGACTCAACAAAATAAAATACTGGCACATGCAGCTTGATGGCAAAGACTTCTTCCTGGCTCAGGCAAGACACTGTAGCCTATACACTACTGCCATCCAATGTCTCGGAAATGCAACTGCATGCAAAATCTACTATGTAATACAGTACAGTACTCTCAAATGAGACAAATGATAAAACCAATAAAAAAGTCAGAATTTGTACTGTATAGATTCAAATGTGAAAGATACTCATCCCAAAACCCAACCTGTATAAGTGCTAAGTGCTAAGAGTGCCTTTTGACCAATCAATGGCCAAACTCTCTTCATACACGACTCTGGTTTATGATGTATTTCAGTCCTCGTTGTATCATGTTGCGCCCTAAAAAATTGTTCATACCGTGAGTATTCTATTTATTACGCACCTATTTAATTGTAACGTGCATCTTAGTTGTAGTTTTCATTAACAAATTTGAAGCTGTTGAAATTAAAAACATATGCTAATCAGTAGCATGTTAGTTAGTACATTTTTAGAAGAGTGGAGCCTTACCAATGTTGGAGCATTTGTTTAACTCCTTTCTCTGTTGGCATTAAAAATTGCAACATTACCTAGAGCAGTGTTTTTTTTGAGGCAAGGCACATTTTTTTCATAAAAAAAAAATCCAGAGGCACACCACCAGCAGAAAACATAAAAAAATGAAACTCCACCAGGGCCTCGTGCCTTATTTTGAGTTTGTTGGTGTTTTCCTGTGTGTAGTGCTTTAGTTCTTGTCTTGCGCTGTTATTTTGATGTTTTCCTGAAGCAGTTTCATGTCTCCCTTTGAGTGATATTCCCCGCACCTGCTTTGTGTTAGCAAGCAAGACTATTTAAGTTGTTGCTATCCTTCTTTGTGGGGACATTGTTGATTGCCATGTCATGTACGGATGTACTTTGTGGACGCCGTCTCTACTCCACACCAGGCAAGTTTTTGCTGTCGTCCAGCATTCTGTTTCTGTTTACTTTGTAGCCAGTTCAGTTTTACTTTCATTTTGCATAGCCTTCCCTATGCTTCATTGCCTTTTCCTTTCCCTTTTGTTCAATTTTGGTTTAAGCATTACATACCTTTTTACCTGCACGCTGCCTCCTGCTGTGGTCTGCATATTGGGATCACAACAAACCAGAGGTGTGGACTCGAGTCACATGACTTGGACTCGAGTCAGACTCGAGTCATGAATTTGATGACTTTAGACTCGACTTGACAAAATGTAAAAAGACTTGCAACTCGACTTAGACTTTAACATCAATGACTTGTGACTTCACTTGGACTTGAGCCTTTTGAATTGACATGACTTGACATGACTTGCTACTTTCCCCAAAACCCAAAGATGAAAAAGTTATTCGGGAGCGCTCCGTATTTTTCATTGTGTACTTGTCTAGTTGCGTGTGTCAGCTGGTGTGCTGTCAGTACAACAGCCAATCAAATTAGATCTACTTTGTTTTCATCACACAGCATTCATCCAATCAAATTGCAGGACAACCAACGAAGAAGACATGTCCAAACCACACGCCAGTGAACAAAAAATGATACCTAAAATAATTTCGTTTGGGTATAAAAATTACGAGGTGGTCAACACAAAACGGTTTGCAGTATGCAACACATGCGGTTCGAAAATTACTGATGGAGAGGAAATAACTTCCAACTTCGTCCGGCATTTGAAGTTGCACAAAGAACGGTAAGTTTTGAATGTAAGATAACGTTTATTGGCTAAGTAACGTGACTTTTATTTGCTGTGTAGTTAAATCAGTGAGGCTGTAAACTCACTGCTAACGTTATAACGTTATTGCAAACACGGGAATCTGTTGCAGTTCACTACCTTATTCATACTTTTTGTTCAGTGATTTTTTTTAAGCAGGGTTACGTTAGTCAATATATCACACGTAACGTTAGACGGCGGTCAGCAGCACCGCGTATTTTAGCCACCTAAAAAAAGACAAAAATAGTAAAATAAAGGTCAGTTAAAATGTATACTATATTTTGAATATGTGTACCGTTTTAGCTAGCTTTCTGACATACTGTTGGTTGTTTACCTCAGTGGTCCCCAACCACCGGGCCGCGGCCCGGTACTGGTCCGTGGATCGATTGGTATCGGGCCGCACAAGAAATAATTTTTTTTTTTTTTTTCTTTTTTTAATTAAATCAACATAAAAAACACAAGATACACTTACAA
>NC_084573.2:27670000-27842500 GCF_033978685.3 Nerophis lumbriciformis
TGGTAAGAGTCATTCAAATAACTATAACATATAGAACATGCTATACGTTTACCAAACAATCTGTCACTCCTAATCGCTAAATCCCATGAAATCTTATACGTCTAGTCTCTTACGTGAATGAGCTAAATAATATTATTTGATATTTTACGGTAATGTGTTAATAATTTCACACATTAGTCACTCCTGAGTATAAGTCGCACCCCCGGCCAAATTATGAAAAAAACTGCGACTTATAGTCCGAAAAATACGGTATGTCCCCAAAAGCGTCATGACAAAAAAAACCCATTGAGAAACACTGGTCTACAGGATTGATAGCTGACAGCTTGGGCAGAGCAGAAGTGTTCAGTTACTAGCATGTATATATATGATATATACTGTACATATACACATACAATATCTACATACACATATAAACATGCATACATATACAGTATACACATTTACACATACACGTATACACATGTATACGCGTATACATATATACACATGTAAATACGTATACACATGTATACACGTACACATATTCACACACACATATATAAATATACACACACATATATATACAGGTAAAAGCCAGTAAATTAGAATATTTTGAAAAACTTGATTTATTTCAGTAATTGCATTCAAAAGGTGTAACTTGTACATTATATTTATTCATTGCACACAGACTGATGCATTCAAATGTTTATTTCATTTAATTTTGATGATTTGAAGTGGCAACAAATGAAAATCCAAAATTCCATGTGTCACAAAATTAGAATATTACTTAAGGCTAATGCAAAAAAGGGATTTTTAGAAATGTTGGCCAACTGAAAAGTATGAAAATGAAAAATATGAGCATGTACAATACTCAATACTTGGTTGGAGCTCCTTTTGCCTCAATTACTGCGTTAATGCGGCGTGGCATGGAGTCGATGAGTTTCTGGCACTGCTCAGGTGTTATGAGAGCCCAGGTTGCTCTGATAGTGGCCTTCAACTCTTTTGCGTTTTTGGGTCTGGCATTCTGCATCTTCCTTTTCACAATACCCCACAGATTTTCTATGGGGCTAAGGTCAGGGGAGTTGGCGGGCCAATTTAGAACAGAAATACCATGGTCCGTAAACCAGGCACGGGTAGATTTTGCGCTGTGTGCAGGCGCCAAGTCCTGTTGGAACTTGAAATCTCCATCTCCATAGAACAGGTCAGCAGCAGGAAGCATGATGTGCTCTAAAACTTGCTGGTAGACGGCTGCGTTGACCCTGGATCTCAGGAAACAGAGTGGACCGACACCAGCAGATGACATGGCACCCCAAACCATCACCCAACCATGCAAATTTTGCATTTTCTTTGGAAATCGAGGTCCCAGAGTCTGGAGGAAGACAGGAGAGGCACAGGATCCACGTTGCCTGAAGTCTAGTGTAAAGTTTCCACCATCAGTGATGGTTTACACCTTTTGAATGCAATTACTGAAATAAATCAAGTTTTTCAAAATATTCTAATTTACTGGCTTTTACCTGTATATATCCACACACACACACACACTTATATATACACATATATATATACATATATATACTCAGTGTTTCCCACAGGACAGGCATCTATTTGTGTTGGTGTGGTCGGGGGGGGGGGGGGGGGGGGGAAATGGGGGTTTGGGGGTGGCGGCGAAATATTTATTAATTGTGGTTCTTACAAAAAATATATCTTATAAATTATAAAAGCTAAAATGTCTCTTAAAGCTCTGCCCCTTTAATTAGTGAATACTAAATAATTTAACTTTAGCCTACTACTACAACCATATTATTTACCAGCAACATGAAGTGAAACAGAGGCAGAGGTGTCCTGCCACAGTCAGTCAACCTCCTCCTCCTCCTCCTGCTGCTGCTGAACAGGTCGCACCTGTGGTCCGGACTGTAGGCCTACCTCCTCTCCAAGTCGAGCCCTTTTCGGCCGTTGAAAATATTTTTCTATACTCATCTGTGTGAAGGAGTGAACATCCAACATTAGAATTTATTACTAACGAGCAGAACCGCTCTATGTACAGTGTCGTCTAACCTTAAGCGGCAGCA
This sequence comes from Nerophis lumbriciformis, assembly GCF_033978685.3. NCBI lineage: Eukaryota > Metazoa > Chordata > Actinopteri > Syngnathiformes > Syngnathidae > Nerophis > Nerophis lumbriciformis. The sequence continues at coordinate 27,672,049 of NC_084573.2, forward strand.
GCTCAACACATGCAGGGTTCAACGTTAAGGTTTTTTTCTACTTGCCTGACTTCTCAAATCTACTTGCCCCAATATTTTTACTTGTCCTGCCTAGGTTTTTTTCTGGCTGTGTAGTGCTCATGGCTTATGTCTTACTAAAATTCTTCCCGTTGACTATTTACAACACTACACAGTATTTATTATTATTATTATCTATAATTACATGTGTGTATATATATATATATATATATATATAAATATTAAGGCTGAAACGACGCGTCGACGTAGTCGACGTCATCTGTTACGTAAATACGTCGACGCCGTTTTTGTGCGTCGACGCGTCACATATTTACATCACACTACCGTCATGGCGGAGCGCAAAGCAGACGATGCGAGCGGTGCGAGCGAGGGGAAAAAAGCTCGTCAAAAGTGTGGGAGTATTTCAATAAACGGCCTAATAATGTTGTAGCGGCGAACAGCTGTCTCGTCAGCTGACGCGCGAGCTCGCAACCATGGCTGCTTAGCAACCAGCCAAACCCCACTTAATAAAATTATATTTTATCTTAGAGCACATCCGCATCCCTATTCACCCAGGCAACCCCAGGAAATGTATATAATTCGGCATTATTTCGGCCAGTCGGTTTATATGATCAGAGCCGATCAGTTTACGTTCACGCGCAGGTATAACGCGGCGCGCTCCCGTCTCATCTACTGGTGCGCGAGCCCGGTAATTAGACAGCTGTGTCAAATCAAGGAGTACAAAAGACGCCAGCGCAGAGTGGAAAAAGGTTTAGTTCATCACAGATAACCCAGAGTTGTGCCAAAAGTGTACCAAAACCAAAAGCTGAACGGACAGCCGGTAAGATCGCGCTTTATTTCTCTTTGTGGGTGTGGCGCACCTGTTGCGCTGGTGAGATGGAGGGGGGGGGAGTTGTGTGCATGTAGCGTGCTTAGTCTGGAGGCTAAATACACACAGTGTTTTATGTAACTGTTGTTTAGTAAGGAAGTGTTGATATTATTTGCTTAGTTTGATAAATGTTGGAGCAGTTTGCTTCATCAGGAAGGTGAAGTCGCTCAACTTAAAGTGTTGGATTTAACTGTGTTGGATCATTGGCTGCTGGTGAGGGCATAGAAAAAGGGGCATTTTTCTACCAGTAGTCAGCGTTTAAGATTGAGTGTTTCACTGCTAAATTAATAATATATTTATATTGAATATGGATTTTAAATATGTATCTAAATAGGTGGTTAATTGGTTAGGTATTTATGTATTTGCATATTGGGTTTTCTGCTGCATTTATCTATTGTGTTTCTGGGTTTAAATGTATTTTATATGTATCTTGGTGCATTTATGTTGAGACAATTTATTTAAAATCTGTTTTAACTTAAAGGGAAAAGATGTGTCCATTTTCTTGCACTTGTTTAATGGTTAAGAGTTTGATAGCCTAATTAATAATTGTAAATTATGGGATTGATAATTGATTGATTTTTTACAGCATGTTAATCTTGTGGTGTTTTGTCCTTAAAGGTTTTTCACCTACTAAAGAAGCTAAAGAAGCTAAAGGCTACTAAAGGCTACTAGTGGTTAGAGTGTCCGCCCTGAGATCGGTAGGTTGTGAGTTCAAACCCCGGCCGAGTCATACCAAAGACTATAAAAATGGGAGCCATTACCTCTCTGCTTGGCACTCAGCATCAAGGGTTGGAATTGGGGGTTAAATCACCAATAATTATTCCCGGGCGCGGCCACCGCGCTGCCCACTGCTCCCCTCACCTCCCAGGGCGTGATCAAGGGTGATGGGTCAAATGCAGAGAATAATTTCGCCACACCTAGTGTATGTGTGACAATCATTGGTACTTTAACTTTAACTTTAAAGGCTACTAAAGACAGCTAATGACAGCTAAAGAAACTAAAGTCTACTAAAGTCTACTAACACTGCTAAAGACTGCTAAAAAGACTAAAGAAGAAAAAAGAAGCTGTTTCTTCATTGGAAAAACTGTTGCAAACTAAAGGAAAATAAAAGGAAAAAGTAACTACGGTCTGGTCTTTTGAGTGAAATCCAGAAGCCACATTCAGCATCCCTTCAAGTGTGGGATAAGCACAGTGAAAAAAGCAAAACACTTGACAGTTGTTGTATGCACACTGTGTCGAGCGGAAATGGCCTATCATAGCAGCACAACGGCTATGAAGGAACATTTGAAAAGAAAACACCCGACAGCGTTCTTGCCATCACCATCAACTAGTCAATCGTCCGCGTGAGTATATGTTGTCATCATTACACAAAAACATGAATGTGTCATTTGTATCTGCGTTGTAAATTCATAAACTAAAACACTGTTTCGCTCTGAGAGGCGCGTTTGCGTGCCTGTTCAGTGTTTACAAAGACGCTAACGTTAATTAGTTGTGCAAATACCTTTTACAACATTAACAGTTACATATACTATGTACAAACGAACAATGAACTTTCACTTTAATCACACTATCATTGTTGTGTTATTAAGCAAAATAAGCAATACTTTTACTTTTGTTGAAATGTTTACACTGTTACAGAATATTTCGTTTTGCACTTTTTTGTATTGGATGTTTATCTTTATTTTTGCACATTTTAAAGCAAAATAAGCAATACTTTTACTTTTGAAATGCTTATACTATTGCAGAATATTAAGATTTGCACTGGATGTTTGCTTTTATATTTGCACATTAAAAAGCAAATAAGCTCCTTTTAATTTTGTTAAATGTTAAAAGTTTTAAATGTTTACATTGTTACAGTATATTTTGTCATGTTGTTGTCAATGTTGACTGAGTGGCCATACTTATTTTTTTTGTAAATAAAAGTCATGCCTTTTGAAAAAACTGGCCTACATTTATTTTTTCATCTTCATTTTAAATAAAAAAATAATCGTTAAAAGGAAAAATAATCTATAGATTATTCGGGAAAAAATAATCTATAGATTAACCGATTAATCAAAAAAATAATCTATAGATTAATCGATAGAAAAATAATCGTTAGCTGCAGCCTTAATAAATATATATATATATATATATATATATATATATATATATATATATATATATATATATATAAAAATATATAAATATATAAATGTATGTATGTATATATATATATACACACACACACGCACACAATAAATATAAATATATATATATACTGTATATATATACATATATAAATATATACATAAATATATATATATATATAAATAAATGTATGTATGTATATATATATACACACATATATATATATATATACATACATACACACACACACACACACACAATAAATATAAATATATATATATATATATATATATATATATATATATATATATATATATATATATATATATATGTTTTCAAAGTGTGCAGTTTTTTTTTACTATACATATATATATATGAATATATATTATATATATATATATTATATATATTCTTTTGGGGAACTCTTTCCGGTTCATGTTCAAGAACCAATTAAGGTCGTAAATGGAGGTTCCACTGTAGTGAGTTATTTTTAGTACAAGCCGGGAGCCTGACCTTTACATGACCCTCCTAAAACCCTCCTTAGATTCCCTTGGAGCCCCCCTTAAGTGCTGTTACATATCATGTCACCTCCCAAGGACGCACACAAAGGCCAACGTCCTCAACTTCCAGCAGCAAACAGAGGCGTCATATAGAAATACATCACGGCACAAGAGGGGCTGCCCAGTGACACAAGGAGTGACCCCCCCTGGCCAGAACAAATATCCTGTGGCGCAGGCTTTTATCTGGCAGACCTTAGTGGCCCACCTGAGAGCACTGCCAGCTGGGGAGCAGAGTGTTAAGCTGTTGGCTGTCGCTGTGTCACGTCTGCGTGTTAACAGGAGGCCCTGCCTGTGCTGTTGCCACTGCTGCTCTATCTCAGAGCTGCTGGGAGATGTGTGTTGCAGTTTGATGAGTGTTTCTTGCTGCAGTGCGCGGAAAGCAGAGCGAGAGAGAGAGAGAGAGAGAGAGAGAGAGAGAGAGAGAGAGAGAGAGGATCCTTCCCCATTGGAGCTTCATGCATTCACTGGGCTTCACCCATACACGTGTTTATGTAAAGGCATACACACGTTCACCATTAACGTGCACACTCGTGCAGGAACGCGCACGCGCTGGTGAGAGAGCAAGGAAGTGCTTCAGTGACCCAGCGTGGCGAGATAAGGCTGCTCTGCAATTCAGAAATATGCAACCTGCATGCTAACAACCCGGAGAGTGCAGCTTCCCCGGGGTGCGCTTACTCCCCCCTCCCGGCCTCCGCCGCCTCCCCTCGTACAGTCCTGCGCTCCTCGTGCCTCCTCGCCGGGCAACCCGCCTCACCTGACCCGACCGCAGCAGCCGAGAGGACGTGGGAGGGCAAAATGGAGGACGTGGAGGAAATGTTAAAGACGAGTGCAGCTGTAAAGATGACCATTGCTGGGTTTTCTTTCCTCCAGTTTTGTGTCCCACTGAGAGTGCAGGCGGGGGTGAAACACAACAAATGGACAACTAACAGGGTTTTTTTCTGGAAGGTGTCTTGTTAAAAATGCTAAAGAGCAGGATTATAAGGAGGCTGGGCGATAAAACGATATAAATATAAATCATGATGGACACGTAATCCATATCTATTAAGAAGGTGTTTGATAGGCCTGGGCCGATAACAAATTTTGCTTGACGATATATTGACCAACTAATTATTGCCCATAAACGATATTATTGTCATTTTTATGAGACCGAATTAACCATTGATGCAATGATAACACATAATGTATGTACAGACGTGGTCAAAAGTTGACATACGGTAGGTTTGGTGTTCCTGGGATTGAAGGCCTCACCTTTTCTCCTCCAAACATATTACTGGGTATTGTGGCCAAACAGCTCAATTTTTGTTTCATCTGACCACAGAACTTTCCTCCAGAAGGTCTTATCTTTGTCCATGTGATGTAAGATGAAACTAAAATTGAGCTGTTTGGCCACAATACCCAGCATTATGTTTGGAGGAGAAAAGGTGAGGCCTTTAATCCCAGGAACACCATTCCTACCGTCAAGCATGGTGGTGGTAGTATTATGCTCTGGGCCTGTTTTGCTGCCAATGGAAGTGGTGCTTTACAGAGAGTTAATGGGACACAGAAAAAGGAGGATTACCTCCAAATTCTTCAGGGCAACCTAAAATCATCAGCCCGGAGGTTGGGTCTTGGGCGCAGTTGGGTGTTCCAATAGGACAATGACCCCAAACACAGGTCAAAGTGGTAAAGGAATGGCTAAATCAGGCTAGAATGAAGGTTTTAGAATGGCCTTCCCAAAGTCTTGACTTAAATGTGTGGATAATGCTGAAGAAACAAGTCCATGTCAGAAAACCAACAAATTTAGCTGAACTGCACCAATTTTGTCAAGAGGAGTGGTCAAAAATTCAACTAGAAGCTTGTGGATGGCTACCAAAAGCGCCTTATTGCAGTGAAACTTGCCAAGGGACATGTAAGCAAATATTAACATTGCTGTATGTATACTTTTGACCCAGCAGATTTGCTCACATTTTCAGTAGACCCATAATAAAGTCATAAAAGAACCAAACTTCATGAATGTTTTTTGTGACCAACAAGTATGTGCTCCAATCACTTTATCACAAAAAAATACGAGTTGTAGAAATGATTGGAAACTCAAGACAACCATGACATTATGTTCTTTACAAGTGTATGTAAACTTTTGACCACGACTGTATATCCTATCAAATGCAATAAACTGTTATTTCATGTATTTTAACATTGTAATTGGAATGAAAACGTTTAAATCTCAAAGTTAAATAAAAAACAAATATCAATAAAATATACTTTGTTAGCTAAAATTTTGCACTTAAAATCAAAATTACTACCAAAAGCAATAAAATATCTTAAGGAGGGAATAGAGGGGGGTCTAATATACATAATCATAACAAATAAATAAAATAGTATTGTCAAACAAAGTTGACCTTCTATATAGAACATGTCGGCAGAGGTAGACTTGTCCATGATTTAACTGACAATCAAGTTAGGACTTTTAAAAATAAAAATAAAAGTGCAGAGTAACAATACAACCTGCTCAGTGGCCTTGTGGTTAGAGTGTCCGCCCTGAGGCTGGAAGGTTGTGAGTTCAAACCCCGGCCGAGTCATACCAAAGACTATGAAAATGGGACCGGTTGCCTCCCTGCTTGGCACTCAGCATCAAGGGTTGGAATTGTTGGAGTAAATGATTCCCGAGTGTGGCCACCGCTGCTGCTCACTGCTCCCCTCACCTCCCAGGAGGTGAACATGGGGATGGGTCAAATGCAGAGGGTAATTTCACCACACCTAGTGTGTGTGTGTGTGTGTGTGTGTGTGTGTGTGTGTGTGTGTGTGTGTGTGTGTGTGTGTGTGTGTGTGACTATCATTGGGACTTTAACTTTTTTAACTTTTAATGTTATATAAACACTACAGTATAAGCAGATATATTAACAGTCTTATGCAAAATTAAATGAAGTTTGGATGGATCCGAGTAAGGAAACACCGATATGTATATATAGTAGTGGGCTTGTTGTCAGCTAGCGATTAGTGCTTTAGTTTTCAGCTGGTGATTAACGCACTGGTTGCCAGATGGCGAATAGTTGTCAGTTAGCAATTAGTGAGACAGTTGCCAGCAGTGTTGGGACTAACGCGTTACAAAGTAGTAGTTTCGGCGGTAACTAGTAATCTAACGCGTTATTTTTTATATTCAGTTACCGTTACTACATGATGCGTTACTGCGTTATTTTGCGTTATTTTTTATGTAGTATCGGCTAGAAGCAGAAGATCTGAGTGTGTTTTATTGCAGCGCTGCGTGGAAAAGAAAAGGCGTGCTTTGTGTGGGTGGGGGGTGGGGGGGCTCCCAGACCGTAGTTGAGGGGCGCAGAGAGACGTTCCTCCAGGGCCTATGTACTTCGGGGCTAACAACCTTCACTTTACCCGGAAGTGGGTCTTTACAGCTGAGGGTGAATGACGAGGCCGGCGGTTTGTTGCAACTTTGTGACTTTATTGGACGCAGCCATCCACCAAGCTAGAGCACCTGCACACACTCACTGCCGCCGCTCCCTCACTTCTCTCGCCCACTCACTCACTGACGTCACTCACCTCACATGCTGTCATATCTTAAAGGGCCACACACACACATACGCTACTCTCATAACAACTAACAAGACATCATGGTGAAGCCAGAAGTCGAGTGTCTTAACATGGAGACATTCTCAATACTTTTCTTTTGTCGAGCACAAAGAAAATACAATTCAAAGATCCTATCTACTTAAAGTTAAAGTTAAAGTGCCATTATGTTGCAGCTATTTAAAATAGTTTTGTCAATTTGTTCTGGCCTGAAATAAATTGTCTCTTTGAAACATATCTTTGTCTTTGTGTGTTGTATGTAGACCACATTGCTTTCTGAGTTCAGTGATGCAAATGCATGTCAAGTTGATCAACACATTGTATTATTCTCCAGTACAATAACAGTACTGAAATGAAGGCTAAAAGGGCATTAATGGGAGCCTTTAAAAAAAAAGGGGGGAAAAATAAGTAACTAAATAGTTACTTTTCACAGTAACGCATTACTTTTTGGTGTAAGTAACTGAGTTAGTAACTCAGTTACTTTTGATATAAAGTAACTAGTAACTGTAACTAGTTACTGGTTTTCAGTAACTAACCCAACACTGGTTGCCAGCTCGTAATCGGTGCGTTAGTTTTCAGCTAGTGATTAGCGCACCAGTTGTCAACTCGTAATTAGTGTGGCAGTTGCCAGCTAGCGATTAGTGCATTATTTTGTATCTAGTGATTAGCGCGTTTGTTGCCAGCTGGCGAGTAGTATGCTAGTTGTCAGCTAATGACTAGTGCCAGCTCGCCATAGTGCGTTAGTTTTCAGCTAGTGATTAGCGCACTATTTGATAGCTCGCAATTAGCGTGGCAGTTGCCAGCTAGCGATTACTTTTCAGCTAGTGATTAGCGCGCTAGATGCCAGCTGGCTGGTAGTGTGCTTGTTGTAAGGTTGTGATTAGTGCAATAGTTGCCAGCTAGCAATTGGTGCGTTAGTTTTCAGCTAGTGATTGGCACACCAGTTGTCAGCTCACAATTAGCGTGGCAGTTGCCAGTTAGGGATTAGTGCATTAGTTTTCAGTTAGTAATTAACGCACTAGTTGCCAGGTGACGAGTAATGTGCTTGTTGTCAGTTAGCGACTAGTGTGACAGCTGCCAGCTAGCAATTGGTGCGTTAGTTTTCAGCTAGTGATTAGTGCACCAGTTGTCAGCTCGTAATTAGTGTGGCAGTTGCCAGCTAGCGATTAGTAAGCTAGTTGTCAGCTAGTGATTAGTGCCAGCTCGCCAGTAGTGCGTTATCAGCCAGTGATTAGCACACCAGTTGCCTGCTAGCAAATAGCGTGCTAGTTGTCAACTAGCACCCCAGTTGCCAGCAAATAATTGATTAAGTTTCGAGCCAGCAATTAGCACGGCAGTTGCCAGCTAGCTATTAGCGGCGCTATACTGTATTATTTCAATATCGTAGGACAGTATTGCACATAAGAGGAAGCCTAAATAGAGACAAACATACATTTGAGTTTCATTCTCCAAAAATGGACAGAGATTGGCGGCTCTCTCCTCTTTAGCCGCCATAGAGAGTGACATGTCCGCCCAACACATTGATTTCAATACTAATATCAGCCTTTTTAGTGAGAGGCTGATGAAATTTGCATTTAGATTGAAATGACTCGGGCACGGCCAGGACACCACTGAAGGCCACAGAAAGGGAAACGAGAGAGGCGGGTGTCGAGGGGCGGGGGTGCTTCTGCTTTGCCCGCTTTTTTTTTGTGTGCGCTTTTTTTTTAACCCCACAAAAGGAGACAAAACAGACAAGTGAAGTCCAGTGCATGCTCACGTAGGATAATGTTAACTAAGTTAACCAAGTCAACTAAGTTAACTTAAGTAAGTTAACACACTTCCTGTTTAAGAGGGCATGTTTAAACAACAACAACCAACTGATTGTGTTGTTTGCATCAACAGTTACAAATATATTGTTTGCTCTGGCATAGTCAATAATTGTATGTTGTATGTTTTCATACTCTACTAAAGGTTTGCACTAGAGATTATCGGCCGATAAATGCTTTAAAATGTAATATCGGAAATTATCGGTATTGGTTTCAAAAAGTAAAATTAATGACTTGCCATACTTGCCAACCTTGAGACCTCCGATTTCGGGAGGTGGGGGGCGTGGTCGGGGGTGAGGCGGGGGGCGTGGTTGGGGGCGTGGTTAAGATATATATATATATATATATATATATATATATATATATATATATATATATAAGAAATACTTGACTTTCAGTGAATTCTAGCTATATATATATATATATATATATACATAAAGAAATACTTGAATTTCATTGTTAATTTATTTACACATATACACACACATAACACTCATCTACTCATTGTTGAGTTAAGGGTTGAATTGGCCATCCTTGTTCTATTCTCGGTCACTATTTCAGAACACACACTTTATACAAATATACATTATAAAATCAATAAGAAAACGGGAGCTCTAATTTGGGAGTCTGAATTAGGATCAGAAGTTCCTATATAAACATTGCGCACTCACGTCGCATTTTTGTATTGATTACTGCAGCTGTGCACTGGATTCATTCACAAATACAAACTACAACTCACAAACACTTTAGAGTTAGGCTCCACCATCAGAATGTGTACTTAAACTTATAAAGATCACATGGATATTATTCAGTGAGTTGATTCACCAAAACTAACCTGTTATACAGGAGGAAAAAGCACACAGGACGTTTCAATTGTTCACAGACTGGTCGCGCTCATCAGAATGACAAGACACTTCCGGTCTGCAGGTGATAGCATTCAATTGGGAAGAAACGCCCTACTGCCCCCTACTGACCAATGTGAATACTGATAAATGTGGAATGACAGCTCCAAAAACGAATTCAAACCACAAAATAAAATGAATAAATCAACACAAAAATGTGACACATTATGGGTGGGTCACATATGCATGTACAGTAGATGGCAGTATTGTCCTGTTTAAAAGTGTCACAACATTGCTGTTTACGGCAATGTTGTGACGCTTGATGACCTCATCAAACCGCCGCGAGCGTAGCATAACAACAACAACAAGAGTGTGTTGATGCCAGTGCTGTAGCCGTGGCTAACAAGCAAGCTCGCTCGGTGACTGACTAACAACACCATGTCTATGGTTTGTGATTATTTTAAAGTGTGTCTGACGGATAAAAAACTGGCAATTTGCAATGACTGCAAAAAGTTGGTTATGCGAGGAGGAACCAAGACGTCTTCCTTTAATACGAGCATATTGATCTCCCACCTCTTCAAGAATCATAAAGAGATACACGACGAATACAAGCGGAAGATGGATGAAAAGCAAACACCGAAAAAAAGTAGTACCACACAGTTGTCGCTTAAAGACTCCGCCGAGAAAAAACAAAAATACAACAAAAACCACCCCAGGGTGAAAGCTCACGTTGTGGTCAGGGACAACGCACGCAGTATGGCAAAAGTTACGGTGGAGTTTGGTGTGGCTAGTCTGCCCTGCATGGCGCACACTTTGCAGCTTGCAGTGAACGGAGGTGCCCTGTCTCAACGCAGCATTTCAGAAGCTCTGACTGACTGGTGGGCCACTTCAAGCACTCACCACTCGCTTGCAGCACATTTGTGTTACTCATACAAATACGTTAGAGCAGGGCAGATTGAGCCCAGTTTATAATTTCCTGTTATACAGTATACCAGGCAGTCTTTCACTAAAGGAGGACTATGTTATTGTTTACTTTATTACTCTAGTACAGTGGTTCTCAACCTGTTTTCAGTGATGTACCCCCTGTGAAAATTGTTTTAATTCAAGTACCCCCTAATCAGAGAAAAGCATTTTTGGTTGAAAAAAAGAGATAATGAAGTAAAATACAGCACTATGTCATCAGTTTCTGATTTATTAAATTGTATAATAGTGCAAAACATTGCTCATTTATAGTGGTCTTTCTTGAACTATTTGGAAAAAAAAGATATAAAAATAACTTAATTCTAAACATTTCTTCACAAAAAAAGAAATATTTAACATCAATATTTATGGAACATGTCCACAAAAAATCTAGCTGTCAACACTGAATATTGCATTGTTGCATTTCTTTTCGCAGTTCTTTTTGACAGACATTTTAGTGAGAAACCTGAGCTTGTGCTTCACTGAGTTTAGGAACTTACATTCATATTTTGTTGATATTCAATAAATATATTTATAAAGGGTTTTTGAATTGTTGCTATTTTTAGAAGATTTAAAAAAAATCTCACGTACCCCTTAGCATACCTTCAAATACCCCCAGGGGTACGCGTACCCCCATTTGAGAACCACTGCTGTAGTATACTCTGGACTGAAGCTGTGTGCCTTCATTGTTTTTGTAGCTGTTGTTTTGAGGCATGTTTAAAAAAAATAATGCACTTTGTAAAAGTCAAAGTATAGCATTTCCCATAGTTGTAGTGGGTATCTCAAGGAGAGCATGTCCCAAATTCCAAAGTGCTGTTTTGCACTTTGTGACTTCAATAATAAATATGGCAGTGCCATGTTGGCACTTTTTTCAATAACTTGAGTTGATTTATTTTGGAAAACCTTGTTACATTGTTTAATGCATCCAGCGGGGCATCACAACAAAATTAGGCATAATAATGTGTTAATACCACGACTGTCTCTATCGGTAATTTAGAGTTGGATATCGGCAAAAAAAGCCATTATCGGACATCTCTAGTTTGCGCGTACTAAAACTTGATAGCGCACGAAAAACGGATCGACAAAAGGATTGCCTCTCTTAAATGAAAAAATAGCAACCACAATCCATTAAGACAGTGCTTCTCAATTATTTCCTGTTACACCCCCCACGAAAAAGAAAACATTTGCGCCCCCCATTATTTACTGAAATTTGTCACTAAAATTGTTGTAAGTACACCTCTGCATAACATGATATGCTTATTAACATTAAAGGAAATAAACACATTTAAAATAAATAAATGTACATCAACTTACAAGGATTAACTTGTTTTTTGACAAATGTTCATGAAACAGTTTTTTAGAATAGAATAGAATGGACTTTATTGTCATTATATTTACGTATAACGAGATTAAGGACTCCAATTTAAGGTGCGGTAGTGGGAACAAATATGGGATAAAAATAAATTACACAAGAAGTAATAAAGATAAAACTAAGAATTGACATAAATAGACTACTATCCAATAAAAATAATAAGCAATACTGTACAATATACAGAACAAGACAAGAGTACCGGAGTGATAACAATCAGTGTCGGATGTATTGTACTCGAAGGGTAATAATGCACAGTAGGGTATTAGGGTAGGATATTGTATAGGGGTGAATTATTATTCATTTATTTAGTATTATTTATTTATTTAGTGAGCAACAAAATATTTAAAGTGCATCAATTTGTCTGAAAATCTTTTTTTTTTTTTATAATGTTAACTATAAACATTTTTTGAGCTACTTGACCCATTTGATACTGAAAAATGTAATTAAATAAACTCAATAAATAACAAATTCAAATTGATCAGCACAATATATAAAACACTTTGACCTGCAAAACTAATATATATATATATATATTTTTTTTTTTAAAGTCAAATATTGGCTACAATGAGTATGTTCTGTAGTGTACAGCTTTACCAAGTGGGGTTTGAAGCACGATACTGATAAAGCATGTACCCCGCCCTGGCATTGCCTTTGAAGTGACGTGTTCCCAATTGTGACGTCAGCGGATTATCCATATATGGTAAAAATTTACCCAAAGTGCTTTGCGCGAGTTCGCCATTGTAGTCCAATAATGTAGCCAATAAGCTCCTTCTTGTTGTGGGCCATTCATCCTTCACTATTGACATTTCTAATACAATGTAGCATACAGTTCTAACTTATATCTGTCAGTAGACTCGCTACGGAAGAGCCAAAACTACAACATGGCTGACGGGGGAAGACGCTGTCGAAGTGGAGGCACATAAATAGGAACGCCCACAAAACGGCACATCCTGAGGAGACGGTCAGAAAGCGGATTGAAGATGGTCTGTAAAACAATCTATGCAACATTTTGACCAAAGAACCACAATTACAAGTTATGTAGACCACAACGAAGTCTTATAAATGTATAAAAAAATATAATGACTCCATTAAAGGGAGGTAACAAGGTAACAACGAAGACGACTCTTTTTGAACAAATGAGGATTCACAAGCTTATCTTTTTATATAGAGGATATACAGAGGATGAACAACTGCTTCTCAAAGCGAGCATGAAGGAAGAGTGAGATGTTGGAGCAGACGGAAACTAAAAGAGTGAGGTGTAATGTGTATTTTAAATGTGTAAATAAATGAACACTGAAATTCAATTATTTATTATATTTATATGTATATATATATATATATATATATATATATATATATATATATATATATATATATATATATATATATATATATATATATATATAATAAAAAAAATATATATATATATATATGTATATATATATAGCTAGAATTCACTGAAAGTCAAGTATTTATTTTATATATATATATATATATATATATATATATAATAAATACTTGAATTTCAGTGAAGTATTTATTTATTTATTTTTGTATTATATATATATATATATATATATGTATTTTATTATATATATATATATACATACATATAAATAAAATAAATAATTGAACTTCAGTGTTCATTTATTTACACATATACGCACATAACACTCCTCTCTACTCGTTGTATTTGAAAGTGCAATGCTTTGCAGCCAGTAGCACAGCCTTTGAAGGAGCATAGGTATGGGCAGTGTAATATTCTGGGTTGGAGTCAATAACCAGGCGAGGTGACGAAGTTATGTCTCTTTACTTCATACTTCAGAACAGACTCCCACACTTGCCGCCAGGGTGCGCAATACAACGTAAACCGTTGGCCAACCAAATAGTAACCACAGAACACTATACGGTATAGTGTTCTGTGTTACTTTTTGCTTGGCCAAGCGGACGTGAGGACAGGCTTGGCGGAGGGGGCGTGCCTTAAATCCGGCTGGAAATCGGGAGAAATTCGGGAGAATGGTTGTCCCGGGAGATTTTCGGGAGAGGCACTGAAATTCGGGAGTCTCCCGGAAAATTTGGGAGGGTTGGCAAGTATGAGCATAACTAAAGGTCATTGGCCTGAATTTCTCACATGTTCATTACATGGTGACGTGATAGCAGCATCAAATGTGTCATACTATTAAAATGAATGCATTCTTTATTCATGACGTCTCGCGGGCCAACTTGAATACGTCGGTGAGCCACATGTGGCCCGCGGGCCGTGGTTTTGACACCCCTGGTTTATACTATAATTGTATAATATGTTTATACCACTGTCCTGCCGTAATGCTATGAAAAATGCTGGTATTGAACAGCACTGCCTATGCATGTACTAGAAGACTATTAACCTAAAATGACCTGCACATCTCTGCACTTTTATCTCCCGCTGGACTATGCTCATCATTCAAAAACACTGCGTCATGACGAGGGTTGTGTACTGAATCTGTTACTTTTTTGGCACTGACCGCATCCTGCCGGTCCTACCGGGCACCGATTCACGTAAAATCCAACAATGTCATGTTACGGTACCTGGGTTGCGCGTGACGTCATGCTCTGTTGTAGCTGTACGGCTCTTCGCACTTCGACACTTGCCAATCACTCTAGCACATGGGTGTCAAACTCTGGCCCGCCGTGTAATTTCACTTGGCCCTTGAGGCGATATCAAATTAACACTAGAGCTGGCCCGCCGATTATATTCAGCGGCGGTGCCGCGGTAACACCGCCTTCACCGCTAATTCTCATACTTGCCAACCCTCCCGGGAGACTCCCAAATTTCAGTGCCCCTCACGAAAATCGTCACGTCCGCTTTTCATCCAGTCCAACGAGTGCTGGCCCAGTCACATAATATGTGCGGCTTCTGCACGCACACACAAGTGAATGCAACGCATACTTGATCAACAGCGATACAGGTTACACTGAGGGTGGCCGTATAAACAACTTTAACACTGTTAGAAATATACGCCACACTGTGAACCCACACCACACATTTCGGGAGAACATCCGCACCGTAACACAACATAAACACAACAGAACAAATACCCAGAACCCTTTGCAGCTCTTCCGGGACGCTACAAGGTGTGTGTGTGTGTTGGGGGGGGGGGGGGGGGGGGGGGGTGGTTGGTGTTTGGTGGTAGCGGTGGTGTATTTTGTAGCGTCCCGGAAGAGTTAATGCTGCAAAGGGTGGACTAAGAGATATAATGACTGATGAACACCTTCGTTCGATAATGAAGGTTGCCTCAGCTCAAAGCCTGAGCCCCGACATTAATGAACTAGCATCCAAGAAAAGATGGCAGGTATCTGGCTTGGGCACATCAGATTAGATCAGTGTGTTGCAAACTGAGCAGTTTAAAGTCCTGAATGGTTGGTTTATAAATTGTTATTTTATTTTCAAATGTATTAGCCTGTGGAAAAAGTTAATGTTGATATTTACCTCAGAAGGCTGCAAATAGAAAAGAGGCATTCAATTTTTATTTAAATTGTATTTGATATGCCATTGATATTTTTTAATTATTATTATTATTGTTTGAAACTTGATTTTGCATGTCACTATAAAGTTATATAAGCCTTGCTTGTTCAATATTCAATGCAAAACTTGTTTGGGTCCCTATTAAAAGGTTCATTTGTTCAACCTTGGCCCGCGGCTTTGTTCAGTTTTACATTTTGGCCCACTCTGTATTTGAGTTTGACACCCCTGCCTGCTCTAGCAGCACCGAGAGCAGACTCAACAAACTTAGACTTAGACAAACTTTAATGATCCACAAGGGAAATTGTTCCACACAGTAGCTCAGTTACAATGATGGAAAGTGTAAGGATGGAAAGGACAATGCAGCTATAAATAGACTAATTATAGCGATATAAAATATAACATATATACGTAATATTTACATAATATATGTACAGTATATTATATATACTGTACATATATTATATCCTGTCTATATCATATATACAATATATAACAATTACCATGTACCATATTACAGTATATGTGACAGCTGCAGCCTAAAATAGAGAGTAAATCCAGCCGAAAATAGACATTAAAAACAAAGAGAAGTAGCTAACATAGAAGTTGTCAGGTAATAGACATCATCTATTGCTGTATGGCGAGTGATTATACAGTGATTATATATATATATATATATATATATATATTTTTTTTTCTTCTTTGATGCGCCTGAAAGAGTGGCAGCATATCACAGTAGCTCCTTTAAATTCCTTCAAACGACCTCGAGGTAATGTTGCAATTTTCATTGCTAACAAAGCAACTGACTCAAAAAGCGATTCCAACGTAAGAAAAGTAAAGCTCTACTTTCCCCAAAATGTGCAAACTTGATGCTAATATACACAAGCTTTGCTATTGACATGCTACTGATTAGCATTAGCAATTTTAAATGCCGATTTCAAAAGCTCCAAATTTTTTTAATGAAAACTACCACTAAGATGCGTGTTATTATTAAGCAGCTGGTGCGTAATGATTTAGTACAATACTTAGGGCTTGATTTACTAGCACGTTTGAAAAGAAATTTCAAACTGACACAGTTTTGCACACGGCTGTGAGGAAGGAGTGTTCACGCTGCAAAGACAAACGATGGGCCGACAATACTGCGTCCTACGTGTGTAAGT
The DNA here is from genome assembly GCF_033978685.3 of Nerophis lumbriciformis. Classification (NCBI taxonomy): domain Eukaryota; kingdom Metazoa; phylum Chordata; class Actinopteri; order Syngnathiformes; family Syngnathidae; genus Nerophis; species Nerophis lumbriciformis. Next base: position 27,688,821 of record NC_084573.2, read on the forward strand.
TTCACCACATTTGAATGGTCATAAATAAAAAATAATAGACATACCGTCTTTTCAGCAACGTCCTTTTATAATTGTATAGCTACTACATGACTTAAGGAGGTGATCAAACCAAATTAAATTGAAGCTTTTGCTGTCCTTTAATATTGTTTTAATAACCTTTGTTTTTGCACATAGAATATATATTACTAACTAGGGATGTCCGACAATATCGGCAGGCCGATATTATCGGCCGATAAATGCGTTAAAATGTAATATCGGAAATTATCGGTATCGTTTTTTTAATTATCGGTATCGTGTTTTTTTTTGTTTTTTTTATTGAATCAACATAAAAAACACAAGATACTCTTACAATTAGTGCACCAACCCAAAAAACCTCCCTCCCCCATTTACACTCATTCACACAAAAGGGTTGTTTCTTTCTGTTATTAATATTCTGGTTCCTACATTATATATCAATATATATCAATACAGTCTGCAAGGGATACAGTCCGTAAGCACACATGATTGTGCGTGCTGCTGGTCCACTAATAGTACTAACCTTTAACAGTTAATTTTACTAATTTTCATTAATTACCAGTTTCTATGTAACTGTTTTTATATTGTTTTACTTTCTTTTTTATTCAAGAAAATGTTTTTAATTTATTTATCTTATTTTTATTTTTATTTTTTTTACAGTACCTTATCTTCACCTTACCTGGTTGTCCAAATTAGGCATAATAATGTGTTAATTCCACAACTGCATATATCGGTTGATATCGGTATCGGTTGATATCGGTAATTAAAGAGTTGGACAATATCGTAATATCGAATATCGGCAAAAAGCCATTATCGGACATCCCTATTACTAACATATAGGGCTGCGAATCTTTGGGTGTCCCACGATTCGATTCAATATCGATTCTTGGGGTCACAATTGGATTATAAATCGATTTTTTCGATTTAACGCGATTCTCAATTCAAAAAGGATATTTTTCCGATTCAAAACGATTCTCTATTCATTCAATACATAGGATTTCAGCAGGATCTACCCTAGTCTGCTGACATGCAAGCAGAGTACGGTAGATTTTTGTAAAAAGCTTTTATAATTGTAAAGGACAATGTTTTATCAACTGATTGCAATAATGCAAATTTGTTTTAACTATTAAATGAACCAAAAACATGACTTATTTTATCTTTGTGAAAATATTGGACACAGTGTGTTGTCAAGCTTATGAGATGCGATGCAAGTGTAAGCCGCTGTGACACTATTGTTCCTTTTTATTTATTTAAATTTTTTTTATAAATGTCTAATGATTATGTCAATGAGGGGTTTTTAATCACTGCTATGTTGAAATTGTAACTAATATTGATACTGTTGTTGATAATATTCATTTTTGTTTCACTACTTTTGGATTGTTCTGTGTCGTGTTTGTGTCTCCTCTCAATTGCTCTGTTTATTGCTGTTCTGAGTGTTGCTGGGTCGGGTTTGGTTTTGGAATTGCATTGCATTGTTATGGTATTGCTGTGTATTATTTTGTTGGATTGATTAATAAAAAAAACAACAACAAAAAACTAATCGATTTTTGAAAAATGAGAATCGATACAACGTGAGAATCGCAATTTGAATTTGAATCGATTTTTTCCCACAACCCTACTAACATATTTTAAAGTTAAAGTACCAATGATTGTCACACACACACTATCCATCCATCCATCCATCCATCTTCTTCCGCTTATCCGAGGTCGGGTCGCGGGGGCAGCAGCTTAAGCAGGGAAGCCCAGACTTCCCTCTCCCCAGCCACTTCGTCCAGCTCCTCCCGGGGGATCCCGAGGCGTTCCCAGGCCAGCCGGGAGAGATAGTCTTCCCAGCGTGTCCTGGGTCTTCCCCGTGGCCTCCTACCGGTCGGACGTGCCCGAAACACCTTCCTAGGGAGGCGTTCGGGTGGCATCCTGACCAGATGCCCGAACCACCTCATCTGGCTCCTCTCGATGTGGAGGAGCAGCGGCTTTACTTTGAGCTCCCCCCGGATGACAGAGCTTCTCACCCTATCTCTAAGGGAGAGCCCCGCCACTCGGCGGAGGAAACTCATTTCGGCCGCTTGTACCCGTGATCTTGTCCTTTCGGTCATGACCCAAAGCTCATGACCATAGATGAGGATGGGAACGTAGATCGACCGGTAAATCGAGAGCTTTGCCTTCCGGCTCAGCTCCTTCTTCACCACAACGGATCGATACAGCGTCCGCATTACTGAAGACGCCGCACCGATCCGCCTGTCGATCTCACGATCCACTCTTCCCCCACTCGTGAACAAGACTAGGTACTTGAACTCCTCCACTTGGGGCAAGATCTCCTCCCTAACCCGGAGATGGCACCCCACCCTTTTCCGGGAGAGAACCATGGACTCGGACTTGGAGGTGCTAATTCCCATCCCAGTCGCTTCACACTCGGCTGCGAACCGATCCAGTGAGAGCTGAAGATCTTGGCCGGAGGAAGCCATCAGGACCACATCATCTGCAAAGAGCAGTGACCTAATCCTGCAGCCACCAAACCAGATCCCCTCAACGCCCTGACTGCGCCTAGAAATTCTGTCCATAAAGGTTATGAACAGAATCGGTGACAAAGGGCAGCCTTGGCGGAGTCCAACCCTCACTGGAAACGTGTCCGACTTACTGCCGGCAATGCGGACCAAGCTCTGACACTGATTATACAGGGAGCGAACTGCCACAATAAGACAGTCCGCTACCCCATACTCTCTGAGCGCTCACCACAGGACTTCCCGGGGTACACGGTCGAATGCCTTCTCCAAGTCCACAAAGCACATGTAGACTGGTTGGGCAAACTCCCATGCACCCTCAAGGACCCTGCCGAGAGTATAGAGCTGGTCCACAGTTCCACGACCAGGACGAAAACCACACTGTTCCTCCTGAATCCGAGGTTCGACTATCCGGCGTAGCCTCCTCTCCAGTACACCTGAATAGACCTTACCGGGAAGGCTGAGGAGTGTGATCCCACGATAGTTGGAACACACCCTCCGGTTCCCCTTCTTAAAGAGAGGAACCACCACCCCGGTCTGCCAATCCAGAGGTACCGCCCCTGGTTGACAAGACTCTGCAACATCGCGTGGACACACACACTAGGTGTGGTGAAATTTCTTCTCTGCATTTGACCCATCCCCTTGTTCACCCCCTGGGAGGTGAGGGGAGCAGTGGGCAGCAGCGGTGGCCGCGCCCGGGAATCATTTATGGTGATTTAACCCCCAATTCCAACCATTGATGCTGAGTGCCAAGCAGGGAGGTAATGGGTCCCATTTTTATAGTCTTTGGTATGACTCGGCCGGGGTTTGAACTCACAACCTACCGATCTCAGGACGGACACTCTAACCACAAGGCCACTGAGTAGGTCCTTTATCCTACACCTATATGATAAAAACTTCTTGAATTACTGTGTGCATTTTTCGCGTCTTGAGCACAGTAGTGAAGCCTCCCTCCCATGTACCTTCAGCGGGTAAAAAAGGGAAAATAAATGGGCTTCTAAAATTAAAGATTGGTAGATGTCTCCTGCTTGTGTGAAAACATAGCAAAACGCCACAGGTAGGAGAATGATAACATGACTGCGCAGTAAATGAGCGTGTTTCCGTGGTGATGCTTGTATAGTACATGCAAAATCTTAAATCTGAAGACGGTCTGCACCACTAATAGTACACCCAATTTTATAGATTGCGCACGCTGTTTAGCACGGGGTATGTAGATCTTAGTTAATCAGGCCGTTACAGTATTAACATTTTGTAGGGCGCAACAATATACTAGTCATCACACAAACTATACACTACTGCCATCTAACGTCTTAAACTGTGATCGCAACTTGTCACACTGGCAAATGAGATTTAAAAATGTGATAATAAAACAAATCATAACTTGACAGCAGTTACTATAATCATCTTATTTTTAAATGTTGCAATAAATCATTCGATGTTATTATCAATAACAATTTTTGGTAACATTTTAGTATGGGGAACATATTCTAAGTAACAAAGATATCATTTAGAGTTATTTGGACACTAGGGGAACATATACGGGTTAGGGTTAGGGTTACTAATAAGCAATAATTCTGAGGTTATTGAGGGAAGACTCTTAGTTAATGGCTTACTGGTTGTATAATAAGGCCATGCAGAGCAAGACATTAATAAGTACTTAATAATGACTAATTAAGAGCCAATATGTTACTAATTTGCATGTTAATAAGCAACTAATTAATGGTGAATATGTTCCCCATACTAAAGAGTTACCCAATTGTTTATTAACACACACAAAAGTAGTGTACGAGTTCAAATGTGAACGGTACCATCCCTAATCATAGTACAACTTTCTTAAAAAGGTAAATATTTTAATCCAATTCATGACATAATCAGAAAGATAAACATAACCAGACAAATGATTCACCTTTAACATTGTGTGTGTATCCGTATACTGTATCATGGAAATATCAGGAATAAAAAAAAACATGGAGGTGACAGCTGCTCTTCTAGAGCAGTGGTTCTCAAATGGGGGTACGCGTACCCCTGGGGGTACTTGAAGGTATGCCAAGGGGTACGTGAGATTTTTTTTTAAATATTCTAAAAATAGCAACAATTTAAAAATCCTTTATAAATATATTCATTGAATAATACTTCAACAAAATATGAATGTAAGTTCATAAACTGAACATCAAATCAAGTAGGCTATTCCATTCATTACCATAAACCCAGAGTTTCCCCCATGCCATGATGGTTTGACCCTCACTAAAATGTCTGTCAAAAAGAACTGTGAAAAGAAATGTAACAATGCAATATTCAGTGTTGACAGCTAGATTTTTTGTGGACATGTTCCATAAATATTGATGTTAAAGATTTCTTTTTTTGTGAAGAAATGTTTAGAATTAAGTTCATGAATCTAGATGGATCTCTATTACAATCCCCAAAGAGGGCACTTTAAGTTGATGATTACTTCTATGTGTAGAAATATTTATTTATAATTGAATCACTTGTTTATTTTTCAACAAGTTTTTAGTTATTTTTATATATTTTTTTCCAAATAGTTCAAGAAAGACCACTACAAATGAGCAATATTTTGCACTGTTATACAATTTAATAAATCAGAAACTGATGACATAGTGCTGTATTTTACTTCTTTATCTCCTTTTTTCAACCAAAAATGCTTTGCTCTGATTAGGGGGTACTTGAATTAAAAAAATGTTCACAGGGGGTACATCACTGAAAACAGGTTGAGAACCACTGTTCTAGACAACAAGAGCTCCCCCTTGTGGTCACATTCTACACAGGCAGCAAGCGTTGGGCATGCACCCAAAAGAGTCAGCCAAGGACAGCTGACTAGACAGCCTCCCTGTTGTAAGTACAGCATGGAAATGATGTATTGTACAGTATCGTACAGTGTCTCATTATGTCTCCATAAAAACAACAATCTGCATGGAAGCAGCGCAGCAAATGTCTTTCAAGGAAAGTCGTTTAGCCCTAAATGTCGAATCAATTTGAGCCCCAAAGCACATGAGGCAACATCACTTTTTTCCCCTCCAAAATGTCTCTCTGAATAAGTATAATTCAAACACAGCTCCTGTCGATATGCAGCAGTTATGTCCTTCTCCAAAGGGATCTTGTCAATAATTATAAAAGGGTCGAGTCCAACATTTATGTGTCGTTGTGGCTTGTGCAGCCCTTTGAGACACTCGTGATTTAGGGCTATATAAATAAACTTTGATTGATTGATTGATGATTTAATTTGCATTCACTCTCAGTACTAAAACCACAGGCCGAGCTCACTCTGCTTTATTTTGATCAATACATTTATCAAGTGTACAGTACAGTATGTTAATGTGTGGATACGCAGAGGAGACGTTGATAGGCTTTTAATAGGAGAAGGGATTGCATTAAGAGTTAATAGCAATTTATCAAGCCCCATCCCCTCAGAGGATTCATAATATTCCGTGTAGGACAATTTAATCCTCTGTGTCAATATAATCCTGCAGATATGACTAAAAACCCTGCGATGACATGTTGATATTACTTTTTTTTTTAATGCCTTAGAGCCAATAATGTTAATGTACCTGGTGGGAGGGACGTGTGTGTGTGTAAAGTAAGAGAACAGAAAATGAGTTCTTGGAAAGATTACGGGGTGTGCAAAAGACATTTACGTGATTAATAATCCCCAGAGAGTTAAAAAGCTGCTACATTAAAAGTGAAGAGATGCAAGGATGCAGAGGTGTGCAACCACCCACACACACTCGTGTGTATGGATGTGCCGATACTGGTGTTGGGGTAGAAAATGATTTTTTTTCTGGGAATTGAAGCAGCAATTTTGTACTGGAAACTTTTCAAAACAAATCATTACCTAAATCAGGGTTGTCCATTTTTTGGCCTGCAGCTCGTTTTTTATGGGCCCACGACATCTTGTCAAACTCACTGCTATTAAGGGCCACATCGCACTTGTGGCTGCCGTCAGAGGGCCACATGTAACAGCAAATATACACTATATTGCCAAGAGTATTTGGCCACCCATCCAAATGATCAGAATCAGGTGTCCTAATCACTTGGCCCGGCCACAGGTGTATAAAATCAAGCACTTAGGCATGGAGACTGTTTCTACACACATTTGTGAAAGAATGGGCCGCTCTCAGGAGCTCAGTGATTTCCAGCGTGGAACTGTCATAAGACCTGTGCAACAAATCCAGTCGTGAAATTTCCTCGCTCCTAAATATTCCAAAGTCAACTGTCGGCTTTATTATAAGAAAATGGAAGAGTTTGGGAACAACAGCAACTCAGCCACCAAGTGGTAGGCCACGTAAACTGACAGAGAGGGGTCAGCGGATGCTGAAGCGCATAGTGCAAAGACTTTCTGCACAGTCAGTTGCTACAGAGCTCCAAACTTCATGTGACCTTCCAATTAGCCCACGTACAGTACACAGAGAGCTTAATGGAATGGGTTTCCATGGCCGAACAGCTGCATCTAAGCCATACATCACCAAGTCCAATGCAAAACGTGGGATGCAGTGGTGTAAAGCATGTCGCGTTCTCTGGAGTGATGAATCACGCTTTTCCATCTGGCAATCTGATGGACGAGTCTGGGTTTGGAGGTTGCCCGGAGAACGGTACATTTTGGACTGCATTGTGCCGAGTGTGAAATTTGGTGGAGGAGGAATTATGGTGTGGGGTTGTTTTTCTAGGAGTTGGGCTTGGCCCCTTAGTTCCAGTGAAAGGAACTTCGAATGCTCCAGGATACCAAAACATTTTGGACAATTCCATGCTCCCAACCTTATGGGAACAGTTTGGAGCGGGCCCCTTCCTCTTCCAACATGACTGTGCACCAGTGCGCGAAGCAAGGTCCATGAAGACATGGATGACAGAGTTTAGTGTGGATGAAATTGACTGGCCTGCACAGAGTCCTGACCTGAACCCGATAGAACACCTTTGGGATGAATTAGAACAGAGACTGAGAGCCAGGCCTTCTCGCCCAACATCAGTGTGTGACCTCACTAATGCGCTTTTGGAAAAAAGACACTCCGCAACCTTGTGGACAGCCTTCTCAGAAGAGTTGAAGCTGTAATAGCTGCAAAAGGTGGACCGTCATCATATTGAACCCTATGGGTTAGGAATGGGATGGCACTTCAAATTCATATGTGAGTTAAGGCAGGTGGCCAAATACTTTTGACAATATAGTGTATATGAATACAAACATTTAATAGCCTTGTTACACAATTTGTTACACATTGATTGATAACTAGCTTTGAAATCGTATGTCAAGTTGACAAGCAGATATTTAAGTATTTATTTTTGATAACCAAAAAAAAAAAATGCTTGCAACATCAGAAGATATTAAAGTGTAGAAATTGCATGTGCAGCATTCTTCTGTCAAAATTGAAAGAACAAATACATTTAGCCAAAAAGTGCTTTTTTATTTCCAGTCTTTTGCAGGCCATTTTAATGACGTGGTAGGCCACAATAAAATTACGTGGCCCCAGTGCCTTGAGTTTTGACGCATGTGTTCTACAGAAAAAAAACTCGTGCTTGATTAGAAAACTTACAAACAACAAATAAAAACCCTGGAACCAGCCAAAATGGTCATTGACCTGTGCCTCTTCTATAGTGTTTGAGGAACATAAGTACCAGCCTAAGGGTGTCAAAAAAAATTATTTTAGAATGAACCGCGATTCATATTTGGAATGGATCTGAATCAATTAAAAAAAATCGATTAAGAAAAAAATATATATTTCAAGAAAAAAACAGGAACATTTTTTTTTTTTAATAAATTTTTTTAATCTGTCCAGTCCAGCCACTCAGACAAATCACATTGTTGATGTAAATGATATCTGCTCTACAGATTTACTTTAGACAAGAGAAGTGTTGGATACTTCTCTTGTTGCCTTATTTGTATTTGACTTTTACTAAATGTTTGGGTATAATTTTATTCAACAAAACCAGTTTTCTTTTAAGTAATATAGACATTTATGGCAGCTGTTTATCTGTTTTATGGAGGAATGTAGTTAATCATAGAACTGGCACCCGATGTTATTAAAAAGTACAGATTTTTGAATTAAGAATAGTTTGTGAAACAAATTGTTACCCCCAAGAATCAAATCGAATCGTGTGGTGCCCCACTATATAAACATTTCTTGAAAGATATGGTAGGATTTGGAGTGTTCTAAAATGGGTGTAGTTTAGATATTTTATTCTGATTGGGCGTTTTTTAATAATATCCACAATGTTCAGTGAGCAGAATGTGTCATGCGTGACCATGTTTGTTGAATTTTTCTTTTTTTTTCATGCACCATGACTAGGGAAGGTTTTTTTTTATTTTTTAGATGGGGTCATATAAGTAAATGCTGTGCACATATTCACATTGATGTACAATTAATGGCCACTAACTTGAGTTTTGCTGACTATTTGTACATTACATGAGTGGCTTTTTGGATTTGTGCGGTCTCGCGGGTCAAATTGTAGACGCCTGCGGGCTGTAGTTTGCACACAAATCAAATCAAGCTTTATTTATAAAGCGCTTTTCATACATAAAAGAAATGCAACGCAAAGTGCTTTACAAAGTTAAAAACAATACCCCGGTGACCCATATCCCCCAATATCACATATGTACGCACAGATACAGATACCAAACACAAACACACAAACACACGTATACAACTATATGGACCAATGATTGCATGGCTGAGTACAGAGGAGGCATGTGAGGAAACACTATCACAGGAGCCATCTGCACCAGGAGGTCATCAAACCATGGCCACCAGGACGCTGACAAAAAAGTGCCCCCACAAGCACGGCTGATAATCCCTGAGGCAGATGGCTCAACTGAGGCGCGTTGGAAAATAAAAATAATAGAACTTGTAAAATAGTAAGAACCATTTGTATAGATAAAGAATAAAATACAAGTAAGACATGTGAAGTTTAATAGAAAAAATAAAACATGTACACACACATATATATATATATATATATATATGTATATATGTATATATATATATATATATATATATATATATATATATATACACATACATACAATTTTTTTTTAATTTTTTTATTACACTTTGTTTTCTTGTAATGGTATTTTTAGAATGTGCGGCGGGTCCCTAGAAAATTAGCTGCGAGCCGCAAACAGCCCCCAGGCCGCACTTTGGACACCCCTGCCCTGTACTGTAATAATGATACTCCATCCATCCATCCATTTTCTACTGCTTGTCCCTTTCGGGGTCACGGGGGGGGGGGTGCTGGAGCCTATCTCAGCTGCACATGGGCGGAAGGCGGCGTACACCCTGGACAAGTCGCCACCACATCGCAGGGCCAACACAGATAGACAGACAACATTCACACACTAAGGCCGATTTAGTGTTGCCAATCAACCTATCCCCAGGTGCAGGCCCGGCCCTAACCAATCTGGCGCCCTAGGCAAGATTTTAGGTGGCGCCCCCCCACATCGGCAGTGAAGTGTATACACTCACAAGAAACTGAATAGCTTTGTCTTTGACCTTTTTTTTTTTACTTACAACTATACCTAATATATAAAGGGGTGGAAAAGTGACTATTGCCTGCAAGGCAAACATTAGCTAACCAGAAGGCAATAACAATGTAAACAAAAAACACCTGCTTAAAAGATCTAATACAAATGTCCCTGAGGAATGTAAGGTGGGAGTACTGTAATTACCTAACGTTACATTATTATTTTCCATAACAATTTAGCCCCCTCCACAATATTAACCCGACGTTAAAACAGAACTAGCTATTTATTGATTAGCAATTGCCGAATCATGTAACATTAGCTTAATGCTAAAAAGCCAGCTACTATCACATTCTGTAACAGACAAATAATTTCATGTAGGCTAACGTTACCTACCTGCTACCTCTGTCTTTTCTCGTTTCTCCTCCTCTTCTTTTCTCTTTTTTCTTCCCTGGTTTTTTGATGTGGTGACGTCCAAAAAGAGTCATGATACGGGAATGGAGGGGGCGCACCGTTGTAACAAATAATATTTCTAATAAATAGGCTTTACTTTGCATTTTAATTAACGTGGGATTATTTTTTGTATTTAGAAATAATAGTACCAACTTTTTTTTTTTTTTTTTTTGCTCCAACATTTGTGGCACTGGCGTGGCGCCCCCTGATGGACGGCGCCCTTAGCATTTGCCTATACGGCCTATGCCACGGGCCGGCCCTGCCCAGGTGCATGTCTTTGGATGATAATGATAATGACACTAATATTAATAAAGAATTGTAATTAGAAAATTAATGATACTACTTTTTATTGGTTTTAGTCATGTTTCGGTGTGAGTATAGACCCCGAGAAACAGGGAGTGCATGTACTCTAACACAAAAACAAAGAATCCAGTCCCAAAAAAGCATCCTAATTGGCAACCAGGGACAGGTGTTCAATGATTGCCAATCAGGAGCAGGTGACAGAGCCAGTGCTCAGACCAGAGGAGTGGAGGCAAGCAGGATGTGGAAGGAAAAATAACAGCGCTGGAGAGGAAATTAGGATTATTTAAAAGGATTAATGTCTTGTGGGATCATGACAGGTTTTAGCTACATTCAAGATCTTAAAACCTAACAATACCTATAGTAGGACTCCCTAAAGGCAGTGATGGATTTTAGGGGTAAAAAGTGGGCGTCAGAGAGAAAAAAGTAGGGCATGACTTAATGTCTTAAGGGACATTTTAAGCCATACTTAAACGCTTAGCTCACCCCGTGACGGCGACATAATGCAGTATTTGCACAAAGTCAGGCACTAATGGCCAAATCACCATATGAATGTCGCTGCTGAGCTTTTACTTGTCTCACATATTTATTGGTTGTTATTACTGGCGCTCACTCACTGCCTGGCTTGGTTAGCTCACGTTGAAGTGCCCGCCGTGACCAGCAGGTGTCAGTGTCGCCTTTAAGCCACGACGAGCGCCAAGACGAGCGAGCCCAGTGCAGAGGGGAGCGGCCTGGTCCGGCCTGAGCCGCAGTGCATCAAACCCGAGGAGGCTCAATTACTAATAATAAGCGGTGGACAGTGGGATTTATGGAGCCTCCGGCCGGGGGGGGGGGGGGCATCTTATAACTCATTCAGAGGGACTCATCAGCAAGTGTCAGAGACGAGGAACACACATTTGTTCCGCTTGATGTGCCGAGAGAGAGAGTCATAGAAGCGGGCGGGGAAAAAAAAAAAGTCACATTTAAACACAAGGATTGGACAGATTAACAAAGCCAGGCTTTGTGAGATACCGAGACATCATCAGTCATAGAGGAGTCACCCGTCCGCTCAGGGCGTATTCACACTCAAAAGAAAAGAGTGGTCGTAACTTAAGGAGAGTGGTGAGTTTTTGTCAGCAGTGCAAATGATGCTCTGAGTTCAGCATATGTGTGAAGTCGCGGCATATGTGATGCGTACATCGATATGGCTGAACACTATCACAAGTGTTCTGTACCGATCGATATTTATTGAGATTTTTATGACCTATGGAAAATAAGGACCAGGAGAAAATACATGAAATGTATATATTTCTAATGTAACCTTCCTCTGATCATAATCCCCTCAGCTATCAAGACAGAAAGGAAAGGAAACCATGGAAAACCCGAATGAATGCAAAATGATAAAATCACATTGAACATTATCAATAAGCTCTTAAAATGAAGGTGAAAAAATAAAGAATACTGGAGAGGAGGCTAGGCCGGATAGTCGTACCTCAGATTTAGGAAGAGCAGTGTGGTTTTCGTCCTGGTCGTGGAACTGCGGACCAGCTCTATGCTCTCGGCAGGGTCCTTGAGGGTGCATGGGAGTTTGCCCAACCAGTCTACATGAGCTTTGTGGACTTGGAGAAAGCGTTTGACCATGTCCCTCGGAAAATCATGTGTGGAGAGCTCGGAGAGTATGGGCTATCGGACCGTCTGGTTGTGGCGGTCTGGTGCCTGTGTGATCGGTGTCAGAGCTTGGTCCGCATTGACGTCAGACCCGTTTACAGTAAGGGTTGGACTGCGCCAGGGCTGCTCTTTGTCACCGATCCTGTTTTTAACTATTATGGACAGAATTTCTAGGTGCAGTCAGGGCATTGAGGGTAGGGATGTCCCGATCCAGGTTTTTGCACTTCCGATCCGATACCGATATTGTTTTTGCACTTCCGATCCGATACCGACCGATACCGATTACTGACCGATACTGGCCTATCCGAGCATGTATTAAAGTTTAAAGTTATTTAGCCTACTTAGTTGTCAGAATCATGTTGAAAAGGGTTTTAGTACTCTTGATAACAACTAGCCAGCTGAATTAGGGGAGTTTGAATAATACACAATGGTTGGTAACAAGAAACTGACCTGTTTATTCAAGGAGAAACACAAAATAGAAAAAATTATACATGACAAACAGAAATGGCATCATTGAACTAGGGCTGGGCGATATTGCCTTTTTTTAATATTGCGATATTTTAAGGCCATATTGCGATACACGATATATATCTCGATATTTTGCCTTAGCCTTGAATTAACACTTGATCCATATAATCACAGCAGTATGATGATTCTATGTGTTTCGATTGATTGATTGAGACTTTTATTAGTAGGTTGCACAGTGAAGTATATATCCCGCACAATTGACCACTAAATGATAACACCCGAATAAGTTTCTTAACTTGTTTAAGTCGGGGTCCACTTAAATTGATTCAAGATACAGATGTATACTATCAGATATATACTATCATCATAATACAGTCATCACACAAGATAATCACATTTAATTATTTACATTATTTATAATCCGGGGTGTGGAGGGGGGCGCCGGATGTAAGTGTCAAAAAGACAGCCAAAAGAGTTTGATATGAGAATAAATCTAAAGTTAAAATATAGGGTAGAAATGCACCCCTTTGCAGGAAATGTAGTCTTGATTTTCAAAATTTTCTTTCAAGGCTTGCATGTCTACATTAAAACATTCTTCTTCATACTGCATTAATATGTGCTACTTTTAAACTTTCATGCAGAGAAGGAAATCACAACAAAAAAAAATCATACGGTGTTGATGTGGAAATTTTTGCCTCGGCATTTTGATGGTGTGGGCGTGTGGCACCGAACGGAGATAAGCGTCTCGACAGACGTCACAATATTTGAACAATGATGACGAAAACTGTTTTCTCTGTCGAAAATTGTTATGCGCTTATTTTTTTATTTGATTTTGTGCGTGGCATATAATTGCTTTGCGCACAGGCGCGCACCTTAGAGGGAACGTAGGTCACACGGCTGCGCTAGCATCACAGCTAACGTTAGCCATGCTGCTACCTCTCTGCTCGGGGAGGACGTATACGTATGTGACGTATGACGTGACAGTATGTGACGTATGACGTGACAGTATGTGACGTGTGTAAGAAGGTGCGCTTGCTGTCTGTGAGAGGGAGACACAGGAAAGAGTGAGAAGAGCCTGTCGTGTAATGCCAGCAGCTAAAAGCCACTGCGTGAGAATCCACAGACCTGTGGATGTGTTGAAGGTGTGCTGGAAAATGCGGAACGGAAATTAGGGAGCAGCAGAAAAGTGGAATGTATTTTTTAAATCGGTGCGTTGGAAAACACGGACAGGAGTTTTTTTTTAAACTGGATCTGGATCGGCATTTTCCCATGCCTTGGAAAAATATCGGCGGCCGATCCGATCCAAATATCGGATCGGGACATCCCTAATTGAGGGGATCCAGTTTGGTGGCTGTAGGATTAGGTATCTGCTTTTTGTAAATGATGTGGTCATGATGGCTTCTTCTGGCCAGGATCTTCGGCTCTCACTGGATCGGTTCGCAGCAGAGTGTGAAGAGACTGGGATGAAAATCAGCACTTCCAAGTCTGAGTCCATGGTTCTCGCCCGGAAAAGGGTGGCGTGCCATCTCTGGGTTGGGGAGGAGATCTTGTCCCAAGTGGAGGAGTTCAAGTACCTTGGGGTTTTGTTCACGTGTGAGGGAAGAGTGGGTGGTGAGATCGACAGGCGGATTGGTGGAGCCTCTGCAGTGATGCGGACCCTGCATCGGTCCGTCGTGGTGAAAAAGAAGCTGAGGCAAAGCTCTCATTTACTGGTCGATCTACGTTCCTACCCTCACCGTTGGTCATGAGCTTTGGATTTTGACCGTGAGGACAAGATCACGGGTACAAGCGGCCGAAATGAGTTTCCTGCATCAGGCAGAAGCTCTGTCATTCGGGAGGAACTCAGTGTAAAGCCCCTGCACCTCCACATTGAGAAGAGAAAGATCAGGTGGCTCGGGCATCTGGTTAGAATCCCCCCCGGACGCCTCCCTGGGGAGGTGTTCAGGGCGCATCCAACCAGTAGGAGGCCACGGGGAAGACCCACAACACGTTGGGGGAGCTGTGTCTCCCAGCTGGCCTGGGAACTCCTCGGGATCCACCAGGAAGAGCTGGATGAAGTACCTGGTGAGAGGGAAGTCTGGGCTTCTCTGCTTAGGCTTCTGCCCCCGCCAACCAACTTCGGATAAGCGGAAGAAGATGGATGGATGGACGTAAGAAATGCTTAATAAAGTGTAACAAAATAGTGCAAAGTGTGAAAATGGAAACATAGAGAAACCTGAGAAGAACTATTTTTTTTACAGGTTTAATGCCAGCTGTACTCCGAAGGGTGAGCGCACCCAAGGCTGGTCCACATTGGTCTGACTACGGTTTGTTATAAAATAACCAAAAAACTACAATACTGTCGAACTGACTTTTCCTCTTTTGTCCTCAATTTCTTCATTTTGACTTTCTCTTCTCACTTCATGCAAAGAATCAACTGCGAGACAACAAGATGGCACAACCAAACTTGATAGTGTGTCACTCTCACTAATCAGTGATCCAATCCAATCCAATCCACTTTATTTATATAGCACATTTAAGATCACTTCTTGCGTCGCTCGGTTACAAGAGAGTGCGTGCATTTGTTCAGGAAACTAACTTTCCGGTTTCTCCCGACAAAGAAAAAAAAAAATCTAATGTTTTATCAATTATGTGTCAATTGCGATATATAATATAGTTTCATCCACCATTCCTTTCCTGCCTCTTGAAAGAATCAGAATCGTTGGTAACCGGAATCGAAGCAAGTATTTGGAATCGGTACCAAAATCGTCCAATCTGTAACGATGCCCAACACTAATTATCAGTGACCTCACAAAATGGGCAATAATTCCCGCAGACGCAACATTTTGTTGACAGTTACAGCTTCTTTTATTCCTGATTGTGCAGTGACCATTTTGATACCATTGATACTATTTTGTCACTTTACAGTAAGTAAGGCTGTATGTTTGCCTCGCCTCTCTTTTAAAGCCTGAGTGAAGAAGAATGCACAACCGACCTGATAAGTCCGAAAGACAAAGCGCTGATCCAGTATTATCTGCTCACAGATGCTACTCGGTGATTGTTTGAGAAGACTGCAGCTGGTCCTGGATAGTCCCACTCATTAATGCTTCAGTCACACGCAGGTTTCTCACAGGGATGAGGCAAAAATAAAACCTTCCTCCTGTAGTTTACGTCAAAACATGCTTCTTTTCTTTGGAAAAGCTTCAAATCAATAATTTCAAGATACTACTATGGATAGATGATAAAATGATACCTGTGTACGTTTTGATGCACACAATTGATATCCGTAAAAAATGTGGGTTTTTTTCATCTTCATTTTTGGGGGGATTTTTTTCAAATGGACCGTAGTCAGGCCAATGTGGTCTGTAAATGAAGCAAGGCATTGGTCCCCACCAAGACCGGTAATACCACACCACCTGAGCCGTGCTCACCCTTTAGAGCACAGCTGTAACAGAGAATAGTTCTCAGGTTTCTCTGTTTACATGTTCACACTTTGCACTATTTTGTTACTTTATTAAGCATTTCTTACACATCCCTTATTTTTGCACCTTCATTTTAAGAACTTGTTTTTAAGTGTTCAATGTGATTTTACTATTTTGTTAACATTGATTTTTTTCCATGTTGACATTTCCTTTCTGCCCTGATAGCTGAGGGAATTATAATCAGACAAAACCTATATTTTAAATAAAATTCAACATATTTTCTCTTGGTCCTTATTTTTGACAGGTCATAAAAAAATAACAAAAATTATCGATAAGGACCAATATAAAGTTAAAGTTAAAGTACCAATGATTGTCACACACACACGAGGTGTGGTGAAATTTGTCCTCTGCATTTGACCCATCCCCTTGATCACCCCCTGGGAGGTGAGGGGAGCAGTGGGCAGCAGCGGTGCCACGCCCGGGAATCATTTTTGGTGATTTAACCCCCAATTCCAACCCTTGATGCTGAGTGTCAAGCAGGGAGGTAATGGGTCCCATTTTTATAGTCTTTGGTATCGTGATACAGTTTTAAGTCATATCGCCCATCCCTAGCTACTACGATATAGTTTGATAAAAGGCATAAGGACGTTTCTATTTTTGCAACTGAAAGAAAGTAACAACACTGTCTTTTTTCCTTTTGTTTGTGCACAATTATAGTTGTTTGCACTGTAACTACTTCCACTGTGCGAGGTTGTGCACACTGGTAATTGCCAACATTGTAAATGGATCTCCTCCGTGACACCTTGCTGTGAAAAATGCATCAAATGAAGCGGCATAAAAATTCTCCACTATGTAGGAATTGAGATAAAAGCGCCCCTTTTGAATAGCTAACATTTCTGTGTATGTCGTCGGGGAACAGAAGGCCGACTGATTAAAACAAAAACATTTCAGACGGTTTGTGTAAAAATATTAACCGTGGCGGTGGAGGAAATGGAAGGAGGCATCAAGCATAAAATTGCATGGAGTGAAAAGGATGCGGGGAAAATAGAGCAATTAGTGGAGGGAGGAGGGGGAAATAAGACAGCGAGCAAAGGCAGCCTCATATTACTGTAATAATTCAATTAGAAATTGAGACTTTAGAGAGGAAAAGGCCTTTTCCAGCCAGGGTTTAAGGTCATGGACCGCCTGCTAGGCTGAGTATAAAGGATGGTGGCGGAACCATTACCACTAATTCTACATGACTTTTAATATATTTCCACGGCGCTACTGAAAGGCAGTAGTCTCACTCCTGCCTGCACGGAAATCAGAAGGAATATCAATGCAGCTGGTTGACCGATTGTGGGCGGCGCGCATTAATTTGTATCCATACGCAAATGGTGTGTGTGTGTGTGTGAAGTGAGCAATACCCCTGTCGCATATCTCTGCCTTCAAACGGGCACGTTCGATAAAGCAATCATCACTTATCGAGGCGTTGGCGTGTGAAGTGGACGCCGCGCGCACGCTGGCAGCCGCTGATAAAATGTAGGCTGCAACCTGGTGTCGGGGTTCTGCGGGGGCAAACGTGGGGCGCCACGAGTGGTAGCACAATAGGCTGCGAAGGGTTTGATCTTGGAGGAACACAGTGAGGTTTGCTGCCATCCAATTACTCGTACGTGTTGCCTTGGTTAAAGGGGAACGGCACTTTTGGGGGGGAATGTTGTCTATCAATCCATTCACTATCCTTATGTGAGACAAGAATACATACCGTGCATAGTTTTTTTTATGCATTTAAACTTGTATACATACGCTAGCAAAAGTCAGATAACAATGGAGCTAATTGGATTCACTCTATTCCGCCTATAAAGCGCTATAAAAAACATAATTTCCATACACGCTGTGAGTACCGTATTTTTCCAACTATAATGTGCACCGGTATATAAGACGCACCCACTAAATTTTCATCTATTAACCGCACCAGAGTTAAAATAGATGAGTAATAAAATGAGTTATTTACACAGATAGATTCTGTAAATTATACCTTAATTGTTTTCAAACAGTTGCCTGTAAGATGGCAGTAAAATGGCTGATCAAACAAAACAGAAGTCATCATCATGGACCCACTAGCTGCGGAAGTTTGCTCTCTAGTCAGCTAAACAGAGTCAATAACTCCACGGTGACTTTTGTGGAATTTACAAAACAAACAATACAAAAGGAATACCATTGTGAGGTAATAATACCAACACAGACACTTGAAAATTTGTTAGCATATTAGCTAAAGCTAATGTTTTACTACGATAGCACGTACAAATATAAATGAAAACACTCCTACAGACATCACACATGTGACAGTTTACTAAATATGAATAGTTGTAGTTATATTGTAAAACTTACAAACGTTGTTTGGAGAAAAATTTTTTTAAAAAGGGAAGCACTGGATGCACTGGATTTTTCTCGTTTTAAGCATACGGCAGCGTAATAATTTCACAGACGCATCACAACAACACTACTTATCATGGCATACTTCATGAGAGACAACAAAGACTACTTTGGGACAAATGATGATCCAGAACCTTATATTTTTGAGCCTGAATATAAGGAGGATGAGGTAGAAGTTTTAAAAGCTGAGTACTAAATAGATCCAGCTTTAGTGAAACACTAAACATCATGTAGCAGTGTTGCTAAGTGCTAAACAAGAAATACAAACTGAGAACACAATACAACAACCGCTTACTGTACAACGTCTGCTCTTACTGGGATGCTGACTGGTGAGATGTTTATATTTTCCTGCTTAGATAAGGAATTAATCATAATCCTCTCAAAGGGTTAAAAAAAAAGAAGTATAAACAAGTGTCTTTTTCGTGTCTTTCTTGAAGTTGAATTTCGAAGTTGATCAACTTCTTGGTTTATGTCCACAACCCTCTACTATCCAGGTGAGAGGCATGATTTATAATCTAGATTTCACTTTCACCAACTCAGAGGCGATGCAGCAGCTCAGTATGTCAATATAGCAGCATAAGCTAGTTAGCTCTCTGTGATCATGGTGTCACTAAAAATAGTTTGTTTGCGTTAGGGCTTATAATCCATCCATCTTCTTCCGCTTATCCGAGGTTGGGTCGCGGGGGCAGCAGCCTAAGCAGGGAAGCCCAGACTTCCCTCTCCCCAGCCACTTTGTCCAGCTCCTCCCGGGGGATCCCGAGGCGTTCCCAGGCCAGCCGGGAGAAAATAGTCTTCCCAACGTGTCCTGGGTCTTCCCCGTGGCCTCCTACCGGTCGGACGTGCCCGAAACACCTCCCTAGGGAGGCGTTCGGGTGGCATTCTGACCAGATGCCCGAACCACCTCATCTGGGTCTTCTCGATGTGGAGGAGCAGCGGCTTTAGTTTGAGCTCCCCCCGGATGACAGAGCGCTTATAAAAACATTGCTAATACTTGGCTAACATTCAGATCACGACATGTACATGAAGTATTGTTGGCGGTTTCTGGATTTTTTTTAATAGGCGCAATAGTGTACTTCCTTTAAGTGTCTTGCCACCTCGTACTTGCCATATCTTACCATTTAGAATGCATTAAAACAAATGAAAAACATGTGTTCTTGTTCTACATTAAACAAGCAGTTCCCATTTAAGTAGATGGAGTTTAAATAATGATTATGTTTTAATAAGTCACCGTGAGCATTCTGGTTCTGCGGTATCGTTGGCTGCTCCCAGCCAAATTACTTTTTAAATTGGTGAGTGAGGCACCTGCCATTGTTTTCATATGTGTGATTGTTTTCCTTCATATACTAAAAGATCAGCAAAAATGGTTTTATTCATTTTTGTTTTGTAGGTTAAAGTGTTTCATATATTGTGCTCCTTAGTTAATGTTGCTGACCAATTTGACATTACTATTATTATTTATTGAGTTTATTTAATTTTCTTTAATTTATTTAATTTCCAGTGAGGGTTGGACTCCGCCAAGGCTGCCCTTTGTCACCGATTCTGTTCATAACCTTTATGGACAGAATTTCTAGGCGCAGTCAGGGCGTTGAGGGGATCTGGTTTGGTGGCTGCAGGATTAGGTCTCTGCTATTTGCAGATAATGTGGTCCTGATGGCTTCCTCCGGCCAAGATCTTCAGCTCTCACTGGATCGGTTCGCAGCCGAGTGTGAAGCGACTGGGATGGGAATCAGCACCTCCAAGTCCGAGTCCATGGTTCTCTCCCGGAAAAGGGTGGAGTGCCATCTCCGGGTTGGGGAGGAGATCTTGCCCCAAGTGGAGGAGTTCAAGTACCTCGGAGTCTTGTTCACGAGTGGGGGAAGAGTGGATCGTGAGATCGACAGTCGGATCGGTGCGGCGTCTTCAGTAATGCGGACGCTGTATCGATCCGTTGTGGTGAAGAAGGAGCTGAGCCGGAAGGCAAAGCTCTCGATTTACCGGTCGATCTACGTTCCCATCCTCACCTATGGTCATGAGCTTTGGGTCATGACCGAAAGGACAAGATCACGGGTACAAGCGGCCAAAATGAGTTTCCTCCGCCGAGTGGCGGGGCTCTCCCTTAGAGATAGGGTGAGAAGCTCTGTCATTCGGGGGGAGCTCAAAGTAAAGCCGCTGCTCCTCCACATCGAGAGGAGCCAGATGAGGTGGTTCGGGCATCTGGTCAGGATGCCACCCGAACGCCTCCCTAGGAAGGTGTTTCGGGCACGTCCGACCGGTAGGAGGCCACGGGGAAGACCCAGGACACGTTGGGAAGACTATCTCTCCCGGCTGGCCTGGGAACGCCTCGGGATCCCCCGGGAGGAGCTGGACGAAGTGGCTGGGGAGAGGGAAGTCTGGGCTTCCCTGCTTAAGCTGCAGCCCCCGCGACCCGACCTCGGATAAGCGGAAGAAGATGGATGGATGGATGGATGGAGTTTATTTAATGTTATTTTTCAATATCAAATGGTTCAAGTCATTGGAAAAAGGTTTATAGTTTGAAAAAATATTTAATATTTTTTAGAATTTCTTGCAAAGTGATGCACTTTAAATATTTTCTGTTACAGACTAAAAACAATCTATATATTTCCTTTAATGTTAATGAGTAGGGATGTCCGATAATGGCTTTTTGCCGATATCCGATATTCCGATATTGTCCAACTCTTTAATTACCGATACCGATGTCAACCGATATATACAGTCGTGGAATTAACACATTATTATGCCTAATTTAGACAACCAGGTATGGTGAAGATAAGGTACTTTAAAAAAAAAAATTAATAAAATAAAATAAGATGAATAAATTAAAAACATTTTCTTGAATAAAAAAGAAAGTAAAACAATATAAAAACGGTAACATAGAAACTAGTAATTAATGAAAATGAGTAAAATTAACTGTTAAAGGTTAGTACTATTAGTGGACCAGCAGCACGCACAATCATGTGTGCTTACGGACTGTTTCCCTTGCAGACTGTATTGCTATATATTGATATATAATGTAGGAACCAGAATATTAATAACAGAAGGAAACAACCCTTTTGTGTGAATGAGTTGGGTTGGTGAACTAATTGTAAGTGTATCTTGTGTGTTTTATGTTGATTTAATTAAAAACAAACACAAAAAAAACCCATACCGATAAAAAAAAAAAACGATACCGATAATTTACGATATCACATTTTAACGCATTTATCGGCCGATAATATTGGCCTGCCAATATTATCGGACATCTCTATTAATGAGGATACAATGTTATGCAGTAACAAATATTACTACTTATAGTCACAGGCGGAGAGTGGGCGCGGACACAAAATGTTTTCTTCTTTCAAGGGCGGTGTAACAGAAAATAATTGCGACGGACAGCATTGAGGTGAACAAAAACAAAGATTTGCGACTTTTCCGCCTCAAAAAAAGGTGAAAGTACAGTTTATAAATGGTTGATTTATATAGGCTAGTACGGTAAAGTTTTGTACCTGACAAGTTTCGGCTACCTTGCTTCTGCAGCCTTCATCGCAGACGACGTCACGCTAACATCACGTGACATCTCTGATGAAGGCTGCAGAAGAGCAAGGTACTTGTCAGGTACAAAACTTTACCTTACTAACCTATATAAATCAACCATTTATAAACACACATCAGTAGGCTAAATGAACCTCTTCAACATGAAAGTACAGTTTGTGAGGTCCTCGTCAACGTCGTGACTTTGATGGTTTTACGAGCAGAGGAGCATGTTCGGCAACGCACAATCACGGAATACTTAAAAGCAGACAGAAAAATTAACATGGTAAGGCTGGGCGATATGGCCTTTTATTAATATCTCGATATTTTTAGGCCATATCGCGATACACGATATATATCTCGATATTTTGCCTTAGCCTTGAATAAACACTTGATGCATATAATCACAGCAGTATGATGATTCTATGTGTCTACATTAAAACATTCTTCTTCATACTGCATTAATATATGCTCATTTCAAACTTTCATGCAGAGAGGGAAATCACAACTACAAACCCCGTTTCCATATGAGTTGGGAAATTGTGTTAGATGTAAATATAAACAAAATACAATGATTTGCAAATCATTTTCAACCCATATTCAGTTGAATATGCTACAAAGACAACATATTTGATGTTCAAACTGATAAACATTTTTTTTACAAATAATCATTAACTTTAGAATTTGATGCCAGCAACACGTGACAAAGAAGTTGGGAAAGGTGGCAATAAATACTGATAAATTTGAGGAATGCTCATCAAACACTTATTTGGAACATCCCACAGGTGAACAGGCAATTTGGGAACAGGTGGGTGCCATGATTGGGTATAAAAGTAGATTCCATGAAATGCTCAGTCATTCACAAACAAGGATGGGGCGAGGGTCACCACTTTGTCAACAAATGCGTGAGCAAATTGTTGAACGGTTTAAGAAAAACTTTTCTCAACCAGCTATTGCAAGGAATTTAGGGATTTCACCATCTACGGTCCGTAATATCATCAAAGGGTTCAGAGAATCTGGAGAAATCACTGCACGTAAGCAGCTAAGCCTGTGACCTTCGATCCCTCAGGCTGTACTGCATCAACAAGCGACATCAGTGTGTAAAGGATATCACCACATGAACTCAGGAACACTTCAAAAACCCACTGTCAGTAACTACAGTTGGTCGCTACATCTGTAAGTGCAAGTTAAAACTCTCCTATGCAAGGCGAAAACCGTTTATCAACAACACCCAGAAACGCCGTCGGCTTCGCTGGGCCTGAGCTCATCTAAGATGGATTGATACAAAGTGGAAAAGTGTTCTGTGGTCTGACGAGTCCACATTTCAAATTGTTTTTGGAAACTGTGGACGTCGTGTTCTCTGGACCAAAGAGGAAAAGAACCATCCGGATTGTTATAGGCGCAAAGTTGAAAAGCCAGCATCTGTGATGGTATGGGGGTGTATTAGTGCCCAAGACATGGGTAAGTTACACATCTGTGAAGGCGCCATTAATGCTGAAAGGTACATACAGGTTTTGGAGCAACATATGTTGCCATCCAAACAACGTTACCATGGACGCCCCTGCTTATTTCAGCAAGACAATGCCAAACCACGTGTTACAGCAACGTGGCTTCATAGTAAATGAGTGCGGGTACTAGACTGGCCTGCCTGTAGTCCAGACCTGTCTCCCATTGAAAATGTGTGGCGCATTATGAAGCCTAAAATACCACAACGGAGACTTAAGCTGTACATCAAGCAAGAATGGGAAAGAATTCCACCTGAGAAGCTTAAAAAATGTGTCTCCTCAGTTCCCAAACGTTTACTGAGTGTTGTTAAAAGGAAAGGCCATGTAACACAGTGGTGAGCATGCCCTTTCCCAACTAATTTGGCACGTGTTGCAGCCATGAAATTCTAAATTAATTATTATTTGCAAAAAAAAAAATAAAGTTTATGAGTTTGAACATCAAATATCTTGTCTTTGTAGTGCATTCAATTGAATATGGGTTGAAAAGGATTTGCAAATCATTGTATTCCATTTATATTTACATCTAACACAATTTCCCAACTCATATGGAAAGGGGCTTTGTAAGTCAATTTACCAAAAGTGTATTTATTAAACAGTTATTAAGCAGTGGCACAAACATTCATGTCATTTCAAAACAGAAAGTGCAATATTGTCAGACATTTTAAAACAAGCTATTAGTGCACTTTTGTGCATGATGTCACTAAGATGACTTATCAAAACAACACTAAATTAAAGAGCACTTTTTGTACAGAACGCCACTACAATAGTTAAAAACAAATAAAGTGCACTTTTGTGCATGATGTCACTAAGATGACTTATCAAAACAACACTAAATTAAAGTGCACTTTTTGTACAGAACGCCACTACAATAGTTTAAAACAAATAAAGTGCACTTTTGTGCATGATGTCACACAAGATATTTCAATAAGTGTCAAATAAAAATGAGCTGCATAATAGGAAATCAAATAGTGTATGTCCTTCACTATGTGGTAGGTTTCTGCGGACGTTATCTCCTTCTGTTGTTGATTTTTTTTTCATACGGTGTTGATCTGGAAATAGTTGCTTCGGCATTTTGTTGGTGTGGCACCGGCCGGAGATGTTGACATGCGGAGTTTCAAGCACTCTTCATTCTCTAGCGGGTGACTTTTCAAATGATGCTACAATAGCAGTGGTGCTACTTTTTGCAGCAACGCTTTTGCCGCATGAATGTTCGACATCTTCCCGCTTGAAGCCAAACCACCGCCAGACGATGGACTCCCTGCTGTTTTTCTTGGAAATTAATTCTTCCTTCATTTGTTACCAGATTCGCACTTTCTCTCTCTCGTATTACCACTCGCACCGCACCATTAGCATCACAGCTAACTTTACCATGTCACTACCTCTCTGCTCCGCGGGAGCGTGTGATGTTGCACACGTGACGTATATAAGAAGGTGCGCTTGTTTTAAGTCTGTGAGAAGGAGAGACAAGAAAGAGTGGGAAGAGCCTGCAGTGTAATGCCCGCTGCTAAAAGCTACTGCGTGAGGATGTATACTCGAATATCACGATATAGTCATTTTCTATATCGCAAAGAGACAAACCCGCGATATATCGAGTATATCGCCCAGCCCTAGAACATGGGCGCGTTTTTTATTCAAAACTAACGTTAAAGATGAAGCTATGACACTGAAACGCAGCTCTACAAGAGGTGATTTGGCTATCTCGCTAGCAGCTAATGTCCATCCGCAGTGTTTTAGCTACGTCTAAATCACTAATCCTCGCCTCCATGGCGACAAATAAAGTGAGTTTCTTACAAGTATCATCCCTGCGGGACGAGGAATAGCTAAACATGCTTCACTACACACCCTAAGAGAATACAATAGCTCACCGCTAATAGGCTAGCGCTCCTCAATGTAAACAAATGCCATTGTTGCATCTACACCTGACATCCACTGTAATGATACCAAGTACAAGAGCGTATCTCGTTGATACTATAATGATTACATGGATATTTTTTATTATCACAAAATCTTTTTCCCTTTTAAAAAAAAAAAAATTATATTATGTTTATGAACTCAGGAAATAAGTCCCTGGACACATGGGGCCTTTAAATTATGATCAATGTATGATCCTGTAACTACTTGGTATCGGATCGATACCCAAATTTGTGGTATCATCCAAAACTAATGTAAAGTATCCAAACAACAGAAGAGTGAGTGTTTATTACATTTTAACAGAAGTGCAGATAGAACATGTTAAAATAGAAAGTAAGCAGATATTAACAGTAAATGAACAAGTAGATTAATAATTCATTTTATACAGCTTGTCTTTCATAATTTTGACAAAATAAATGAATATGAAATGACAATATCTTATTGCATACGCTAGCAGCCAATAAGGAGCCTTTGTATGTTTATTTACTACTGAAAGAGAAGTTGTCTCGTATGTTCAAAACTGTACTTCGATTGCAATAAGAATTTTTCTCAAAATAAAGCCAATAATGCTATTTATTGGGATCCCCTTTATTTAGAAAACTATCGAAAAGTATCGAAATACATTTTGGTACAGGTGCCAAAACATTGGTATCGAGACTCTAGTCTGCACACATGAATCTACATCTAATATTTATATGGAGAAGGGGAGAGAGGATTAACACCAGATGATTCGACTGCAAGGTTGATAGTCTATTCAAACTCCTCCAAATGGAATTGTTAAATCGATCGCCTAATCAACACATTCCACTCATCCGGCACATTCAAACTATTTTCCTAGTTCCACAAATTGATGCTTTTCCCGGACACATTCTTTTGACAAATTCTTTGAAATTTTTCAACCCATTTCAACAATCAAAACATTTCCCTTATTCAAGACATCCAGGCTATCGATTTGTATTTTTTTTAATTTCCCCCAGACTTTGCATTTTTTCCATAACTCTTAATCTCTATTCAAACTGATTTAAACTGTTCCAAAGTCAAAATCCTCCTTGCCAATGTTCAGTCAACTTTAACATGCTAATTTTAGTATGGTAGCTTTTTAACTACCTCAGCAACCTCAGCCCCAGAAATAGGAGAGCCCACCACAGATTCCCCAGGCACTGCTTCCTCATAGGAAGACGTGTTGGTAGGATTGAGGAGGTCTTCGAAGTATTCCCTCCACCGATCCACAACATCCGCAGTCGAGGTCAGCAGAACACCATCCCCACCATACACGGTGTTGACATTGCACTGCTTCCCTTCCTGAGGCGGCGGATGGTGGTACAGAATCGCTTCGAAGCAGTCTGGAAGTCCTTTTCCATGGCTTCCCGAAACTCGTCCCATGTCCGAGTCTTTGCCTCCGCGACTGCTGAAGCCGCACACCACTTGGCCTGTCGGTACCTGTCTGCTGCCTCTGGAGTCCAATGAGTCAAAAGAACCCAATAGGACTCTTTCTTCAGCTTGACGGCATCCCTCACCGCTGGTGTCCACCAGCGGGTTCTAGGAATACCGCCACGACAGGCACCAACCACCTTGCGGCCACAGCTCCAATCGGCTGCCTCGACAATAGAGGTACGGAAAATCGTCCACTCGGACTCAATGTCCAGCACCTCCCTCGTGACATGTTCAAAGTTCTTCCGGAGGTGGGAATTGAAACTCTCTCTGACAGGAGACTCTGCCAGACATTCCCAGCAAACCCTCACAATGCGTTTGGGTCTGTCAGGTCTGTCCGGCATCCTCCCCAACCATCGCAGCCAACTCACCACCAGGTGGTGATCGGTAGAAAGCTCCGCACCTCTCTTCACCCGAGTGTCCAAAACATGAGGCCGCAAATCCAATGACACAACTACAAAGTTGATCGTGGAACTGCCGCCTAGGGTGTCCTGGTGCCAAGTGCACATATGGACACCCTTATGTTTGAACATGGTGTTCGTTATGGACAATCTGTGACGAGCACAACAGTCCAATAACAAAACACCACTCGAGTTCAGATCCGGGCGGCCATTCTTCCCAATCACGCCTCTACAGGTTTCACTGTCGTTGCCAACATGAGCGTTGAAGTCCCCCAGTAGAACGAGGGAATCACCCGGGGTAGCAATCTCCAGTACTCCCTCGAGTGAATCCAAAAAGGGTGGGTACCTTGAGCTTCCGCTTGGCAACAGTCAGGACCCAAATTATTTTTTGTTTTATTACTTAATTATTATAATTTAATCAATTAACTAATACAACATGTAGGTAATTATCTAAAGATGTATTTAATGTTGTCCCATTTGACCATGAATAGATTATTTTCCAGTCATGTTAAAAGTATAAGATTTTGTAAAGCAAATTGTTTTCCAAACTTTCACGTATTTAGTTTGACATGAGTCAGCTGATTGAAGTTGTGTACGATGATGTTGGCAACCTCACGTTCTCCATCAATCAAAGCATAATTTCCTTCCAAGCCTACATACAAACAACCCCATCCACTTTTAGGAGAATACTCTGCTACTTCTCCGCCCCCGCTGGCTGTAATGGATTAGACCTACTTGTGATAACAGAAAGAAACAGATTGCTGCCTTACGCCTGATTTACCAAGTCTCCTCTCAGCTTTATTGTTGGAGGAAAAAGCCAGATTGGAGGCCAGAGAGTCTGCCCTGTAGGGGCTCCAACAGCTTTGTACTCCCTTCCAGACTTCACCAGTCTCACTCTTTTTTTTTTTTCTTTTTTTCTTTTTTTTTAACATATTTTAGCCTACAGCACAAATGCAAGCTGTGGTTTTACTGACGACTTTTCCGTCCATCCTAAAACAAAAAAAAAAATGGTTTCTTTCGATACAGTAAGTGAAGATTTTAAGTGTGAAAGTCAGGATTTAGTCCACTTCAGCATCACTTCATACTGTGGTACGAATCAGGTAAAAAAAAGGTACTATAATGCCTTTGAAAAATTCCGGTATTTTTTTTTTTTTTCATGGACATGATGGCGTGCCGTGGTGACATTGCTGGTAATATGAGTAAACACACACAGAGTGCACTTACAAGCAGAAACCATGTGGAGACAGAAGAGGGAGATTAGACCTATTAAGGCTTTAAAACTAATGATAAAAGGGAAGCTATAAAGTGCCACCCTGCAAGTGGCGCTTTAAAATATAGCGAGCTAGCGGCTAATGTCCATCTGCAGTGTTTAAGCTACCATGGCGACAAAGTAAGTTTCTTCCAAGTATCATCCCTGCAGGACGAGGAATAGCTAAACATGCTTCACTACACACTGTAGGAGGATACAATAGCTCACCGCTAACAGCAAGCTAGTGCTCCTGAATATAAACAACTGGGTGGATCTATACAAATGTCGACTGCAACGATACCAATAGTCAATACTACAGTAGCCACGTGTACATTGACAACATTTATTTAATCTGATCATCATTCGGATTAGAACGTTCCTGTGTGGACCCTGACAAAAAAATGGTCTGATTATGACGTGCATTTTCATGCATCACACCTTAAATCGGAATACTTTACTTTGACATGCGCAGAACCTAACTTAAAAAAGAAAGGTGTGTTGTTATTTGTGCTATGGCGCCATCTTTTGGACAAGTTCGCTCACTGCAGTTCGCTCAGTAGTTGCAATGACTTTGTGCATTTCTTATCACAGTACTTATGTTTTCCTTCTGTTCACTACTTTTGTTTCACCTCTCTTTTTGAAATGAAGCTGTTCTGTGGTTTTAGGTTGTGTTACGACATTCTATGTATGTGTTTGAGGCTAGCAGTTCGCACTTGGAGTAGCTGTATTTTCGTGAATAAAACAGCCCGTTAAGACGACGACTGGATCCCTTCTTTTATTGTTACATCGACATATGACCCGTCATACCATACTTTTGTTTTGGTTGGTCTTGTTTCAAAGCAACAAACACAACAGTATATAACGCTACGTCTGTACATGTTGAATAGGGGAGACAGCAGCAAGACAATTAAATTAAGTCCCCGCCTCACCACCAAAGTACAGCTGACATCAAAGACATGCGCAGTAAGGATAATTCTAACCTGAATTTCGGAAGATGTGTTTTCATGTGCTCCTATCTAAATGACTTTCAGCATAAACCCCCCGTCTCGATCGGAGTGAAATTTTGATCCGAACGTGTGTGATCGGGTCAAAATATTCAGAATGGTGTGTTTACATGAAGCATTTTTATTCCGGTTGGGCTTTTATTCCGAGTCAATGTGTCCACGTGCACATAGCTACAGATATCTTCCATTGGGATTGTGAATGATAGGCAAAATTACAAAACAAACACAGTTCCCCTTTAACGTTCGGGGGAGAATTGGGAGATGTGTTGACCCTGATTGAAGTAGGGCGATTGTGGCCTACAGCATCATTTGGGGCCACACCGTCACAATCAACATGGTGCTATCAGCAGTCATTTGTGAGGGACACGTTTATAGTCTGCTAGATTCAAAAACGTTTGTATTTTTATGTCATCCCTGTGAGAATCCTGCATGTAACTACATTGGGGAACTGCACTTTTATTTTTATTTTTACAATTTTGCCTATCATACGCAATGCTTATGAGTAAAGAACACAACTTTTGAACTAAAACACACATCAAAATCAGCTAACAATGGAGTCAATGGGAGCCCAAAAAACATCCAATAAGCGCCAACAATACTCCTTTGACATATTGTAACCTGAATATAAACCAAGTATTAGCAATATTGTTATTATAAAGTTAAAGTAAAGTTAAAGTACCAATGATTGTCACACACACACTAGGTGTGGCGAAATTATTCTCTGCATTTGACCCATCACCCTTGATCACCCCCTGGGAGGTGAGGGGAGCAGTGGGCAGCAGCGGTGGCCGCGCCCGGGAATCATTTTTGGTGATTTGACCCCCAATTCCAACCCTTGATGCTGAGTGCCAAGCAGGGAGGTAATGGGTCCCATTTTTATACTCTTTGGTATGACTCGGCCGGGGTTTGAACTCACAACCTACCGATCTCAGGGCGGACACTCTAACCACCAGGCCACTGAGTAGGTAATAATTATTATAATATTATATCATATATATTATTATTATATTATAATCGCTAATGTTAAGGACCTACTTTAAGCGGCGCATTGATCACACAAAGCGAACGAGCTTGTGCTGCTATTAGGGATGATACTCGAAACCGGTTTTCCCGGTTGTTCGATAAGAAAAGAACCGAGTCCTCAAACTCGAATCCCTTTTTGAGAACCGGTACCCGTTATCGAGACCACTATAGTAAAGAAAAAGAGTTGGTTCTTTATTCGAATCCCTCGGAACGAATCCCGTCCCGACCAGAAATGCCCCTTGAGACATCACAAGAAATGACGTCACGTAGCTCAGTCATTATGCGCAGATAGGGAAAGCAGGAAAAAAATGGACCGGAAAAAGCGCTCCAAGGTGTAATAAAGTTCAAAACAAAAGGTATAATCCAATGAATAACTTTACTGAGAGATTTGAGCAGGGTACAAACACATGACCAACACTTTTACGACCAACCGGAAACATAGCAACCAGGCTAGCAACGCACCTCCTTTACGGCAGCTGTCGCAACGTTCTTAAAGC
This sequence comes from Nerophis lumbriciformis, assembly GCF_033978685.3. Taxonomy (NCBI): domain Eukaryota; kingdom Metazoa; phylum Chordata; class Actinopteri; order Syngnathiformes; family Syngnathidae; genus Nerophis; species Nerophis lumbriciformis. Next base: position 27,720,005 of record NC_084573.2, read on the forward strand.
AACCGCAGCACATACATATATACACAACATGTATGACATGATCTCCCTTTTTTAACTTTTGTTTTTCTTTCCTTGTAAACAAAACAAAATCACACTGTATATGTGTTGTCTGTCTAATTATAAATAATGCAGAAGAGGCGTGTTGGCTGAGTTCTTGACGTTTGCTTTCACAGCGTGCTCATAACCTCATTCTTAGCTGCCGGGTGGCGACATGCAACAACACTTTTCGGGGCTACCGCGCATGATCGTCACTCCCGTTGCATGCTGGGTAGTGTAGTTGTTATATTCCCTAGCCTAGCTCATAACATCACATCTTTCCCCCTAATAAAGAATGAATGTTAACTCAATAAAGTGTATTTCTTTTTTTAGCTTTAACTTTCCATTTTTTAGCATTGTAACCACATTTGCAAACAAATTTTCTCTTCATAGAATTTTCTTTCAATAAAGAAATAAAGTGCAAAAATGTCAAAGCATCATAAACAGTTATGTCAAAAAGCAGCAGAAGTGCACTTTTTGGAGACCTGTATTATTTTCAGTTTTGTGCCCAAGGGACTAATTTTATTTAACATTATGTTATTTATACACCTATAGTGATCACAGAGACAGGTTGTTTTTTTGTTACTGTATATATTTGTTTTTCTGAAAAATCCCACTTAATATACTTTGGGTAACAACAGTCAATATTTATTTATTTTTATTGCATTTTTTTAGGGGGGTAACAGTCAATATTTATTTATTTATTAGATTTTATTTTTTTCTTATATAATAAAAGTGAGCTTTTGTTAAACCAAATATTGTGTGTTTTTTTTCCATATACAACAACCTATCTGGACTCGATAAGAGAATCGATAAGGAATCGGTTCGATAAGAGGATTCGATAATAGGCTCGAACTCGATAATTTCTTATCAAACATCATCCCTAGCTGCTATATTGACATCAGCCGGTGAGCTGCTGCATCGCCTCTGAGTTGGTGAAAGTTATTCCTAGATTACAAATCATGCCTCCCACCTGGATAGTGGAAGGCTGTGGACATAAACCGAGAATTTGGTCAATTTTGACATTCAACTTAGACCCGGAGATGGCCAGAAAGACCCAAAAAGACGATTGTTTTGCGTCCGTTTTTTTTTTTCAAAACTTCGCTAAGAATGATTATTTCTTCATCTTAACGGGAAGATATATGAACATCCCATCAGTCGGCATCCCAGTGAGAGCAGACATTGTAGAGTAAGTGGTTGTTTTATTATGTTTGTTGTCTCCCATGATTAATAGTGTTGTTAAAGTGAACGTTGTGATGAGTCTAAAATGTATGCACCGCCATATGCTTAAAATGACCAAAATACGTCCTATTAATAATGTGTCTGTTACTACATTATACTTACAGCATGTATGTAAAAATCTTGGAGGTTTATGAATATTGCTTGTGTGCTTTATAATCAAATCAAACTATTTTCATACATAAAAGAAATGCAACGCAAAAGTGCTTTACAGACTTAAAAACAATACTCCGATGACCCACATCCCCCATCATCGCACAAACGCACACAAATACCAAACACAAACGCATTTGCACATTTATAAACAAACGAATGCATGGCTGAGTACAGAGGAACCAGGTGAGTAAACACCATCACAGGAGCCATCTGCACCAGGAGGTCATCAGACTATGGCCACCGGGACGCTGACACAAAGCGCCCCCACAGCACGGCCAATAACCTCCTGATGCAGATGGCTCCCTCTGAGGCACGCTGGAAAGTAAACATAATACAATCGTTTCATTCCGCCTTTTATAGCGACTCAAATTGACTCTCTACGCTGACTTTTATTTGGGTTTATTTACAAATTAGAATGCATTGAAAAGAAAGAAAAGCATATGTGTTCTTGTCTCACATAAGGATTGTGAATGATAGACAAAATTCAAGAAAAAAGTGCAGTTCCCCTTTAACCTCTTAAGGCCCAAGCTGTTTACATGCTTTTTTTTTATTTCTCTTTGCTATTTGGGCTTATTGGACCCTAATTAGAATAACAACTAAAAATCATCTTTTAATATGATGTACTTAGTCCGTAAGTACACAAACGTGTACTTCATGTGTAGTGACATGCACATTTTTATTTTTACACTTTTTTTCCCCAAATTCCATTGTATGTTATACTGTTCTGACACCACCAGATAGCGGTATAAGTGTCCATATGTCGACATAAGACCCCAATTCAGTAGTGTACACAATTTTGGAAATAAGAGCTAAAAGGTGCTGTCCACGCATGTGGCCACTAAGGCCTTTAGAGGTTAAGGAGTGGAACTATCCAGGACTAGCTGCAGTGTGCTCAGACAACCACTGGGTAGCATTTGTGAGCAGATAATACTGTATCATAGGGCGGGGCGTTATATCGATATACGCGATATATCGCGGGTTTGTCTCTGTGCGATATAGAAAATGACTATATCGTGATATCGAGTATACGTTCTCACGCAGTTGCTTTTAGCTGCGGGCATTACACAACAGGCTCTCCTCGCTCTTTCCGGTCTCCTTCTCACAGACAGCATGCGCACCTTCTTACACACGTCACATACTGTCACGACATACGTCACATACGTATACGTCCTCCCCGAGCAGAGAGGTAGCAGCATGGCTAACGTTAGCTGTGATGCTAGCGGAGTGGTGCGAGCGGTAATACAAGAGAAAGAAGGTGCGAATCTAGTAACAAATGGAGGAATAATTAATTCAAAAAAAAAACAGCAGGGGGTCCATCGTCTGGTGGTGGTTTGGCTTCAAGTGGGAATATGCCGAACAGACAACCGTAATTTGTCAAGTGTGTGCTATAAAAAGTAGCATTAGTGCTGTAACAAACAGTTAAGGGTGTCCCAAGTTACCGGAGTGTGTTAGGTAAGGAGGAGGAGTTTTGTCCCTCCAGTGTTGTTGCCGTAGGGCTGTGACGTAGGGTGTTTGTGATTGTGGAAGGTGGTGTGTGATGTTGACATTAAAGAAGCGGTGGCTACCGAACCTGCTCTAATGTCTCCCGTTTGTTATTTTATTAGATAAGTACACTGTATAGGCCGGGGGTCGGCAACCCGCGGCTCTAGAGCCGCAAGCGGCTCTTTAGCGCCGCCGTAGTGGCTCTCTGGAGCTTTTTCAAAAATGTATGAAAAATGGAAAAAGATGAGGGGGGAAAAAAATATTTTTTGTTTTAGTATGTTTTCTGTAGGAGGACAAACATGACACAAACCTCCCTAATTGTTATAAATCACACTGTTTATATTAAACATGCTTCACTGATTCGAGTATTTGGCGAGCGCCGTTTTGTCCTACTAATTTTGGCGGTCCTTGAACTCACCTTAGTTTGTTTACATATATAACTTTCTGGACGTGTTTTTATCCCTTTTCTGTCTCATTTTGTCCACCAAACTTTTAACGTTGTGCATGAATGCACAAAGGTGAGTTTTGTCGATGTTATTGACATGTGTAGAGTGCTAATCAGACATATTTGGTCACTGCATGACTGCAAGCTAATCGATGCTAACATGCTATTTAGGCTAGTGATATGTACATATTGCATCATTATGCCTCATTTGTAGCTACATTTGAGGTCATTTAGTTTCCTTTAAGTCCTCTTAATTCAATGTATATCTCATGACACACTATCTGTATGTACTATGGCTTTCAATTTTTTGCGGCTCCAGACAAATGTGTTTTTGTATTTTTGGTCTAATATGGCTCTTTCAACATTTTGGGTTGCCGATCCCTGGTATAGGCGAACCCAGGACATTTGAAAAGTCACCCGCTAGACAATGAAGAGTGCTTACTCCGCACGTCAACATCTCCGTTTGGTGCCACACGCCCACACCATCAAAATGCCGAGGCAAACATTTCCAGATCAACACCGTATGAAAAAAATAGTGTTTTTTTTAGTTGTGATTTCCTTTTCTGCATGAAAGTTTAAAAGTAGCATATATTGATGCAGTATGAAGAAGAATGTTTTAATGTAGACACATAGAATCATCATACTGCTGTGATTATATGCATCAAGTGTTCATTCAAGGCTAAGGCAAAATATCGAGATATATATCGTGTATCGCGATATGGCCTTAAAATATTGCGATATTAAAAAAAAGGCCATATCGCCCAGCCCTACTGTATCATCTTTTTTTTTTTACAGACTTATAAGGTCATTAGTGCAAAAAAAACAACCCTCACCCACTGTATGCATGCAATAGTTTAAATATCGGTGTGGTTCGTGATTCCTCGTCGGCTTTTAATCATTTGTTCCACATTGTGCTGTTTGGTCCGGGAACAGGCTTGCACCTGTCAGTTTGCTTGAAGAGCAGTAAACATCCGCCTGTGTCGCGTCGCACCTCGTGATCGATCACGTTCGCCGCAGCCTGTGATCGAGCCTCAATTGTCGGCTGGGGTCTGTGAAAAAGACATGACAGGCTGAAAGCCTCTTGGTCCATGCTCAGTGCTTTGTTACGTATCTCTGCATGCTCTTCCAGCAGTAAAACACAATCATTTTAAGCACCTAATCAGAAATCCTGGTGACAAAGTGGTGTGTACAGCCAGAGGGAGATTAGAGGACTTGCAAAGTGGGCTCAGAAACATTGCTGAGGAGTGGGCAGAGATCCAGTCAGCGAGTTAAGGTTTGCGGAGGACGCGGGGACGCTTGAGCGGGCTTTCATGAGCATGTGGATGAAAGCCAGTTAACGAGAGATGAGCTTGTAGGTAAGTGCATATAAACTGGACTCTGCAAGCGCAGATATATGTAGTGTGCAAACATTGGAGGGCACCTTTACCCATTTTAACAGGAGAGAGAGTGACGAGGGAGAGCTTGGAGCAGACGGCTGCTTGTTGCCAAGTGAAGCAGCAGAAATCCGCTCTCACTTGACATGACAAATGTGTGAACGCTGGCTGGTAAACCATCCGTGATTTCTTAAACATGGTGTGAAGTAATGGTGGCATTGCGACGCTGGAGTGCCAGTCAGAGACAATCACGGCAATGGCGATACAACAGCCATTTTGTTGTCACCGCGTCGTATGTATTTGTCCACCCCTAAGTATGTCTGAGAAAACGTCAACACGAGAGTAGAGAAGGGCCGCTGAATGGCAGTACATCAAAACAAGCGACTGAGAGGTAGTGCTCCTGCTCGTTCCCAAAAGTCACTGGTGACACTAGATCAGGGGTGTCCTAACTTCGGCCCGACAACGTCTTTTGGCCTGCGAGACGTCATGAGTTAATAAGTAACCTTACCCACAAACAGATTACATTAATTTTTAATAATTCAGCAATTTTATTTCTGCCATTACGTCAACATCTAGTACAGGGGTCGGCAACCTTTACCAGTCAAAGAGCCATTTTGACCAGTTTCACAAATTAAAGAAAACAATGGGAGCCACAAAAATCTTTTGAAATTTAAAATGAAATAACACTGCATACAAAGTTTTATTTTTGCTTTGTGCTATGTATAAACCAAAGGTCTCAGACACGCGGCCCAAACCTACATATGAAAATTGAATGTTAGTGCGGCCCGCAGGTTTTATATGAATGGCGCTTGACAGCGTCATACTTGTCGACCCTCCCGATTTTTTCGACAGACTATGAAATTCAGGGCAACTGTTCTCTCGAACGTGCAGTGATGGTACAGCATGTAGCGCCCACTACAATCAGCGTGTCAGCCCAGCCACACGTTGTATGGAACTTCTGTTTGCTCACGTAAGTGACAGCAAGGCATACTTGTTCAACAACCACACAGGTTACACTGACGGTGGCGGTATAAAAAACTTTAACACTCTTACTAATAATGCGCCACACTGTGAACCCACACCAAACAAGAATGACAAACACATTTCAGGAGAACATCTGCACCGTAACACAACATAAACACAACAGAACAAATATCCAGAATCCCATGCAGCCCTAACTGTTCCGGGCTACATTATACACCCCCGCTACCAAACCCCACCCACCTCAACCGACGCACAGAGGGGTGTATAATGCAGGGGTGTATAATGTAGCCCGGAAGAGTTAGGGCTGCATGAGATTCTGGGTATTTGTTCTGTTGTGTTTATGTTGTGTTAAGGTGCAGATGTTCTCCCGAAATGTGTTTGTCATTCTTGTTTGGTTTTGGTTCAAAGTGTGGCGCATTATTAGTAAGAGTGTTAAAGTTGTTTTATATGGCCACCGTCAGTGTAACCTGTGTGGCTGGCGACCAAGTATGCCTTGCTATCACTTACGTGTGCAAGCAGAAGATGCATATATAAAGTAGCTGGGCTGTTATGCTGTTAATACAGATTTTAGAGGGCGCTAAATGCTGCACCAACAAGGCACACCCTTATTATTATTGTAAAGATGAAAATCGGAGAATAATAAACCCGGGAGTTTTCTGCGAGAGGCACTGAAATCCGGAAGTCTCCCGGGAAAATCGGGGGGGGGGGGGGGGTCTGCAAGTATGCAGCTGAGCCGCATCAGAGTGATCAAAGAGCTGCATGCGGCTCCGGAGCTGCGGGTTGGCGACCCCTGATCTAGTAGGTAACATGAGCAATTCAGGTCAATGACCTTTTAATGATGCCAACAGCGTGGCTTCATAGTAAAAGAGTGCTGGTACTAGACTGGCCTGCCTGTAGTCCAGACCTGTCTCCCATTGAAAATGTGTGGCGCATTATGAAGCCTAAAATACAACAACGGAGACCGTTGAACAACTTAAGTTGTACATCAAGTAAGAATGGGAAAGAATTCCACCTGAAAAACCTCAAAAATTGGTCTCCTCAGTTCCCTAATGTTTACTGAGTGTTGTTAAAAGGAAAGGCCATGTGACACAGTGGTAAAATGCCCCTGTGCCATCTTTTTTGCAATGTGTTGCTGCCATTAAATTCTAAGTTAATGATTATTTGGGAAAAAAAATTAAGTTTCTCAGTTCGAACATTAAACATATTGTCTTTGCAGTGTATTCAATTGAATATAAATGAAAAAGGATTTGCAAATCATTGCATCCTGTTTTTATTTACAAATTACACAACGTGCCAACTTCACTGGTTTTGGGTTTTGTACATATATACACATTCATATATACACCTACACACACATATATACACATACATATACACTTGCAGTATATAGTATATACTGTATATGGCTGGGCGATAAAACAATAACAATATATATCGCGATAGACATGTGATCAATATCAATAGAAATTGGGGTCGATAGAATGTTCGATAATTTCACTGAGTTCTGTTAGAAAAAAATAGGAAGAAAGGCCGAGCCGGAACCGAACGGCATTCTGGGAAATGCTAACAGGAAGAAGAAAAAAAAAAAAAAAAAAAAAAAAAAAAGCAACAACGGCTAGCTGACGACGAGGAGTGAAACAAAACGGGAATATGAGTGCGGCAGCACGAGAGGAAATTGTAAATAAATAAGGAAACGTCACGTCACCAGTTTGGCAGTATTTTGGATTTTTTAAGTCCGATACGAATCAGAGTAATACTGTCTGCAAACTTTGCAAGGTCGTCGTCCCGACCAAGTCTGGGAACACGACAAACTTATTTTACCACCTGAGCCGCTCTCACCCGCTGTAGTACAGCAGTATCAAACAGCCACAACCATCTACATCAGCCGGTGCAAGTGGAACAGCACCGAAACGGCAACAACAGACCACCATCGAGAGGTACTCGGCAGCAGTGCCATACGACAAAAATTCAAAACGTTATAAAGAAATAACGGATGCAGTGGTGTATCGATTAGCGAAGGACATGCTACCGCTCAGCATAGTTGAGAAGTCTGGGTACAAGAATCTCATACACGTGCTCGACCCCCGTTATGTTCTACCTGGCCGAAAGCACTTTTCCAAGACAGCTATTCCTAAGCTTTACACAATGTGCAGGGAATCCGTGGAAAAGGAGATACTGTTAGCAAAGCACTTTGCGACAACCTCCGACATGTGGTCAAGCCGTTCATGCGAGCCATACCTAAGCTTGACAATTCATTTCATCGACAATGACTGGGTTCTGAAAACACGATGCCTGCAAACTGCGTATTTCCCCGAAGACCACACCGGGGAGATAATAGCAGAAGGCTTGAAGGAGGCACTGTTGTCCTGGAGTCTGGCTGAGGAAAAAATGGTGTGCATCACCACAGACAGCGGGGCAAATATAGTGAAGGCAACTTCATTAAACAAGTGGACACGGCTGCAGTGCTTTGGCCATCTTTTGCACTCAGCAATTGGTGAGTAGAATTCTCTGTTGATTATGTTGACTTGATCAGCCAATAGAACATGATAAAAGTTTTGTTGTTGTTGTTATCATTCTCATAATTATTTTCCCCGTTTTTTTGTTGTTGTTGTTATTGTTATTATTATTGATTTATCAGTTACCAGTTATTTACACAGTATTTACTTTTGTATTTCTGCAGGTGCGGCAGGGAAGGATAAAAGAGTGGAAAGGGCTGTTGGAGTGTGTAAGAAGGTGGTGTCTGCCTTCTCCTACTCCTGGAAGAAAAAGAGGGAGCTTTTTAAAGCTCAGGAACGTCTCCATCTCCCAAAACACCAGCTGGTCACAGAGTCACCAACCAGGTGGGGATCAAGACAGAAGATGGTGGCAAGGGTCCTCGAACAACAAAAGGCAATCACTGAAGTTTTGTTTGCAGACAAAAACAACAGGCACCTGATCCCTACACATTAGAGATGCGCGGATAGGCAATTATTTCATCCGCAACCGCATCAGAAAGTCGTCAACCATCCGCCATCCACCCGATGTAACATTTGATCAGAACCGCACCCGCCCGCCATCCGCCCGCACCCGCCCGTTGTTATATATCTAATATAGACGATGCAAGGCATTAGTGAGGTTATAAAGCTTTTGCCTGTTAAAGAAAGGAGACTGATCCAATGCAGCACAGACATTCGCGTGCCACACTGTCACGACCCAGACGCACACCAGTGCGCAATCATATGGGAGCCGCGCTGAGCGCACCTCCAAGCGCGTCTCGCTGCCGGCGACGGCCGGGTATGGGCCCAACGCTCCAGCGCCATCCATTTTCAGGGCTAGTTGATTCGGCAGGTGGGTTGTTACACACTCCTTAGCGGGTTCCGACGTCCATGGCCACCGTCCTGCTGTCTATATCAACCAGGGTGAGCCCCACCCCTTTCGTGAGCGCACTGCGCGCGGAGTGACCACTGTTACGCGCCCCCGGCAACAGGGGTGGCGGGCAGGTAAGCTGCGCGGGCGGAGCGCGCGGAGTGACCCCTGTTACGAGCCCCCGGCCACGGGGGTGGCGGGCAGGTAAGCTGCTTACCTGCTGCGCGTGACGCCGGCCGCGGCGAAGGCGGACGAGGCGGGGTGTCGGTGCGGTGGGCGCGGTGGTAACCCTGGACGTGCGTCGGGCCCTTCTCGCGGATCGCCTCAGCTACGGCTCCCGGTGGGGCCCTCTCGGGGGAAGGGGCCTCGGTCCCGGACCCCGGCGAGGCGTCGGGGGCCTTCTCCGCTCCGTAAAAGTGTCCATCTCTTTTTTTTTTTTTCTTCTGTTGTGGCATATGCAGCAGGTGCCTGCTCGTTTTTCGTATGTGGGTAACAACATTTAACTATGTATATATATTTCCGAATTGGTTTAACTGCCACCCGCCTGAATCTATTTAAAATCAAATTTTTTTTTATTTCAACCGCCCGACCCGACCCGACCCGCGGATAAAATCTAATTTTTTTAAATTTCATCCGCCCGATCCGCGGATAATCCGCGGACTCCGCGGTTGTGCCCGCAAACCGCGCATCTCTACTACACATACTTGCCAACCCTCCCGGATTTTCCGGGAGACTCCCGAAATTCAGCGCCTCTCCCGAAAACCTCCCGGGACAAATTTTCTCCCGAAAATCTGCCAAAATTCAGGCGGAGCTGGAGGCCACGCCCCCTCCAGCTCCATGCGGACCTGAGTGACGTGTTGACAGCCTGTTCACACGTCCGCTTTCCCACAATATAAACAGCTAATGATCGAGGGCGAGTTCTTGGTTTCTTATATGGGTTTATTGTTAAGCAGTTTCATTAACGTCCTCCCAGCGCGGTAACAACACACAACAACAGCAGTCAAGTCTTCTTCTACCGTAAAGCAGTTCGTCTGCCGTAAACAGCAATGTTGTGACACTTTTAAACAGGACAATACTGCCATCTACTGTACATGCATATGTGACCCACCCACAATGTGTCACATTTTTGTGTTGATTTATTTATTTTATTTTGTGGTTTGAATTCGTTTTTGGAGCTGTCATTACACATTTATCAGTATTCACATTGGTCAGTAGGGGGCAGTAGGGCGTTTCTTCCCAATTGAATGCTATCACCTACAGACCGGAAGTGTCTTGTCATTCGGATGAGCGCGACCAGTCTGTGAACAATTGAAACGTCCTGTGTGCTTTTTCCTCCTGTATAACAGGTTAGTTTTGGTGAATCAACTCACTGAATAATATCCATGTGATCTTTATAAGTTTAAGTACACATTCTGATGGTGGAGCCTAACTCTAAAGTGTTTGTGAGTTGTAGTTTGTATTTGTGAATGAATCCAGTGCACAGCTGCAGTAATCAATACAAAAATGCGACGTGAGTGCGCAATGTTTATATAGGAACTTCTGATCCTAATTCAGACTCCCAAATTAGAGCTCCCGTTTTCTTATTGATTTTATAATGTATATTTGTATAATGCGTGTGTTCTGAAATAGTGACAGAGAATAGAACAAGGATGGACAATTCAACCCTTAACTCAACAATGAGTAGATGAGTGTTATGTGTTAACACTGAAATTCAAGTATTTCTTTTATTTATTTTTATATATATATATATATATATATATATATATATATATATATATATATATATATATATATATATATATATGTAATAAAATATATATATATAGCTAGAATTCACTGAAAGTGAAGTATTTCTTATATATATATATATATATCTTAACCACACCCCCAGCCACTTCCCCCGCCCCACCCCCGACCACGCCCCAACCCCCCACCTCCTGAAATCGGAGGTCTCAAGGTTGGCAAGTATGCCTACATGGCAGGACATTGGTGTTCTGGAGTCACTGCATGAGGCCTTAACTCCTCTCCTGGAGTTCACAGACTCCCTCTCAGGGGAGTCATACGTGACAGTCTCCTATGTCAAGCCAGTGCTCCACCTGTTCCGTACAGATTTGCTGAAGGAAAAAGACCAGGACACTCAACTCACAAAACACCTGAAGACGACGATAATGACCTATCTTGATGAAAAACATGCCGACTCTACAACAGATGATATCCTCAACATGGCTGCCTTTGTGGATCCCAGATTCAAAGCACAGTACATCAGCCCGGAAAAGGAAGAGGCCATTAAAGAAAGAGTAGTGTCTGAAATGTTGGATGAAAACCCAGGCCAATCAGAGGCAGAGGTTTCAGAGGGAACAGCAGGCCAGGGTGCAGAAGGAGAAGCTGCCACACCTCTCCCACCGGGTGTGAAGAAACAACGTAAATGTAATAAGAAGGGACCTTTATTTTGAAGGCGAGTTGCTCCCTCCTCTAGTTTCCGGTAGTGTCCGCACGACAGTCAGACGCCCACTCGTTTACACACAAGACAGGTGTATGTGTTTCAGCGCTCCAAGTTTGTTGTTTCTTCCCACAAAGTGCCTTGGAAACATTGTCTGTAAGTCCTGTGTCCGTTTTATTAGTGACATGAAGACGTTGTGTGTGCGCGTAAATGTAGAAATAGTACTGTGCAACGATAGCTTGTTCTACTGTTTAGCTTGTTGCTACTTAGCATGTAGCTTCTTTGCTCGCTAGCTCACTCCTCTAAGGGAGGGTGCAATGTTTGTAAATGTAAATCTTATTCATGTGTGGCTTTGAGTGTTACAGGGGCTATGTAGGGATATTTACATCACTTTATGAGCACTGTTTACATGCTATTGTATGGGCTGTGTGTGTATGTGTGAAAACATGTTATGCAGCAAACCAGAGGTGGGACCAAGTCATTGCTTTGCAAGTCACAAGTAAGTCTCAAGTCTTTGCCCTCAAGTCCGAGTCAAGTCCGAGTCAAGTCCAAAGTCAAGACTGGAAAGTCTCAAGTCAAGTCCCAAGTCCTGCATTTTGAGTTTCGAGTCCTTTCAAGTCGTTTAACCACAGACTAATATATTTACACAGATTGTGTATGCTTTTAAAATGCTGTATTTATTTATTAAAACAAGTGCATTTGAAATTGCAGGGAAAAAGATAGTGCTGACATTGCACTTCAAAATAGCACTATTAACCAGTCATTTTAAACATGTAACTCATTCCTTTACAGAATAAACACATTTGAAAAAAACAAGTGCAACTGTACTTATTTGCACAAAAGTGTTAACATTGTATTTCAATGGCATATTGCATTGTAACTAGTTCCACAGCAGTTTCTATCCTGTTCTTACCTTATCTCATTGATCTCATCTCATACTGTATGTGTGTTTATGTGTGCGTACACATGAAAAACATAACAAATATATGAACATAACAATGAACAGAGTTGTACTTTTTAGATGTCAGGACCCTATGCAATATGTACACATATTCTTAATATAGTATACATTTTAACTGACCTTTATTTGACTATGTTTGTCTTTTTGTAGGTGGCTAAAATACGCGGTGCTGCTGACCACCGTCTAACTTTACGTTACTGTGTGTGATACATTGACTAACGTAATGTTACTGTGTGTGATACATTGACTAACGTAATGTTACTGTGTGTGATACATTGACTAACGTTACGTTACTGTGTGTGATACATTGACTAACGTTACGTTACTGTGTGTGATACATTGTCTAACGTAACGTTATGTGTAGGTACCTCATGCAACCCTGCTTAAAAAAAAATCACTTGACAAAAAGTATGAATAAGGTAGCAAACTGCAGTGGACGCAACAGATTGCCGTGTTTGCAATGACGTTGTAACCATAGACATCTTATAAGTAGACGCAGGTTGCTGTGACGTGAGCAATTTGGCCGCCATCTTGAAGTGGTGATGAGGAGCCGGTGAGCAGCCTAAACTGACAGTTGACAGGTAGAAAACAAAGATGCCGGGCTGGTGTTCAGCGTTTTCCTGCTCAAATGAGCGGACTGTTGAAAATAGGAATCGGGGGATTACTTTTCACAAGTAAGATTTAACATTAACGTACTATTGGTTGTATCTTATGAAAATAATATTACCACAGAGTTGAGAAAGATCAAAGATCTTCAATATTTGTATGTGAAAATCACAAATAAATCTTCTGGGGGAGGATGACGCCCCTACAGGGGTTTGGTTTACAAACTTTCAGCCCCACCTAAAACAAAATTCACCAGCCGCCACTGATTATGATGCATTCTCATTTTAGGCAAAGTATAAGACAATACTTTCTTAACAGTATAATTGTAACCAGGAATAAGTCTTCAAGTAACAATATTCAAATACTAACATTGTTGGGTAAAACAGAATTTGGTTTTATTCTGAATCCAGTGAAACAGATTGGTGGTTTTAGCTGATATGAAGACTTTCAGGTGTTTATATGTGTTTATGTTTAAGTATTTGGCAGACGCTTTTATCCAAAGCGACTTACATAAAATAATACATATAAAACAATCACTGCAAATATTATCATTTAAAGGAAGAATGTAATAGAAAATATCAATACAAAGTGTCAAGACAGAATAAACTCTCTGCTGCTGAAGCAACAGAGATACAGTCTATAGGTCCCTAAGATATATAGATGTCTAATGTATTCATACATTGTTTATGTAGGATATACGCATGTATATATAACCTAATCATATTGTTTCTTCAACTTAAAAATAGTTTACCGTTTTTTCCCCTTCTCTAGGATTATAATCCCAGTTTTGATCTCGGACGTCTGGTCACTTATAGCATATAAGAATATTATATTACTGTTAAGCAAACTATGAATACTAAAACACGCCAAAACATGTGTCTGTTATCATAGCTACACGTATGACAAAAAAGGGGGGTTAAAATCAGTGGTATTCAGTGAGGTAAAATGAATTAAATGCGCTGACAGTTCATTGTTCCTGCCAAATGAATTGCACTGAGTGGAGCGGATCACCACTCCAAGATGGCGGCCCCGCGCCTCGTCTGCGCCAGTAGGCAGTAGCGCTCTATGCTGCGTCTACTTATAAGATATCTATGGTTATAACGTTAGCAGTGAGTTTGCAGCCTCACTGATTTAACTACACAGCAAATAAAAGTCACGTAACTTAGCCAATAAACGTTATCTTACATTCAAAACTTACCCTTCTTTGTGCAACTTCAAATGTTGAACGTTGTTGCGTCTCCGTCTGTAATATTCGAACTGCGTGATTTCCATACGGCAATTCGTTTTTTGTTGACCAAGTCGTAGTTTTTATACCCGAACGAAACCAACTTTGGCATAATTGTTGCGTTGTTTGACAACTTGTTCGGTGGTTGTACTGCAATTTGATTGGATGAATGCTGCGTGATGAAAACAACGTAGATCTAATTTGATTGGCTGTTGTACTGACAGCACACCAGCTGACAGGAACAACACGCTGAGAGACACAGACGAAGAAAATGAAAAATACGGAGCGCTCCCAAATAACTTTTTAAGCGTTGGATTTTGGGGAAAGTAGCAAGTCATGTCAAGTCATGTCAAGTCAAAAGGCTCAAGTCCAAGTGAAGTCACAAGTCATTGATGTTAAAGTCTAAGTCGAGTTGCAAGTCTCTTTACATTTTGTCAAGTCGAGTCTAAAGTCATCAAATTCATGACTCGAGTCTGACTCGAGTCCAAGTCATGTGACTCGAGTCCACACCTCTGCAGCAAACATTTATGGAAATGTAGTTATTTAGTAGTGTTTATTTGACATATAGTTTTTGTCTCTTTATACAGTTTTACAACAAAAAAGAGAAGATAACAAAAGCAAAAATACATTCAAGGAAAAGAGAAAACAAAGAAAGAAATGACCAATTAGACAAGAAGAAAGGAAAAGTGCATTCTCTGTGAAAACCACTAAAGCTTCTTAAAGATAAAGGCCTGGACTCTTTCTTCTCTTTCCTTGGGATCTTCATGTTAGCTATCTGTCAACTTGTTTACGTCACGGACACAGACACGTAGGACGGAATAGTAAAAAGACAAGCTTCACGGCGGGCACTTCAACAACAGAAGCAATAAAAAATGGACAACACTGAAACAAGTCAAGACATCGGCAACGGTGACGTGACCAGCACGGTACGAGACCGTGGACACGACGCTGCCTCCCTGCATTCCACCACGACTGCAGGATCCAGTCTTTCCTCAACTAGCAAAGCTGCTATCAAGGCCCGCGCTAAACTCGAAGCCGCACGCGCACGCGCTTCCTACGGACGCCGAGAAGCAGAACTGAAGGCTAAAGAAACCATAATAGCAGCCGAGTTATCAACACTACAAGATGAGAAGTAGATACCAGCAGCATTAGCTGAAACACAATTCCTCGAAGAAGCAGCTGAGCTTGAGAGCCGTGAAGGAAGTAGAATGAGCCACTTTGGATTGGCTAGCGATAGCAACCAACGCACACACGACTATGTTGAACAACACACAAAGCGACAATCTAGCTATGGAGAGCCCCCTACACTCGAAACATATACTCCCCAAGCTCCTCAACTGCCAGCTGCAGCTCAACTACCCAAAAAGTTGACAATTACTGCTCCTACACAACAAACTGGGAGGCCAACAGCAGCTGCTACACAGCAACCCACAACGTCGGTACCTGCAGTACATCGAGAATTCCCTGACATGGCGGTCCCACCTCGTCAGTTCTCGCCTGTCCATTAATATTATCCTCCTCTCAGAAACCCACTGCAGTCAAATCCAAAAGACATGACTGCCATGAGCGACATTGCAACATATTTTGTGCGCCGGGAGCTTGTGAGGTCCGGTCTCACCCAGTTCAACGACCACCCGGAAAACTACTGGGCATGGAAGTCCTCTTACATCAACGCAACTAGAGAACTCAACTTAAGTGCCAGTGAGGAACTCGACCTTTTAACAAAGTGGCTAGGAAGAGAGTCCTCGGAGCATGTCAGAAGGATTCGCTTCATCCATGTCACCAACCCTGCTGTAGGTCTACAACTTGTCTGGGAACGCCTAGAAGAATGCTACGGCTCCCCAGAGGTGATAGAGAGATCCCTCTTCAAAAGACTAGAGGATTTTCCGAAGCTGTCCAACAAAGAACCTACAAAATTAAGGGAACTTGGAGACCTGCTCTCAGAGTTAAACGCTGCTAAGTCTGAAGGCTACCTGTAAGGGCTCTCATACCTGGACACAGCCAGGGGTGTGAACCCCATTGTTGAAAAGCTGCCACACGGTCTGCAAGAGAAATGGTTGGCTAAGGGTTCTCAGTACAAGGAGCAGTACAATGTTTCCTTTCCCCCTTTTGCCTACTTCACCGACTTCATCTGCAGCGAAGCACGTAGAAGAAACGACCCCAGTTTTTCCCTCACTCTAACTCCGTTGAAAACATCAAATCAGTCCCCAAAGCATGAACAGTTTGAAAGAGGGACAAGATACGCTAAACGACAAGTATCTACCCACAAGACAGATGTCGAAGGAAACTCAACTTCTCAAATGTTCAGTGCAAGTTACAAGCTCGACGATGTCGGGAGACAGTGTCCCATACATCAGAAACCCCATGCTCTGAAGAAATGCCGTGGTTTTCGAAGCAAACCACTTGAAGAGCGCAGAGCCTTTCTAAAAGACAATGGAGTCTGCTTCAAGTGTTGCTCCTCCACGACCCACCTAGCGAGGAACTGTAAGATGGCTCTCAAGTGTAGCGAATGTGAGAGCGACGACCATGTAGCCGCACTTCACCCTGGACCTCCACCGTGGGATAAAGAGAACAAGGACCCCCCCTCACAGTATGGCGGGGAGAGTGAAGAGAAAGCGCCTGGACCAGCAGTCACCTCGAAATGTACAGAAGTCTGCGGCAAAGGGCAAAGCCTCCGTTCCTGTTCCAAGATATGCCTTGTTAAGGTTTATCCCAAAACACACCCAGACAGAGCTACTAACGTGTACATCCTCCTAGATGACCAGAGCAACAGATCCCTGGCGAGGTCTGAATTCTTTGACCTCTTCCAAATCAAAGGTTCAGACTCACCTTACACTCTCCGGACATGTGCAGGAGTCACGGAGACATCCGGAAGGAGAGCCACTGGGTTCATCGCAGAGTCTTTGGATGGGAAAACCAGTGTGGTGCTTCCAACACTCATAGAATGTAACCACATGCCAGACGACCGGTCCGAGATCCCGACTCCCGCGGTCGCACGACACCACACCCACTTGAAGTCAATTGCTCACGAATTGATCCCACGTCTGGACCCTAAAGCCCAGATACTAATACTTCTTGGACGAGACGTCCTTCAGGTCCATAAAGTCAGAGAGCAGCGTAACGGCCCTCATAGTGCCCCCTTCGCCCAACGACTGGATCTTGGCTGGGTCGTTGTAGGGGATGTGTGTCTTGGGTCAGCCCACCAAGCGGCAGCTGTGACTTCTTACCGTACCAGTGTGCTTGAAAATGGAAGACCATCTCTCCTCACTCCATGTCCCAACCAGCTTCAGGTCAAGGAAAGGTTCAGCTCCAAAGTACACAATGCAACTTCTTCTCGCAGCCTTAAATTCAGCATCCCTGTCCTCGATGACAGCAACTTGGGCAACACGATCTTCCAGAGCACTAACGATGATGATCAAGTAGGACTTTCCATCGAGGACCGAATGTTCCTGGATTTCATGGACAGAGAGATGACAATGGATGACACCAACAGCTGGGTGGCACCGCTTCCATTCAGATCTCCCCGTCAACGACTCCCAAACAATAGAGAACAAGTACTCAGCAGACTTACCACTCTTCGTCGCACCTTTGAAAGAAGGCCAAAGATGAAGGATGACTTCTTTGCCTTCATGCAGAACATCTTTGATCGCAACCATGCTGAGTTGGCGCCGCCACTAGAGGAAGGAGGTGAGTGCTGGTACTTACCTATTTTTGGTGTCTATCATCCCCAGAAGCCGGACAAGATCAGGGTCGTCTTTGACTCCAGTGCTCAACATCATGGCATATCCCTGAATGACGTACTACTTACTGGGCCGGATCTAAACAACAGTTTGCTAGGCGTGTTGCTGCGCTTCAGAAGAGAGACTGTTGCTGTAATAGCAGACATTGAACAAATGTTCCACAGCTTTGTCGTTCGCAAAGACAACAGAGACTTTTTGCGCTTCTTGTGGTTTAAAGAAAACGACCCCGGCCAAGAGATTGTGGAGTACCGCATGAAAGTCCATATCTTCGGTAACTCACCCTCCCCAGCAGTAGCCATCTACGGGCTTCACCGTGCAGCAGAACATGGAGCAGAGGAACACGGGATGGATGCCAAACACTTTGTGGAACGCGACTTCTACGTCGACGACGGACTCACGTCGCTACCCTCAGCCCCGAAAGCCATCGACCTGCTGACAAGGACACAGGAGATGTTGGCTGCTTCAAACCTGAGACTCCACAAGATAGCATCCAACTGCTCGCATGTGCTAAAAGCCTTCTCTCAGGAAGATCATGCAGGAGGATTGCAAAACTTAGATTTCGACGACAACTCCACTCTTGTCCAACGCAGTTTGGGACTCAACTGGGAGCTAAAGCATGACATCTTCACCTACAAAACAATAGCCACAGAGAAACCCTACACCCGTAGAGGTGCTCTAGCAGTAGTGAACAGCTTGTTCGACCCTCTCGGTCTTGTAGCTCCAGTCGTCATTCAAGGGAAGTTTCTACTCCGAGAACTGGCCTGCGACAAAACCCTCGACTGGGATGCCCCTCTACCGAAGGCAAAGGAAGCTGAATGGAAGATGTGGAAAGATTCATTACAAGATCTACAGGACATCAGGATACCTAGAGCGTACTCACCTACCACCTTGTCTACCGCACAGAAGAGAGAACTTCATTTTTTCTCTGACGCTTCAGTAAAGGCTATTGCTGCCGTAGGCTACCTCAAAGTAATTGACAGCGATGGAGGGTGCCACGTCGGTTTTGTCCTGGGAAAGGCGAAACTAGCACCTCCATCCGCCCACACTATTCCAAGACTGGAATTGGGAGCTGCTGTACTCGCAGTGGAAATGGCAGAATTGGTACAGAGAGAGCTGGACATTTGTATTGACACAATGCATTTCTACACAGACAGCAGAGTCGTCCTGGGATACATCTACAACCAGACCAGGCGATTCTACGTGTACGTCTGCAACAGGGTGCAGCGAATCAGAAGGTCAACCAAACCAGATCAGTGGCACTACGTCCACACAGCTCAAAACCCAGCAGATCATGCTACACGATCAGTTCCCGCAATGGAGCTAACGAACACTACATGGCTGACAGGACCCACCTTTCTGTACCTGCCTGATGAAGTTCCCAGCTCTGAAATGGAACATCACAAGCTCGTCGACCCAGACACTGACAGCGAGGTACGTTCCCATGCTACAGCACTCTCCATTCCTCATTCTAAGCTGGGATCTCATCGGTTTGGGCGATTTTCCACATGGAAGTCACTAGTACGGGCTATCGCTTCCATAACCAACATGCTGGAACGTAAAAGAACACCAGTCACAACTGACGATATCACTAAACCCTGTACAGCACAACAACTATCAAAAGCAGAGACTCTCATAATTAGTTGTGTACAAAAAGAGACTTACAGAACTGAGCTCGACTGCTTGGCTGCTAGGAAAAACATTCCAAAAGACAGTCCCCTAAGAAAGCTGGACCCTTATATGGATGAAAAGGGACTTTTGAGCATAGGAGGAAGGCTCAAGCATGCCACACTGGACATTGGAGAACAGTTTCCTATTATCATTCCAGCCCACAACCAAATTGGGAAACTCCTTGTGAGACACTACCACCAAAAGGTCAAACATCAGGGTCGTGTCTTCACAGAAGGATCCATCCGCACAGCAGGATACTGGATCGTTGGTGTTAAACGGTGCATCAACAGCATTCTCCACAAATGTGTGGTTTGCAACAAACTTCGTGGAAGGACTGCTGAACAGAAAATGGCGGATCTTCCCCCTGACCGTCTGTGCACAGAGCCACCTTTTACCTATGTGGGACTTGATGTGTTCGGTCCCTGGTCTGTCACCACGAGACGAACCCGTGGAGGTCAAGCTGAAAGCAAGAGGTGGGCAGTGCTCTTTACGTGCATGAGCACACGTGCCGTGCACATAGAACTCATCGAATCAATGGAAACATCAAGTTTCATCAACGCTTTACGTCGATTATTTGCACTGAGAGGACCCGCAAAGCAGATTCGTTCCGACTGTGGGACAAACTTCGTTGGTGCCTGCAAGGAGTTGCACATGGTCCTTACAGATCCTAAAGAGCCCAATGTCAGGAAGTATTTGGGTGAGGAAGGGTGTACGTGGATTTTCAACCCGCCTCATTCCTCCCATATGGGGGGAGCCTGGGAACGCATGATTGGAGTCTCCAGAAGAATCCTGGACTCCATGCTTCAAGAATCCAGCCGATCTCATCTCACTCATGAAGTGTTGTCTACGCTAATGGCAGAAGTAACAGCGATCATTAACGCCAGACCACTCACACCGATCTCCTCAGACCCGGAATCTCCTTTCCTTCTGACCCCTGCTTCGCTATTGACGCAGAAGTTGTGCACTCTCCCTGCCCCTCCTGGAACGTTTGACAACAAGGATCTCTACCGCCAGCAGTGGAGGAAGGTACAGCATCTCGCCAACACCTTTTGGCACAGATGGAGGCGTGAATACCTTCCCACACTTCAAAATCGCGACAAGTGGCAAGATGTCAAGCCTAATCTGAAGGAGGGTGACCTCGTGTTGCTCAAAGACAATCAAGCTAAGAGGAACGAGTGGCCCCTGGCTCTTGTCACAAAGACTTTCCCCGACCAGGACGGGAAGGTCAGGAAGATAGAACTCAAGGTCACAAGATCTGGATCTGCAAAGACTTTTCTGAGGCCTGTCTCTGAGACAGTCCTTCTTTTGGCAGCTAATGATACAGACTAAGTTAAGTTAGGTTTCTGTAATTTGTATCAAGCATGTTCCTACTGCAGTTCGAAATAGTGGTATAGTATTTATACCAGGCGGGGAGTGTGACGTAACATAATCAGGTAATAAGAAGGGACCTTTATTTTGAAGGCGAGTTGCTCCCTCCTCTAGTTTCCGGTAGTGTCCGCACGACAGTCAGACGCCCACTCGTTTACACACAAGACAGGTGTATGTGTTTCAGCGCTCCAAGTTTGTTGTTTCTTCCCACAAAGTGCCTTGGAAACATTGTCTGTAAGTCCTGTGTCCGTTTTATTAGTGACATGAAGACGTTGTGTGTGCGCGTAAATGTAGAAATAGTACTGTGCAACGATAGCTTGTTCTACTGTTTAGCTTGTTGCTACTTAGCATGTAGCTTCTTTGCTCGCTAGCTCACTCCTCTAAGGGAGGGTGCAATGTTTGTAAATGTAAATCTTATTCATGTGTGGCTTTGAGTGTTACAGGGGCTATGTAGGGATATTTACATCACTTTATGAGCACTGTTTACATGCTATTGTATGGGCTGTGTGTGTATGTGTGAAAACATGTTATGCAGCAAACATTTATGGAAATGTAGTTATTTAGTAGTGTTTGACATATAGTTTGTGTCTCTTTATACAGTTTTACAACAAAAAAGAGAAGATAACAAAAGCAAAAATACATTCAAGGAAAAGAGAAAACAAAGATAGAAATGACCAATTAGACAAGAAGAAAGGAAAAGTGCATTCTCTGTGAAAACCACTAAAGCTTCTTAAAGATAAAGGCCTGGACTCTTTCTTCTCTTTCCTTGGGATCTTCATGTTAGCTATCTGTCAACTTGTTTACGTCACGGACACAGACACGTAGGACGGAATAGTAAATCATTAGGTAGTTTCTTAAAAAAACAAAGTCAAGACGATGAAGAAGATGCCTCACCTCTCACTGAAAGGCAAAAAGTGGAAAATGAGCTGGAAAGCTACCTAAAATGCCTGGATGCCGACAGTGAATCTGACCCCCTTGAGCGGTGGAAGGTATATGAGCGCAAGTTTCCCAGAATGTCGCAGCTTGCCAAAAGATACTTGTGCATTCCAGCCACCAGCACACCATCTGAAAGAATTTTTAGTACTGGGGGTAATATTGTGACATGTACCAGGGCAGCCTTAAAACCTGGGATGGTCAATCAGCTTGTCTTCCTTGCACAACATCTGCAGTGAGGCAATTGTTGAGTAACTTGCAGTGAAGCAGTGTTTGAGTTGTTGCAGCCAGTGAAGCAATGGTTGAGTAGTTGCTTGAGTTATTTTTTTTATATGCTGAAGTTGGTTTGACTTTTCCATAAATGACTGAAGAGGGTAAGAGGTTTGTTTTGTCACAGATGTTCAGACGCAAGTTTATTCCAATGTTTACAATATTCTGTAAGACATGTTTGTTTCTGCTTGCTTAATGTGACTGTTATTTATTTGCATATGTTGTTACCAATATGGCTTTAAAGCCTGAGTTGTACACTACTAATTTCTTAATTACAATACTTCGCACATTTTGTTGGATTAAGCATTTATTTAATGTCAATATTTGCACATCGACCAGTATTTTCATTTATTTGACTGTTTTTCATAATGCTGACCTCGTTCTAAAGGTTAAAGGTTATATTTAAAATAAAAGTATTTAAATTCAGCCTTTTTTCTCCTGGTATTTATTTAGAATAGTTTTTTGTTTTTTTTATCAATAATTATCGATATCGACTGATATGAAACACTTATATCGTGATACATTTTTTAGTCATATCGCCCAGCCTTAATACTGTATATGGGTATATGTATATGCTATATACATATACACATACTTATATATACACATACATCAGTGACGTGCGGTCACTAGAGGCAGGTGAGGCGGGGCCTCAGCTGCCATCATGGAAAGAAAAAAATGTAAAAAGAAAAAAAATTAATTAAATTGTTATATGTATCTAGTGATTATACTATAAAGTTATTTTCCATTTAACTTCACCAGTTTTAGATTATTTTTATTCAAAATCGCTGAATTTTCACATTTGCCGTTCAAATACTGAGAAGAGACGGTGCGGTGATCAGCAGCCAGTTGAGGCACGTCACTCAGTTGTGCCTCACCATGGATTGCGGACTCGGCTAACTGCTGGCCTGCTGTGCAGTGAGACCGTATTGCTATATGAATTATATTATACATTTCCATAGTTTAGTTAGCTGAGGTATTCAGTGTATTTTGTCAACAACTGTATGTGTGTAACGTATTTCTTGTGCTGAGCAATCATAAAACTGCTGCGAAGACGCACTGTGTGAGGCTCGCGTAATCACGCCTCCTGGTGCCGGTTATTGCACCTCCGCCGCAGACTGCACCCCCCGACCGGAGCGCCACACCAACCAAAGCCCACACCCAAACCCTCCACGTGCAAGACCGAATCCACCCCAAAAAAGTCACTTAACAAGAAGGCAAAAAGTGCAAAAACAACATTGCTCGCGCCGGAAGAGCCGCGAACGACTGCAGGGACACAACATTAGGTACACCTGCAGACTGCAGCACGGATTTCATATTTTATTCATTCACAACTCCTCCAACACGAACACCACTGTTCCCGCACTTATAAGTAAAGGTAAGACCATAATAACGTTTTTTTTAATTAAATGTGCTTTTTTGTGTGCTACAGTTTGTATGTGTAAAGTTAAAGTTAAGTTAAAGTACCAATGATTGTCACACACACACTAGGTGTGGTGAAATTTGTCCTCTGCATTTGATCCATCCCCTTGATCACCCCCTGGGATGTGAGGGGAGCAGTGGGCAGCAGCAGTAACTTCCAACCCTTGATGCTGAGTGCCAAGCAGGGAAGAATGCTGGTATGAGCTTTTAAACATAACCCGTTAACTGCTGCCAATCAAATGGTGAATAAGATACTCTTTAGGGTTCATATGTTTGTAAATCTGACTGTGATGAAGTCAGTGCCTCACCAGCCATCAACCTCACCGCATGTCACTGTTAAAAACTAACATTAAAGGTGAACTGGGCCTGGGCAATATACCGATAAATTCAAGTTCTTGTTGCAGACGATTCCAAAAATAAAAAAAATCAATGTTTTTCTCCTCTTACTCCAGCATACTTTTTGCCAGCAGGCCCGCCCCCTTACTTCCTTAGCAGATATTCACAAGCCTACCGGGTATTATTACTGACTATTGTTCAATCCCTACATGCTGGCGTTAGCATGTTAGCAATTGATTATAATTAGCAAAAATGTTCCATTTGGAATAGGAACAAATGTCTCAGAAAATGTGGAATTCCTTGAAATATGGGAGTTTTGGAAAAAAAAAAAAAAGCGGCAACATTTTGACAGTGGAATGGTTTGAATCAGATGAAAAATGTGTGAGGAGAAGGCAGAAAAAAAATAAGGTGGAATGATAATTAGAATAGTATCGTTTGTAAATCTGTTTATACTGTAAACTGCATACTAATGAGTATTCATGTTGGAAGTATGCTTTATAAATGATGAATTCAGAATGTACCTAATGCTTAATAGTGTGTATTTATTATATAATGTCATTGATATGGGCTTAATGTGCTAGAAGATACCTTTTTGAGCCACATTCTGTGTTTCGAGGGGAAAAGACAAATCCCTCACAAGTGGGAATTGTAATCAAGCTTTTCTTACAAAACGAGCGAGGCGAGAGTGAATAATTAAAGCGTGCTGATCAAGGAGAGAGCAGAAAATAGGTTACCTAAGAGCTCACACTCCACAGTGACATGTATCTAATCACAAAAGGGGGAAATATGGATATGATCTTGTCATAATTTCCCAATTTTCTTGCCTCTTTTTGCTATATTCAGTAATGAAATTATCTGCTCTGTCATGTATTTTCCGTTTTAAGTTAGTGGGACCCCTCTTATCGTTTCTGTCCTTTCAAGTGACAAATCCCTGGCTGTTCGCAGCGGGCAGCAGCCGCACAAGACCGATGCAAGTGACCTTGGCCCGGTTCTGCGGGCTTCAGCGAACGTGGCGTCTCGCTGTGATGCTTTCCCTTCCACCAATCCGATTAACAGGCCGGCAGAGGGCAATGGACAGAAACTAAGTGTCGCAGTGCAGAAGGCCATCAAGGAGCTAAATTTGCTGGCCGATAGAGGTGTTGGGGAGGGGAGGTAGTGGTGGCAGAGGACCCATATCCTGTGGCGTATGTGACGAGGGTTCTCGGGCAAAGATAATGGAAGGACAGTTCAACTGAGGTTCATGGAAGACAAAGAACCAAAACTGGTCCCCTTGGGGAAGAAGGTGAGCTGCATTTTCTATTGTTGAATACACAAAACAATGTACTGTAAAGAAAGGATATGGGTGAGAGGAAGGGCTTGGGGTTAATCATTTTGCAATGCAGTCTGCTGAAAATTATGGAAAGCACCACTCTGCATAGCAACTGACGCCGTGGTCAAAACTAGAATGGCCACAAAACACATTTTAAAATATTCAACACTCGACTGCCATCTGCCGCCTAAAGTGGATGGTGCACCCCCCCCAATACGCCAACCGCGACAAATGGAGTCATACATACTCGGGGTTGGCATTTAAAGAAAATACCTGTGATCAAATGGAAAAATGACAATCAAATATCCAGGCTCCAGCACCCCCCCGACCCAGAGAGGGACAAGCGGTAGGAAATGGATGGATGGATGGATGTTAGCTCCGAGCTAAACACAAGATGACGTACTATGGATGGGTACCTTTCCTATGTGAACCGATACGATACTAATACGGTACCTGGGAATCGATACCAATAGCAATTTTCGGTACTTTTTTGCGGTTTAATAAATAATGTTTTTAATAATAGTCTATTTTTTTCATCGCAACATTTAGAAAAAAATTCTGATTATAACTAATGTTCAGTTATTTTACCTTGTTTTATTATTACCGTATTTTTCGGACTATAAGTTGCAGTTTTTTTTCATAGTTTGGCCGGGGGTGCGACTTATACTCAAGAGCGACTTATGTGTGAAATTATTAACACATTACCGTAAAATATCAAATAATATTATTTAGCTCATTCACGTAAGAGACTAGACGTATAAGATTTCATGGGATTTAGTGATTAGGAGTGACAGATTGTTTGGTAAACGTATAGCATGTTCTATATGTTATAGTTATTTGAATGACTCTTACCATAATATGTTACGTTAACATACCAGGCACGTTCTCAGTTGGTTATTTATGCCTCATATAACGTACACTTACTCAACCTGTTGTTCACTATTCTTTATTTATTTTGAATTGTCTTTCAAATGTCTATTCTTGGTGTTGTCTTTTATCAAGTAAATTTCCCCAAAAAATGCGACTTATACTCCAGTGCGACTTATATGTGTTTTTTTCCTTCTTTATTATGCATTTTCGGCCGGTGCGACTTATACTCCGGTGCGACTTATACTCCGAAAAATACGGTACCTTGCTGGGTCAATTTCTTTGTGGGCATTGAAAATTGCAACATTACCTAGAGGTAGTTTGGCTGAGTTAGTGTTAGGGATGTTACAATATGAAAATTTTATAGTACGGTTATTTTGATCAAAATTATAATCGTTAATATCGCAATACTATTCAATGTGCTCAAGAAGTACTTACAGATGCTGAAATCTTAAAAAAATGTAATTAACTAAAATAGACACACTCCACTATTTTACATGTTTTGTGTTTCTTATGCTTCACTGATAGTGTTTTAGTCCAAATATTTTATCTGTTTTATTGGCATGCTTTTGTTTTAAATATATTTTATTTAGCACTTTAGGATTTATTTACCGTATTTTCCCAGACTATAAGTCAATACTTTTTTCAAACGCTTCAAAACCTTGCGGCTTAAAAATAGGCGCGGCTAATTTATGGTTGTTTCTTTTCCAACAGCCATAATGTTTTGTATTTAACAAATAGTTTGTATATTGCACTGATAGAGACACTGTAAAGGTGTGTCATTGTTTGTGCTATGGCGCCATCTTTTAGAGAAAATCGCTCACTGCAGATGCCGCGGATTGACAATGTACTTCCCATTTCGTGCCGGAAGTATATTTGTACATAGCGTTTCTGCTCAAAAAGATTCTTCATTCATCACTCCAATAATAAAAATAATAATACATTTTATTTGGTATAGCGCTTTTCAGGGTACTCAAAGACGCTTTACAGGATAAAAATTATAAAATAAAACAGTTCAAAGTAATAATACATAATACTGGAAATATAAAAGCAGTACATAGTAATAATACATAACACTGGACATTACGAGACGTTTAAACCAATGCGCTTGTCAGTGAATATTTCCGTGTAATGGAGAGCACAAACCAAGTGCAACTGCAAAAAATACACTGTGGGACCAAAGAAAGTTGCGAGTGCCAGAAGGTGAGAAACACTATTGAATTCAAGAAAGAACTCGTAGCAAATAATGAAGGTGGCGTCTATGTGGCGTCAATAAAATAGAAAATGATGGATAAGTTGATTACCATAGCAATATGGTTGTACAAAAGGTCCTGGTTTCGATTACCGGGCTGGTGGTCTTTCTGTGTGGAGTTTGCATGTTCTCCCCGTGACTGCGTGGGTTCCCTCCGGGTACTCCGGCTTCCTCCCACCTCCAAAGACATGCACACTTAATTGGCCCTCGTGTGTGAATGTGACTGTCAATGTTGTCTGTGTTGGCCCTGCGATGAGCTGGCGACTTGTCCAGGGTGTACCCCGCCTTCCGCCCGAATGCAGCTGAGATAGGCTCCAGCACCCCTTGCAACCATATTCCTTTCGTCTTATGAATAGCATCTGAAGCGTTTTTAATCAAGAAGAACGTGACTTTAATTAGGTTCATCAATGGCGTCGTTCCCTGGCAAAGCGTAATGGCCGACGGTGGTTGCCAAGCGACGTTTGTATTTTTTTTACAATATAACTAAAACAACTCATACTTACTAAATCGTCCCATGTGTGATGTCCGTAGGAGTGTTTTCAAGCATATTTGTTGTACGGGCTATTGTAATGTAATCGAGCTAGCGCTGTTAGCATTAACGGATATGCTGAGACATTTAGAAACAATTACGGTCTCTAAAAATTTACAAAATATTTTGTACCTGTATATATCTGTGGCTTATATTCAGGTGCAGATACTACATTAAAAAAAAAAAAATCTTCTAAAAGTTAGGTGCGGTTTAAATACTGTAAAATACTGTAACTGAAAAGTGCATTGCAAATAAAATCTATAATTATTTATTATTTTTGGTGGGCGTTCTACTCTTTGGTGCTCCTAGTCTTTCTTTCAGTGGTCCTTGAACACACCGTAAAAACACAGGCTTGTATTTATGTCAGCACAGCTTGTAGGTTTAATGTACACAATTGAATATCTTACAATAGTTGTTGAGACAGAAATGTGTTTATATAAGTTTAGATTGAGGTACCGTATTTTCCGCACTATAAGGCGCACCTAAAAACCACAAATTTTCTCAAAAGCTAACAGTGCGCCTTATAACCCGGTGCGCTTTATTACGATTAATTTTCATAAAGTTTCGATCTCGCAACTTCGGTAAACAGCCGCCATCTTTTTTCCCGGTAGAACAGGAAGCGCTTCTTCTTCTACGCAAGCAACCGCCAAGGAAAGCACCCGCCCCCATAGAACAGGAAGCGCTTCACCCGCCCCCATAGAACAGGAAGCGCTTCACCCGCCCCCGGAAGAAGAAGAAAAAACGCGCGGATATCACCGTACGTTTCATTTCCTGTTTACATCTGTAAAGACCACAAAATGGCTCCTACTAAGCGATCCGGTTCATAAAAAGACGCAATCTCTCCATCCGCACACGGATTACTACCGTATTTCACAGCAACTGAACCGCACTGTGGAACGGGAGCACGTACGGTGAATATTCGCACCACAGGGAATGAAGTCATCCTTCACTGTGGTTCTAGCTTGCCATGCTAACTTCCACTCATGGTGATATTCAAAAGGAAGACCTTGCCAAAAGAGACCTTTCCAGCCGGCGTCATCATAAAAGCTAACTCGAAGGGATGGATGGATGAAGAAAAGATGAGCGAGTGGTTAAGGGAAGTTTACGCGAAGAGGCCGGGTGGCTTTTTTCACACAGCTCCGAAGGCGAACACACCTTCACTAAGACGGGCAGACAGCCTCGGACGACATACGCCAACATTTGCCAGTGGATCGTAAATGCTTGGGCAGATATTTCGGTCACAACTGTGGTCCGAGCTTTCCGGAAGGCAGGATTCACAGAACAACAGCGACACTGACTCCCGATGACTTCTACGAGACGGAACCGGCCATTTTGGATCCCACGCTTGCGCAACTTTTCAATTCGGACACCGAAGACGAAGAATTCGAAGGATTTACGAATGAAGAATAACTTCAGAAGGTGAGCGCTATGTTTATTTTGTGTGTTGTGACATTAACGTTCGAGCAACATTATGTTACTATTGCTCTACACCATTTTGAATTTTACTATGTTTGTGATTGCACATTTGCGTACATTTTGGGACAGAGTTGTTAGAACGCTGGTTTTCAATATATTATTAAAGTTTGACTGAACTATCTGACTGTTTTTTTGACATTCACTTTAGCGCAGCGTTTTTTTGACATTCACTTTAGCGCAGCGTAGGCGCGGCTTATAGTCCGGGGCGGCTTATTGGTGGACAAAATTATGAAATATGTAATTCATAGAAGGTGCGGCTAATAATCCGGTGCGCCTTATAGTGCGGAAAATACGGTATGTCGTTTCGTAATGGGTAAAGACGTTAATGGCTCTTGTGTTCATGTTAGCATTTATTGCTAGCAAGCCCGCGCCAGTCAGTCCATGAGTTTATTAAAGTGCAGTTATTCCCGTTTTTTCGTTTCAATTTAGAATGGTATTACTAAACGTGGGGAGGTTATCATTAATACCGTTCATCTCGGGTCTCGGGTCTCCCTATGTCTAGCATTAAAAGATTACAGTTGGTACAAAATGCGGCTGCTAGACTTTTGACAAGAACAAGAAAGTTTGATCATATTACGCCTATACTGGCTCACCTGCACTGGCTTCCTGTGCACTTAAGATGTGACTTTAAGGTTTTACTACTTACGTATAAAATACTACACGGTCTAGCTCCAGCCTATCTTGCCGATTGTATTGTACCATATGTCCCGGCAAGAAATCGGCGTTCAAAGAACTCCGGCTTATTAGTGATTCCCAGAGCCCCAAAAAAGTCTGCGGGCTATAGAGCGTTTTCTATTCGGGCTCCAGTACTATGGAATGCCCTCCCGGTAACAGTTAGAGATGCTACCTCAGTAGAAGCATTTAAGTTCCATCTTAAAACTCTTTTGTATACTCTAGCCTTTAAATAGCCCCCCTTTTTTAGACCAGTTGATCTGCCGTTTCTTTTCCTTTCTTCTCTGCTCCCCCCTCTCCCTTGTGGAAGGGGGAGACACACAGGTCCGGTGGCCATGGATGAAGTGCTGGCTGTCCAGAGTCGGGACCCGGGGTGGACCGCTCGCCTGTGCATCGGTTGGGAACATCTCTGCGCTGCTGACCCGTCTCCGCTCGGGATGGTTTCCTGCTGGCCCCACTATGGACTGGACTCTTACTAGTATGTTGGATCCACTATGGACTGGACTCTCACAATATTATGTCAGACCCACTCGACATCCATTGCATTCGGTCTCCCCTAGAGGGGGGGGGTTACCCACATATGCGGTCCTCTCCAAGGTTTCTCATAGTCATTCACATCGACGTCCCACTGGGGTGAGTTTTTCCTTGCCCTTATGTGGGCTCTGTATTGAGTATGTCGTTGTGGCTTGTGCAGCCCTTTGAGACACTTGTGATTTAGGGCTATATAAATAAACATTGATTGATGGTTCATCGCTAGTTAGAGGCGCCGCAGTCTGCAACTGGACGTGACGTCACACACAACCCAGGTAATGTAACATGGCACCGATGGACTTGGTTGGTTCCAAAAAAAAAAAAAGTATCGTAATCGGTATCCATCCCTAGTGATTGGTATCCACCAATCTCACTCAAGGATGATCGGTATGGTGCCATTCCAAGGCCCGCCAGTTGAACAGCCTTTACATAGGGAATCTGTTCGCAAAATAAACCTTAAAGGGGAACATTATCACCAGACCTATGTAAGTGTCAATATATACCTTGATGTTGCAGAAAAAAGACCATATATCTTTTTAACCGATTTCCGAACTCTAAATGGGTGAATTTTGGCGAATTAAATATTCGCTCTCGGAGCGATGACGTCACAACGTGACGTTGCATCGGGAAGCAATCCGCCATTTTCTCAAACACCGGGTCAAAACAGCTCTGTTATTTTCCGTTTTTTCGACTGTTCGTACCTTGGAGAAATCGTCGGTGTGTTGTCGGAGGGTGTAACAACACGAACAGGGCCGGATTCAAGTTGCACCAGTGACCCAAAGATGCGAAAGTGGCAAGAAATTGGACATTTGTTACGCACACTTTACCGGCGAAAGCTATGCTACGACAGAGATGGCAAGAATGTGTGGATATCCTGCGACACTCAAAGCAGATGCATTTCCAACGATAAAGTCAAAGAAATCTGCCGCCAGACCCCCATTGAATCTGCCGGAGTGTGTGAGCAATTCAGGGACAAAGGACCTCGGTAGCACGGCAAGCAATGGCGGAAGTTTGTTACCGCAGACGAGCGAGCTAAACCCCCTGGATGTCTTGGCTCACACCGTCCCAAGATGATCAAGAGAAGAATATCGACCCTAGCTTCCCTGGCCTGCTGACATGAGGGTATGTCTGCAGAATATATTAATTGATGAAAATTGGGCTGTCTGCACTCTCAAAGTGCATGTTGTTGCCAAATGTATTTCACATGCTGTAAACCTAGTTCATAGTTGTTAGTTTCCTTTAATGCCAAACAAACACATACCAATCGTTGGTTAGAAGGCGATCGCCGAATTCGTCCTCGCTTTCTCCCGTGTCGCTGGCTGTCGTGTCGTTTGTCGGTTTCGCTTGCATACGGTTCAAACCGATATGGCTCAATAGCTTCAGTTTCTTCTTCAATTTCGTTTTCACTACCTGCCTCCACACTACAACCATCCGTTTCAATACATTCGTAATCTGTTGAATCGCTTAAGCCGCTGAAATCAGAGTCTGAATCCGAGCTAATGTCGCTATAGCTTGCTGTTCTTTCCGCCATGTTTGTTTGTGTTGGCTTCACTATGTGACGTCACAGGAAAATGGACGGGTGGTTAAAATCAGGCACTTTGAAGCTTTTTTTAGGGATATTGCATGATGGGTAAAATTTTGTAAAAAACTTCGAAAAATATAATAAGCCACTGGGAACTGATTTTTAATGGTTTTAACAGTTCTGAAATTGTGATAATGTTCCCCTTTAATTCCCAACTCCATATTGAGGGCACATGCCCACGTAAGTCATTGAATGACAGCATCCTTACCTATGTCCTTGACTCCTCTCATACATTCCTCCTTACACCTAAAGGAAATCTTCCCTCTGCTTGTCAATCTTTCTTCCTTCCATTTAAATAGATTTCAGCATGCTTCCGTTGTTGCAAGCCATGCAGAGGCAATAGAAATGTTCAAGCCTTGTCCATGACTTCATCCCTTGTTGAAACCACCCTTATTAATAACACTTCTTTTTACATAAAGCATGTCCAGTCAACTCCAGTGAAAATGCAGTCTTTCAGACTGTTATTGACTCAGAGCTCGAGTGCTGATACTGGACTGGTCCTCCAAGAGGAGAATGTGAGCTTGTGGTTCATATACATTCCATTTGTATCGCTCACTCCACAAGAGCTGCATGAGTAACCTCGGAGCAATCACGCACTTGTAGCTTCACGATATGCATGCAGTCTCACAACTCAAGTGTGTGCCAATTTACTTACATTAATGAACATCCTTTTTTTTTTTTTTTTTTTTTTTTTTTTTTTTAAACCCCTGGGCGTTACTGTGGTCAGCTTAAAAAAAACGCACACTGAATACGTAATGTGGAACATGCTGCAAGGAATTTTGTTCAGTCAAGCAAGAGGTGTGAAGGCTTCCACCAATTATAAACGCTGGAGCCATTGTGAACACACTTTCATTATGATTAATGAAGATTTGATGAGGGGAAAGAAATCAATGGTTCATTAAATAGAAATCAGCGACGGACATGAAATCGAATGCTCCCCCTACATGCAACGAAAACCCCAAGTGTATATACATAAATGAAGAGCAAATGGAGCTAGCAGTAGGGTGACATTAGAATCTATAGCCACAGATTGACTAACTCTTGAATGTAAATGTTCTGAAGGGTAACATAGAACACCATGAAGTGTGGAAGTAACTGTTGGTGAGTTTTTCTGAGAGGTCTGGCTTCCTACAATGGGTTATCAATTTTGAAGAGGAAAGAAATGTCCTATAAAATTTAAACAAACAACAGTTTAATGTCAAGTTTCTATGCCTGACTGGCCTACCAGAAACAATGAATGCCTGTGCAGAAAAGATGTTTAGTACAATGATTAGCCTCATGACTTAATTAGCATTTACACGTTTGCTTCCAAATAAGTGACTCTTAGGCCCCGTTTACACTAAGGTTGTCCAGGGTAAATCCCACCTAACCTTATCCTTGTCCACACAATGGTCGTTTAAGACACCCTCCCCCCTCTGTCCGCCGGCGCAACGCGACTTAGTACGCATGCGCGGAAAATGCGCACGTCAGTCACCTCCAGTGTTGCTTTGTGTGCAAGTTCTTAAATTAAATTTAACTTATCTGAACAATATCCAGTGTTGTGGTATTTCAATTAACTGGAATCCAGTGTGCTGTGGGGCCCAATTGTAGTGAATCACACCTGAGCCATCATAAATTAATCAAATCTTTGTTAGACACGTAAACAATGTGATAAAGAAAATGTTTACAACAATCAATCTAGGGATCTAAATATCTGGTCAGGACACTCTTCACTTTTGCCTTCACCTTCATTGTCCATTCGTTCTTGGTGACTTTATATACTCTGGACCTAGACGTTGCGTCCGCGACATACATGGCGGACAATAACTGGGACAGTCTGCTTTGCCAGTCCAAATGCATTCGCTGTTTTTCGTAGTCTTTACTCGACGGCCAGGTAATACAAAGCACACGCTACCTTTTTTTATCACATCCACGGGACTTGTCATCAGCATGCGACTGTGAATTGTTCTTGTTTGCGGATGACACAGCCTTGCTGGTATCAGACAAGGACAAGTCGCAGGTGGAGAAAATCCTCAGTGCTGAACTCTGTAGAACTTGCACCTGGCTCGCTGACAACAAGCTATCCATACACTTGGGTAAAACGGAACCCATCCTTTTTGGGTCCCACATCAACCTTAAGAAAGTCAATGACTTCACTATAAAAGTGGGTGACATTGTTATCACCAGGAAGGATGAGGTCACCTACCTAGGTTCCATTCTAGAGGCTAATCTTTCCATAGAGAAAATGGCAACCAAGGTAATCAAAAAGGTCAACCAACCAACGAGATTTCTCTATAGAATCTCCTCTCTGGTCAACAAAAGCACCATGAGGATTCTAGCGGGAACTCTCGTTCAACCCTTTTTCGATTACGCATGCACCTCCTGGTACCCGAGCACCTCCAAAACCCTCAAATCTAAACTCCAAACATCCCAGAACAAGCTAGATTACTTCTAGACCTCTACCCCAGATCCCACCTCACTCCTACCCACTTCTCCAAAGTGGGCTGGCTCAGGGTGGAGGACAGAGTAAAACAACTTGCACTGAGCCTAGTCTATAAAATCCGCTACACCTCCCTGATACCGAAGTACATGTCAAACTACTTCCTTAACATAAATGACCGCCATAACCACAAGACCAGGGGGAGCTCCACTAACCACGTTAAACCCAAATTCCGATCTAACAAAGGTCTTAACTCATTCTCTTTCTATGCCACATCAATATGGAATGTGCTCCCAACAGGTATAAAAGAAAGGGCATCTCTATCCTCCTTTAAAACCGCAATAAAAGTACACCTCCAGGCAACTTCAACCCTAAACTAACACCCTCCCCGGATAGTTAATAATCAAATGTAAACAATCAAATGTAGATACTTTTCTTATGCCTTCTGGTCTCTCTCTCTCTCTCTCTCTATGTCCACTACTTGCTGTACATATCCTACCAAGTCAGACCTACACTGTTTCAATATCCATTTCTCTGTTCTCAATTGTTGATGACTGATGATAACAACCAAACCTAACCCCCCCCCCCCCCCCCCCCCACACACCCCGAATTGTAAATAATGTAAATAATTCAATGTATATACCCTGATGATTATCTTGTGTGATGACTGTATTATGATGATAGTATATATCTGTATCATGAATCAATTTAAGTGGACCCCGACTTAAACAAGTTGAAAAACTTATTCGGGTGTTATCATTTAGTGGTCAATTGTACGGAATATGTACTTCACTGTGCAACCTACTAATAAAAGTCTCAATCAATCAAAGCCCACATTCTCGTTGACTCTCCTTCGACACATTTTTCGGGAAGTAGAATCACAGCTGACCCGGACATTCGAAAGTTTTCTTGCCATCTGAGATATGTTGCATCCCAAATAGCTGCAATTGTGCGTTTTCTTCTGTACATGTAGAAGAATGAGAAACACGGGCATGTCTGGATGACTCTCCTCCATCTTTCCAGTGGTTAGCTCCGGTTGTTATGAAGCTGGCTGTGGCGCGTTCTTTCTGACGTCACTTCCTGTGTGAAGCGCGGTCTTTCTGACTTCACTTCCTCTCCAAACTCAGTTTGTAAACGATCAATGAGTCCATACAAAGCTAAGAACCGGAGATTCAAGAAATACACGGCACACTTACTCGTGTAAAAAATTATCCAAGGAGGGTTACCTTAAACAATGGTTTAGTGTGACTGAAACGGAGCTTAGGCTAAATAATTATTTGTTTAAGGGGTTAACCGGCTGAGTGTAGACATAACCTTAGGCCAATACGGTTTGTTTCAGTGGTGTCCAAACGTTTTTCAGCGAGAGCCGCACACAGAAAAACTTAACTCCTTTGATTGATTGAGACTTTTATTAGTAGGTTGCACAGTGAAGTACATATCCCGTACAATTGACCACTAAATGGTAACACCCGAATAAGTTTTGATTCATGATACAGATATATACTATCATATATACTATCATTATAATACAGTCATCACACAAGATAATCATCAGTGTGTATACATTGAATTATTTACATTATTTACAATTCGGAGTGTGGAGGGGGGTTTAGGTTTGGTTGTTATCATCAGTCATCAACAATTGAGAACAGAGAAATGGATATTGAAACAGTGTAGGTCTGATTTGGTAGGATATGTGCAGCAAGTAGTGGACATAGAGAGAGAGAGAGAGAGATCAGAAGGAATAAGAAAAATATCTGCATTTGATTGTTTACATTTGATTATTAACAACAATCCGGGGAGGGTGTTAGTTTAGGGTTGAAGTTGCCTGGAGGTGTACTTTTATTGCGGTTTTGAAGGAGGATAGAGATGCCCTTTCTTTTATACCTGTTGGGAGCGCATTCCACATTGATGTGGCATAGAAAGAGAATGAGTTAAGACCTTTGTTAGATCGGTATCTGGGTTTAACGTGGTTAGTAGAGCTCCCCCTGTTGTTGTGGTTATGGCGGTCATTTACGTTAAGGAAGTAGTTTGACATGTACATCGGTATCAGGGAGGTGTAGCGGATTTTATAGACTAGGCTCAGTGCAAGTTGTTTTACTCTGTCCTCCCCCTGAGCCAGCCCACTTTTTAGAAGTGGGTAGGAGTGAGGTGGGATCTGGGGTGGAGAGTGAGTTGGGATCTGATACATTCTGTATGTAAAAGATGCTAAATCAGGGCTATTCAACTACATAATAAAGAGGGCCGCAGTTTCAAGAGCCCAAGGTCTCAGGGCCCGGACATCAAAATTTCAGGGTTCGAATTTAACCACGGCAACCGCGCCCTTTTCACTTGCCGAAATGGCCTAAAAGAAATTGACCAGCATCGATGGCAAGAACATGCCGTGACCGCCCTTGACTTTTTACTTGTTAATGGACAATTGTAACGTAATTGTTTCGTCAAATAAATTGATAAACAACCAGTCTTGACTTTTTTTCTTACATTTTTAACTGTTTAAGACATTGCATAATTAACGTTAATCGGTACAAACAACATGGGCACAGCCATTTTGGAAGCGTTTCAAGGGTTAACCGACAACGACAACAGCCAAGTTGTTCTCGGCTGTTGTGTTGTTCCGAGATTTTCCGAAAGATACACTAGTTGCATCAGGGTCTGGAAGGACATCACGTGTTTGGTAAATTTGGTTCAGGCAGCTCTCAAAATGGCGAGTAAGGAATGAATTAAAAAAAAGAAAACACAAACAATTACAGGCTGTTGGGAAAAAATGTAGCAAGCTACACAACTTTTTTAAGTAGGTTAATTTCATAGTTTAAATGGAGTGCTAAATTAGACGATCGTTTGCCCTTGAAACTCAGCAGGTCTCGACTTGTTAATGTTGTTTATGTGCTGTATTGTGAACGGTTATTTTGATTTGTAGCTGTCAACAACCACATGTGTAACGCAAATGGATTTGTGTACTTTTTTGTAAAGGAACATAAGTCACTGATGTAAACATCGAAATGAAAATTGCATGGCGTTTTTTATATATTCGTTTGTACACAACTTTACTAATGATTACAACGAGTTAGGCCATACACTATACAGTCTATTTCAATTTAATGACATTTGATTATTTGTATATCATATATTTCTGTGTGTGTGTGTGTGGGTGTGTGTGTGTATGCTTTGGAGCCCCTGCCTCGAAAATAAATGTTTGCCTTGGTGCCCTAAAATATGAGCCCTCCTTTAAGGCAACACTTGCCTTGACCTTAAAAAGTTAAAGTTCGAGGCCTGAAATGTGGTTGTCTCTTATGAAATTGCTTCCGCAGGTTATATTCCTTTGAGACTGTGTTTACTTATTTACAAAGTTAACATCAGCTTTCACACTGCACTGTCAGTAAATTCCTTATTCTGCCCCCGCTACTCGTTTCCAGCGTATGCAGCTAGACAGAAAGTTAACAGCATGAGGAGACAGAAGCTAAGTTTGTTGATGATTGACGTTCCTTCTTATGAATTATTTTTCTTCCTTAGTTTTATTTATTTATGTCTTCTTTTAGTTATGTTTGTACGACTGAAAATATAAACATTACAAAACTATAACATTAATTGTGAATTTTCATACATATTGTCCATTGTAAATGTTACATAAATAAAATGGAAGGTTTAGTGTTATTACACACAGCAAACAGTGCACACTATAGATGCGCGGATAGGCAATTATTTCATCCGCAACCGCATCAGAAAGTCGTCAACCATCCGCAATCCACCCGATCTAACATTTGATCAGAACCGCATCCGCCCGCACCCGCCCGTTGTTATATATCTAATATAGACGATGCAAGGCATTAGTGAGGTTATAAAGCTTTTGCCTGTTAAAGAAAGGAGACTGATCCAATGCAGCACAGACATTCACGTGCCACGCTGTCACGGCCCAGACGCACACCAGTGCGCAATCATATGGGAGCCGTGCTGAGCGCACCTCCAAGCGCGTCTCGCTGCCGGCGACGGCCGGGTATATGGGCCCGACGCTCCAGCGCCATCCATTTTCAGGGCTAGTTGATTCGGCAGGTGGGTTGTTACACACTCCTTAGCGGGTTCCAACTTCCATGGCCACCGTCCTGCTGTCTATATCAACCAGGGTGAGCCCCACCCCTTTCGTGAGCGCACTGCGCGCGGAGTGACCCCTGTTACGAGCCCCCGGCCACGGGGGTGGCGGGCAGGTAAGCTGCTTACCTGCTGCGCGTGACGCCGGCCGCGGCGAAGGCGGACGAGGCGGGGTGTCGGTGCGGTGGTGACCCTGGACGTGCGTCGGGCCCTTCTCGCGGATCGCCTCAGCTACGGCTCCCGGTGGGGCCCTCTCGGGGGAAGGGGCCTCGGTCCCGGACCCCGGCGAGGCGTCCCTTCTCCGCTCCGTAAAAGTGTCCATCTCTTTTTTTTTTTTCTTCTGTTGTGGCATATGCTGCAGGTGCCTGCTCGTTTTTCGTATGTGGGTAACAACATTTAACTATGTATATATATTTCCGAATTAGTTTAACTGCCACCCGCCTGAATCTATTTAAAATCAAATTTTTTTTTATTTCAACCACCCGACCCGACCCGCGGATAATCCGCGGACTCCGCGGTTGTGCCCGCAAACCGCGCATCTCTAGTGCACACACATGGCTCAACACAATTAAACCTAGGGTGTAGCTATATCGCCCTCTGCTGGTCAAATTTGGCACTACATGTATTTAACCAGTTTTGACCGCCAGAGTTAAACCGCAAAACAACTCGACCAGGAAGACAAAAGACATCACAAAGTCAGCAATTTCAATATATTCACACTTTGTTGTTCAGTCGCTGTTAAAATCCAGATTTTTCAGGGTCGATAGTGCCATCTTCTTCTACTCACCCACTACTGCTGCTTCATTGTGACACATATGCTTCGTACTACATACAGTACAAGTCAAAGGTTTGGACACACCTTCTCATTTCAATGTGTTTTCTTTATTTTCATGACTATTTACCTTGTAGATTGTCACTGAAGGCATCAAAACAATGACACATGTGAAGTTAGTTAAGTTAAAGTACCAATGATTGTCACACACAGACTAGGTGTGGTGAAATGTGTCCTCTGCATTTGACCCATCCCCCTGTTCACCCCCTGGGAGGTGAGGGAAGCGGTGAAGTGAAAACCATTTCAGATGACTACCTCTTGAAGCTCATCGAGAGAATGCCAAGAGTGTGCAAAGCAGTAATCAGAGCAAAGAGTGGCTATTTTGAAGAAACTAGAATATAGAACATGTTTTCAGTTATTTCACCTTTTTTTGTTAAGTACATCAATCAATCAATCAATCTTTATTTATATAGCCCTAAATCACAAGTGTCTCAAAGGGCTGCACAAGCCACAACGACATCCTCGGTACAAAGCCCACATACGGGCAAGGAAAAACTCACCCCAGTGGGACGTCGATGTGAATGACTATGAGAAACCTTGGAGAGGACCGCATATGTGGGTAACCCCCCCCCCCCCCTCTAGGGGAGACCGAAAGCAATGGATGTCGAGTGGGTCTGACATAATATTGTGGGAGTCCAGTCCATAGTGGATCCAACATAATAGTAAGAGTCCAGTCCATAGTGGGGCCAGCAGGACACCATCCCGAGCGGAGACGGGTCAGCAGCGCAGAGATGTTCCCAGCCAATGCACAGGCGAGCGGTCCACCCCGGGTCCCGACTCTGGACAGCCAGCACTTCATCCATGGCCACCGGACCTGTGCCCCCCCCCCCCTCAAGGAAAAGTGGAGCAGAGGAGAAAAGAAAAGAAACGGCAGATCAACTGGTCTAACAGGGGGGCTATTTAAAGGCTAGAGTATACAAAAGTACATAACTCCACGTGTGTTTATTCATAGTTGATGCTTTCAGTGACAATCTACAATGTAAATAGTCATGAAAATAAAAAACATGCATTGAATGAGAAGGTGTGTCCAAACCTTTGGCCTGTAATGTTCATACACCGCATACCTGTTTTGAATGGTTTCATCAAGCCTATTAGGGTGTTGTTTGGCCGGCCAAATTGAAAGCTTTGGTGGGCCGGATGTGGCCCGGCGGCCGGCAGTTAAATAGTTCTGTGCTAAAACCTGGGGTGGGTGATTGTTTTATTTGATCCTGATATTATACAAACCCCGTTTCCATATGAGTTGGGAAATTGTGTTGGATGTAAATATAAACGAATACAATGATTTGCAAATCCTTTTCAACCCAAATTCAATTGAATGCACTACAAAGACAAGATATTTGA
This sequence comes from Nerophis lumbriciformis, assembly GCF_033978685.3. NCBI lineage: Eukaryota > Metazoa > Chordata > Actinopteri > Syngnathiformes > Syngnathidae > Nerophis > Nerophis lumbriciformis. The sequence goes on from NC_084573.2 coordinate 27,760,927, forward strand.
TGTTCAAACTCATAAACTTTTTTTTTTTTGCAAATAATTAACTTAGAATTTCATGGCTGCAGCACGTGCCAAAGTAGTTGGGAAAGGGCATGTTCACCACTGTGTTACATGGCCTTTCCTTTTAACAACACTCAGTAAATGTTTGGGAACTGAGGAGACACATTTTTTAAGCTTCTCAGGTGGAATTTCCCATTCTTGCTTGATGTACAGCTTAAGTTGTTCAACAGTCCGGGGGTCTCCGTTGTGGTATTTCTGGGTGTTGTTGATAAACGGTTTTCGTCTGGCATTGGAGAGTTTTAACTTGCACTTACAGATGTAGCGACCAACTGTAGTTACTGACAGTGGGTTTCTGAAGTGTTCCTGAGCCCATGTGGTGATATCCTTTATACACTGATGTTGCTTGTTGATGCAGTACAGCCTGAGGGATCGAAGGTCACGGGATTAGCTGCTTACGTGCAGTGATTTCTCCAGATTCTCTGAACCCTTTGATGATATTACGGACCGTAGATGGTGAAATCCCTAAATTCCTTGCAATAGCTGGTTGAGAAAGGTTTTTCTTAAACTGTTCAACAATTTGCTCACATATTTGTTGACAAAGTGGTGACCTTGTGAATGACTGAGCATTTCATGGAATCTACTTTTATACCCAATCATGGCACCCACCTGTTCCCAATTTGCCTGTTCACCTGTGGGATGTTCCAAATAAATGTTTGATGAGCATTCCTCAACTTTATCAGTATTTATTGCCACCTTTCCCAACTTCTTTGTCACGTGTTGCTGGCATCAAATTCTAAAGTTAATGATTATTTGCAAAATAAAAAACGTTTATCAGTTTGAACATCAAATATGTTGTCTTTGTAGCATATTCAACTGAATATGGGTTGAAAATGATTTGCAAATCATTGTATTCCGTTTATATTTACATGTAACACAATTTCCCAACTCATATGGAAACAGAGTTTATAGATTAAGTCAATCAAACATGGAGGAGCAGCCAATCAAAGTCAACCTTTTACCGCCCCACTTGTGGTTACAAGGTACGCAGAAGTAAACAGAATCATAGATATGAGCAAACTTTTTAACTTTGCAGCTGAGGGCAACAAAATAAATGTCAGCCATAACTCGGGAGTTTTCTCAAACCCGTTGATTTACACTTTATCGGAATCGCAGACGGAATAAAAGAATTGGCGGATGGAAACAGAATCTTGTTATACGGTAAATGCCAATGTGACTGACATGTTGTCATTGAGAGGAAACACCAACACCCTTCTCGGGCTATCTGTGGCTCCGTTTACACTAGACACCAAACCCGATTTGTGTTGCCCTCAAGTGACACAGATTGGATATGTTTTTGCCAGTCCAAACGCTCCAAAGTGCTTCAAATATGATATTTTCGCATCAGATTAGGGCCACCTCAGGAGGTGGTCAGAATCCGTTTAAAATCTGATCATTTCAAATATGACCACAGTCTAAACCAGTGGTTCTCAACCTTTTTTCAGTGATGTACCCCCTGTGAATTTTTTTTTAATGAAGTACCCCCTAATCAGAGCAAAGCATTTTTGGTTGAAAAAAAGAGATAAAGAAGTAAAATACAGCACTGTGTCATCAGTTTCTGATTCATTAAATTGTATAACAGTGCAAAATATTGCTCATTTGTAGTGGTCTTTCTTGAACTATTTGGAAAAAAAGATAGGTTTTTATTTATATTTCGAAAGGATTTTTGAATTGTTGCTATTTTTTAGAATATTTTACAAAAGTCTCACGTACCCCTTGGCATACCTTCAAGTACCCCCAGGGGTACGCGTACCCCCATTTGAGAACCACTGGTCTAAACGGCAATGCGACCTGTTTGCGACTTTTACCTAATTTTTGGTGGGGCTAGCAGGAAAAGATACGGCCCGCCAGCAGAAATGGATACGTCATCGCAACACCCGGTTTCGGCAGCGTCATTTTAGTGATTAAAGTGCACAAATAACAGGCTGTGTGTAATATATGAACAAAAATAAAAACGCAACACTTTTGTTTTTGCTCCCATTTTTCATGAGTTGAACTCAAAGATCAAAAACTTTTACTATATAAACAAAAGACCTATTCCTCTCAAAAATTGTTCACAAATCTGTCTAAATTTGCGTTAGTGAGCACTTCTTCTTTGCCAAGATAATCCATCCCACCTCACAGGTGTGGCATATCAACATGCTGATTCAACAGCATGAATATTGCACATGTGTGCCTTAGGCTGCCCACAATAAAAGGCCACACTGAAATGTGCAGTTTTGCTTTATTGAGGTCTGGGGGGGGGTCAGTATCTGGTGTGACCACCATTTGCCTCCCGCTGTGCAACACATCTCATTCGCATAGAGTTGATCGGGTTGTTGGTCCACTCAGTATTGTCCTGTTTAAAGGGGGAACATTATCACAATTTCAGAATGGTTAAAACCATTAAAAATCAGTTCCCAGTGGCTTATTATATTTTTCAAAGTTTTTTTCAAAATTTTACCCATCACGCAATATCCCTAAAAAAAGCTTCAAAGTGCCTGATTTTAACCATCGTTATAAACACCCGTCCATTTTCCTGTGACGTCACATGGTGAAGCCAACCCAAACAAACATGGCGGAAAGAACAGCAAGCTATAGCGACATTAGCTCGGATTTAGACTCGGATTTCAGCGGCTTAAGCGATTCAACAGATTACGCATGTATTGAAACGGATGGTTGTAGTGTGGAGGGAGGTAGCGAAAACGAAATTGAAGAAGAAACTGAAGCTATTGAGCCATATCGGTTTGAACCGTATGCAAGCGAAACCGACGAAAACGACACGACAGCCAGCGACACGGGAGAAAGCGAGGACGAATTCGGCGATCGCCTTCTAACCAACGATTGGTATGTGTTTGTTTGGCATTAAAGGAAACTAACAACTATGAACTAGGTTTACAGCATATGAAATACATTTGGCAACAACATGCACTTTGAGAGTGCAGACAGCCCAGTTTTCATCAATTAATATATTCTGGAGACATACTCTCATGTCAGCAGGCCAGGGAAGCTAGGGTCGATATTCTTCTCTTGATCATCTTCGGGACGGTGTGAGCCAAGACATCCAGGGGGTTTAGCTCGCTCGTCTGCGGGAACAAACTGCCGCCATTGCTTGCCGTGCTACCGAGGACCTTTGTCCCTGAATTGCTCACACACTCCGGCAGATTCAATGGGGGTCTGGCGGCAGATTTCTTCGACTTTATCGTTGGAAATGCATCTGCTTTGAGTGTCGCAGGATATCCACACATTCTTGCCATCTCTGTCGTAGCATAGCTTTCGCCGGTAAAGTGTGCGGAACAAACGTCCAATTTCTTTTCACTTTCGCATCTTTGGGCCACTGGTGCAACTTGAATCCGTCCCTGTTCGTGTTGTTACACCCTCCGACAACACACCGACGAGGCATGATGTCTCCAAGGTACAGAAAACAGTCGAAAAAAATGGAAAATAACAGAGCTGATTTGACTCAGTGTTTGAGAAAATGGCGGATTGCTTCCCGATGCGACGTCACATTGTGACGTCATCGCTCCGAGAGTGAATATTAGAAAGGCGTTTATTTCGCCAAAATTCACCCATTTAGAGTTCGGAAATCGGTTAAAAAAATATATGGTCTTTTTTCTGCAACATCAAGGTATATATTGACGCTTACATAGGTCTGGTGATAATGTTCCCCTTTAATGGCTGTGCTAAGTTGCTGGATATTGTCAGGAAGTAGAACACGCTGTCGTGGATGCCGATCCACAGCATCCCAAACATGCTCAACAGGTGACATGTCCGGTGAGTATGCTGGTCGTGCAAGAACTGGGATGTTTTCAGCTTCCAGGAATTGTGTACGGATCCTTGCAACATGGGGCCGTGCATTGTCATGCTGAAACTTGAGGTGATGATCTCAAGTGAAAAGCACAACAATGGCCCTCAGGATCTTGTCACGGTATCTCTGTGCATTCTAAATGCCGTCAATAAAATGCGTTTGCGTTCGTTGTACATAACATGCGCCTGCCCATACCATAACTGATTCACAACACACTGTCTGCCATCTGCCCCGAACAGCGAAAACCGGGATTCATCCGTGAATGTTTATGATTAAAACATGTATTATAAAAGCAATTAATGAGATACAGTATGTTAATTTGATTTCTTCTACAATCAAATTTGATCATTTGTGTTTTTGTTCAATGGAAGCGATTTTCTGGCCATATTCGCCAGACATCACTCACTCCCATCGACTTCTTTCCATGGCAAGGGTGTGCAAACCTTTTCCAGTAAGGGCCACATACAGACAAGTTGAAGGATGTGGGGGCCACTTTGATACATTTTGCACATCAAAGACATTAACCCCAAATAGGCCAATCTATATACATATGCTAATCAATCTGAACAATACAGCTTTGTGTCATAGCTAGAATCTAATCCAACCACCCTCAATTCCTTATTATGCTTTACTATTCTGTAAACTAAACCCTTTTTGAAGGCTTTTTTGGCAAATGTACCATATATTGCAATACATTTATACTGTACATACTGTATATAATAACAGGACACCAAAGATCATATACAGGTATAGTAAAACGCACAGGTTATTTTGGCTCTAAGGTCCATTTTTGGGATGACTTGGAGCAGCAGGGTTTTTTATGTAATACCTGTAGCATTATAGATTCACTTTGTCAATGCATGAATAGAGAAAACTCTCACCCCCTGGGATGTTCTGTGTTGCTGAGGAGTAAATCCTAGGAGGCGCTTGATTTGATCAAGGGGTTCGTATCAGTCTCTGACAGCCTGGAACTACGCTCACAATGTAGTCACCAATCGATACTCTGTTAAAATGTGATTATAATCTCACATTCAAGGCATCATGTACAAACCAAATTTGTCCTTTTCTACTAAAAGCGGATATTACCTTTTGTATGTAAATCCTCTAAATACTAATGAATCTGGATAAGTGCTAATCCAGAAGTGAATTTAGTTTGGGATTAGTGAGTTTTGCACAAGTTCATTGCTGGGTGACATCAAGTTAAGGCCAACAATAGGACCTGAATACCAATCTCTACTGATTTACCCCTAAATTGTGTAATTCGGAAAAAAAATCCCAATTTTTCAGAAAATGTCTTAAAAATCTTTAGTTGGAACTGTCTTTGTGTTGCTTCTCGCAAGAAGCAAGACTTTAAATTATAGTCCATTAGGGATGATGTTTGATAAGAAATTATCGAGTTCCAGCCTATTATCGAATCCTCTTATCGAACCGATTCCTTATCGATTCTCTTATCGAGTCCAGATAGGTTGTTGTATATGGAAAAAAACAAACAATATTTGGTTTAAGAAAAGCTCACTTTTACTATATAATAATTTTTTTTATCTAATAAATAAATAAATATTGACTGTTACCCCCCTAAAAAATAAAATAAAATAAATAAATATTGACTGTTATTACCCAAAGTAAGTGGGATTTTTCAGAAAAACAAATATATACAGTAACACAAAAACAACCTGTCTCTGTGATCACTATAGGTGTATAAATAATAATATAGTGTTAAATAAAATCAGTCCCTTGGGCACAAAACTGAAAATAATTCAGCTCTCCAAAAAGTCCAATTCTGCTACTATTTGACATAACTGTTTGTTATGATGCTTTGGCATTTTTGCACTTTATTTCTTTATTGAAAGAAAATTCTATGAAGAGAAAAGTTGTTTACAAATGTGGTTACAATGCTAAAAAATGAAAAGTTAAAGCTAAAAAAAGAAATACACTTTATTGAGTTAACATTATTTCTTTACAGGAGGAAATATGTGATGTTATGAGCTAGGGAATATAACAACTACACTACCCAGCATGCAACGGGAGTGACGAGCATGCGCGGTAGCCCCGAAAACTGTGGGTTGCATGTCGGCAGCCGGCAGCTAAGAATGAGGTTATGAGCACGCTGTGAAAGTAAACGTCAAGAACTCAGCCAACACGCCTCGTCTACATTATTTATAATTAGACAGACAACACATATACAGTGTGATTTTGTTTTGTTTATAAGGAAAGAAAAACAAAAGTTAAAAAAGGGAGATATATGTTGTATATATATGTATATGCTGCGGTTGCTTTAAGAACGTTGCGACAGCTGCCGTAAAGGAGGTGCGTTGCTAGCCTGGTTGCTATGTTTCCGGTTGGTCGTAAAAGTGTTCGTCATGTGTTTGTACCCTGCTCAAATCTCTCAGTAAAGTTATTCATTGGATTATACCTTTTGTTTTGAACTTTATTACACCTTGGAGCGCTTTTTCCGGTCCATTGTTTTTCCTGCTTTCCCGATCTGCACATAATGACTGAGCTATGTGACGTCATTTCTTGTGATGTCACACGGAGCATTTCTGGTCGGGACGGGATTCGTTCCGAGGGATTCAAATAAAGAACCAACTCTTTTTCTTTACTATAGTGGTCTCGATAAAGGGTACCGGTTCTCAAAAAGGGATTCGATTCCGAGGACGCCGTTCTTTTCTTATCGAACAACCGGGAAAATCGATTTCGAGTATCATCCCTATAGTCCATACATATCATACGATGCTTTGAGGCGTCTCCTTTAGAGAGTACCATACATGTAATACAGATATCCTCAAGGCTAATAATCATTAGACAAATAGTGAATGATTTAGGGGTAATTAGTAGGGCTGTCACGATTAATTGATTAAATTGATAAGGAATAAAACTTTGATTTATGCTTTGTTGCTTCGTTTAGTTGTTTAATGAGTGTGACTATTAAAAATGTATCAAATCCGGAAAGCATGGATTGCCCGGGGAAAATACGTGGACATTGCTACTCTGTGATCTTTGTGGTAGCATAGTTCTGTATTTTTTATTTTTGTTAATGCATGCATTAAACGTGCAATTTCAATGTTTATGATGTGCATTTATGAGAAAAAAGAATGAAGGTTATGGTAAGAAGAAAAAGTGTTGTTTATTTTAACAAATTCTCCTAAAATGTGCGTCGAGGCTAAAATAATAATGGATTAGATTTACTGTAGTATTATATATATATATATATATCGAGTGTTTCATTGTTTTACATCATATTTGAAACATTTTCACACTTGAGTGATAGAATATTGAATCGTTACTTTAGAAAATTGCCATTACAGATTATAAAGGTTAGATAATGTCAACAGTTTGACCCTGGAACATATTTTCTGACATGTTGTTCTGAATGTTCGACTTCAAGGAGGTTACACTGCAAATTACTTGCTGAGATAAAAAAAAATATTTCGAGAAATTTCCCTAGTTTTAAAGGGGAACTGCAGTTTTTTTTGCCTATCGTTCACAATCATTATGAAAGGTGAGACGACGGGATGGGAGGTCCTCTATTCCGCCCATAAAACCCAATTAAAAAAAAACATCCGAAAAGCGCTAACAATACTCCATTTACATTTCGTGACTTGAATATTAAACAAGTATTAGTTATGTTATTATAAACGCTAACGCAGACAAACTATTTACAGCGGTCGAGGGACCTAACTACCTTGTGTGGCTATATTGAAATCATCGACTGGTGAGCTGCTGCATTGCCTCGGAGCTCATGAAAGTTTATTCTAGATCATAAATAATACCTCTCACCTTGATAGTAGAAGGATGAGGACATACTTCGACAAGTTGTCTAACTTTGGCATCCAATTTAGACCCGGAAATGGCAAAAAAAAAAGACATGAAAAGTCGCTTGTTTGCACCCGCCTTTTTTCTTTGCGAGGATTATGAGTCATTATTTATCTAAATGGGATAAATAATGTACATTATAAATGATTGTACATTATACATTGTACAACAAGTGATGTTTTAGTATGGCTCTCATCAAGTCCGCAGTGAGTTGTAATCAGTGATGTTGTTGAAGGAAAAACAAACGTTGTGATGCGTTTTAAAGTTAAAGTTAAAATCCCAACAATTGTCACACACACATGAGGTGTGGTGAAATTATCCTCTGCATTTGACCCATCCCCATGTTCACCCCTGGGAGGTGAGGGGAGCAGTGAGCAGTAGCGTGCGCCGCGCTCAGGAATCATTTGGTGATTTAACCCCCAATTCCAACCCTTGATGCTGAGTGCCAAGCAGGGAGACAATGGGTGCCATTTTTATAGTCTTTGGTATGACTCAACCGGGGTATTAACTCACGACCTTCCAGACTCAGGACGGACACTCTAACCACAAGGCCACTGAGCTGGTTTTTGTAGTTAATGCAACGCTGTATGCTTAAAATGATCAAAAATATTACATGTTATTATGAATGTGCCTGTTACTACATTACATGTATACTTATATCTAGGGCTGGGCGATATATCGATATATCGCGGGTTTGTCTCTGTGCGATATAGAAAATGACTATATCGTGATATTCGAGTATACGTTCTCACGCAGTTGCTTGTAGCTGCGGGGCATTACACTACAGGCTCTTCTCACTCTTTCTTGTCTCTCCTTCTCACAGACAACAAGCGCACCTTCTTACATACGTCACATACGTATACACCCTTGCGGCGCAGAGAGGTAGCAGCATGGCTGAAGTTAGCTGTGGTGCGAGTGGTAATACGAGAGAAAGAAGGTGCGAATCTGGTAACAAATGAAGGAAGAATTAATTCCCAAGAAAAACAGCAGGGGGTCCATCGTCTGGCGGTGGTTTGGCTTCAAGTGGGAAGATGTCAAACGGACAACCGTAATTTGCCAAGTGTGGGGAAAAAGCATTGCTACAAAAAGTAGCATTACTAAATAATCCCCTCAACTCCACCCAAAATGGATTAACTCGCTGGAATAAAAAAGACAATATAACATACATCCATAAACGTGGACGCATGTGAAAAAGTGCAATATATTTATCTTTACAGTAATCTATTTATTTATTTATATATATTCATTTATTTTATATATATATTTATTTATATATATTTATATATTATTTATATATATTTATTGATTTATATATGCACCTTATTGCTTTTTTATCCTGCACTACCATGTGCTTATGTAACGAAATTTCGTTCTTATCTGTGCTCAAATTTGAATGACAATAAAAAGGAAGTTTAAGTCTAAATATGTAGAATCATTTGAAAAGTCACCCACTAGAGAATGAAGAGAAACTCCGCATGTCAACATCTCCGTTCGGTGCCACACGCCCACACCACCAAAATGCCGAGATCAACACCATATGTAGATTAACTACGATGAAAGTATTGGACAGGACGTCGAAAATGTGTAATAAAGTTGTACTTTATATAAGACAAAAATGGCATACAAAACGGTACAAAACGATCCTTTTATCTTGTTATCTGTCATTCATTCACCCGAAGGCTTGTAATCCTCAATCTCAACAACCACAATGCACCTGCTCCCGGTCTTTTTAACATCCGGTTTGCCGCAATGAATTGTGGAACATGCAGTATTTTAGTTAACCCTTTGTTAGGCTATGAAGTAGGAAACAACTCAATTCAATGCCAGTGTTTCTCAAATAATCACTATCAAATACATGTATAAATCAAATCAATTCTCTTTTAACTCTTTTTAGCTGTAAATAATAATAGATCAATTTATCAGCAATTAAATCAAGCATGCAAATTATGAATGATCATCACACATGAACTATATAACCCATAAATTACAACACCGTATGAAAAAAATAGTCAACAAAAGGAGACAACGTCCGCAGGAACCCACCACATAGCGAAAGACGTACAGTCGTACACAATTTGATTTCCTATTATGCAGCTAATTTTTATTTGACACTTATTGAAATATCTTGTGTGACATCATGCACAAAAGTGCACTTTATTTGTTTTAAACTATTGTAGTGGCGTTCTGTACAAAAAAATGCACTTTAATTTAGCGTTGTTATACGTCATCTTAGTGACATCATGCACAAAAGTGCACTAATAGCTTGTTTTAAAATGTCTCTGACAATTTTGCACTTTCTGTTTTGGAAATGACATGAATGTTTGTGCCACTGCTTAATAACTGTTTAATAAATACACTTTTGATCAATTGACTTAGTTGTGATTTCCCTCTCTGCATGAAAGTTTAAAATGAGCATATATTAATGCAGTATGAACAAGAATGTTTTAATGTAGACACATAGAATCATCATACTGCTGTGATTATATGCATCAAGTGTTCATTCAAGGCTAAGGCAAAATATCGAGATATATATCGTGTATCGCGATATGGCCTAAAAATATCGAGATATTAAAAAAAGGCCATATCGCCCAGCCCTACTTACATCATGTTTATAAAAACCTCAATGGAGGTCTTTGGATGTTTTTTGGACCGCTTCATAGGCTAAATAGTCTCATTACCTCCATTGTAAGCAGACTTTAGATCGCATTTATTTACGAGTTAGAATGCATAAAAAAATTGAAAATGTGTGCTTGTCTCGCATAAGAATTGGCAATGAAAAAAAAGTGCAGTTCCCCTTTTACAGCTATTTACTTTTATTAGTCATTGACTTTACATCATAATTTTAATTTTAGCATGCATAATTATATTTTGTCTATTCTGATTTAAAAATGTCAACTTTGAGAAAATAACTGTCCAAAAAAGATATTTTGGTTCTCCCCACACAGAATCTTGTTTAAAGATTCTGCAACATCCAAAGGATGCTCAATTTAAGAATTGCAAGTTTAATGTTTTTTTTTTCAGAATACAATATTTATTTCTAGCTTGAAATTTCTGCTAAGTACTATACATACAAACCATAATTTAGGAAGCCTTATCAAGTAAAATTAACGAGCAGCAAGGACAGATAATTTCATTAGTTTTGAGTATTTATTTTTGTAAAATTGTGCCTTTTTACCTTAGCTCTTTTTCAGCAAAAGAAATCAGTATAACAATTTTGTGACATCTTATTTTACACTTGCAAAAAAAATAAAAATAATTCAGCTATTCTTTACATGTTTTTATTGGATAGTGACAACACATATAGTACTGTAGTCATTTAAATCAATTCATCAAAACTGTTTATTGGGTGGAGTTTAATTAAAAAGGTAGAACTTCATTTGTTCAGTGCAATCTTGAATGGATTACAGATCATTCCCAGCCCTTTCCAAAAGCCTGAGTTCAATTTGAAAATGTCACACCACACATCTAATTAGTAATCACAAAGGGACACTTTGGCACATGACCAACTGTCTTCGACATTAACCCTCCAACAACAACTTTTAGAACCTTGCACTTCTACCCTGGCCTGGGGCATTAATCACTCCCGACCTCAAATGCAAAAGGTTATAAATTGAACAGCAACCCGAGCATAAAACACGGCCAGAGATCAGCATTTACAACCTCCTGTTCATTACAATCGCTGACGGTGTGAAACAACGTGACGATGCAAACTAGGCTCCGACACCGACTGCTAATGGCTGCGCTCTTTAAAACCAAAGCACAAATTGAACAATGTTTTTATTAGGGTTGTCAAATTACATCACATTAATCCCACTTTTAAATTATGATAAATCATGAATAACCACAGTACTGTACCTTCCAGGCTATACAGCGCACCGGTGTTTAGGCCGCACCCAGTCATCTTTATAAGAAATAAATGTTTACATATGACTATAACCCGCAGATATATACCGCTACGAAAGATTTTGTAACTGTTTATTTACATACCTTAATTGTTTCCAAATGGTGCATGTTACACGGCAGTAAAACGGCTGATCAAACAAAACCGCAGTCATCGTCATGGACCCACTAGCGGCGGAAACTAACTCTCCAATCAGCTTAACAGACTCAATAACTCCACAATGACGTTTTGGTGAATTTACTGAAGAATTTGTAAAAAAGAAAACAATACAAAAAGAATGCCATTGTAAGTTAATAGTAAGTTAATAATACTAACACAGACACTTGTAAATGTGTTAGCATATTAGCTCATGCTAACGACGCTAGCTTGATTACATTACGATAGCATATACCATACTTGAGACCTCCGATTTCGAGAGGTGGGGGGTGGGGCGGGGGGTGTGGTTAAGAGGGGAGGAGTATATTTAGAGCTAGAATTCACCCAGTCAGGTATTTCATATATATATATATATATATATATATATATATATATATACACATACACACACACACACATACATACACACATACATACATACATACATACATACATACATACATATATATATATATATATATATATATATATATATATATATATAAGAAATACTTGACTTTCAGTGAATTCTAGCTATATATATGTATTTATTTTATTATATATATAAATATATATATATATATATATATATAAAATACTTGAATTTCAGTGTTCATTTATTTACACATATACACACACACATAACACTCATCTACTCATTGTTGAGTTAAGGGTTGAATTGTCCATCCTTGTTCTATTCTCTGTCACTATTTTTCTAACCATGCTGAACACCCTCTCTGATGATGCATTGCTGAGTGGCACGCACAAAAGTGCTTTCATTAAATGCGCTAGAGTCTGGAATCTTCCATCTCTCCCTAGCATGGCCCAAAACCGGTCAATCTTTGCTTCCATATGCATGCACAGTAGATGGCAGTATTGTCCTGTTTAAGAGTGTCACAACATTGCTGTTTACGGCGGACAAACTGCTTTACGGTAGACGAAAACGTGACTACTGCTGTTGTGTGTTGTTACTGCGCTGGGAGGACGTTAATGAAACTGCCTAACAATAAACCCACATAAGAAACCAAGAACTTGCCTTCGATCATTCTACAGTTATAACGTCATTGGGCAGGCACGCTGTTTATATTGTGGGAAAGCGGACGTGAAAACAGGTCAGGTCCGCATGGAACTGAAGGGGGCTTGGCCTCCAGCTCGGCCTCCAGCTCGGCCTGAATTTCGGGAGAAAATTTGTCCCGAGAGGTTTTCGGGAGAGACGCTGAATTTCGGGAGTCTCCCGGAAAATCCGGGAGGGTTGGCAAGTATGGCAGATACAAATATGAAAACACTCTTACAGACATCACACATTGGCTGGTTTAGCAAGTGTAAATTGTTTTAGTTTTATTGTAAAATTTCAGAACGTTTCTTGGCGTGATGAATGAAGAATCGCTATGGACGCATATAGTTTTAGCATGAAACAGGAAGTACATTATCAACCCGCAGCACCTGCATTGAGCGAACCGCATTTTCTCCGACTTAACTTTGGCCTGTCCCACTAAACACAGTTAATAGATGTATACTACAACTCCTTTGTTATAGTACATGGGACAATGCACATTAATGGACATATAAAATGTTAATGTGCCAGATGGTAGCCAAAGGCAAATTTTTGCTCATTTGTTCGCTGTTTTTATGTAGAAAATGGTCTGTGAAAATAATACATACATTAACCCGGTCCCTGGTGGGAAAAAAGGTTAGGGAACCCTGATGTAGACCACGAGGAAGTGTTTCAAATGTAGAAAACAATCATAATATGTCCCCTTGAAAATAAATTGGGTGATAAATCTGAGTTTATACATGATTAATGCAATATTTTTTGTGATAAATCACTTGCGTTAACTCGTTAAATTAGACAGCCCTAGTTTTTACATGTAAACGCAGGATACAACACCTCACTTTTTTCTGTGGTCTAGTATTTAAAAGTGTGTTTTGGATAATTGAGTGGTGAAACTTAAACCACTCTATCTTGTGTAGACTTTTTACTACCACGCTGATAAACAGTTTGAAATGTTGCCAGACATTTTAAAGCACTGCCATACAACATGCGACAAACAGCCTGTAGCGTTCCATCAGTAATTGAAGCAATTTCTCAGTAGCCGCATTTAGATGTGTGAAACCTATTCATCAAATCAACTGAGCAATGAGCCATGAAAGCTGCAGCTGAGGTACAAAAAAAAAAAAAAAAAAAGACTATTAAAGCAAATAGAGTTGTTTGTCAAAACCCACCTTTATACATACTTTACACAGAACAGTATATTTACTAGGGCTGCAACAATTAATCGATTAAAATCGATTATAAAAATAGTTGCCGATTAATTTAGTCATCGATACTATGCTATGCGCATGCGCGGAGTCTTTTTTTTTTTTTTAAATAAACCTTTATTTATAAACTGCAACATTTACAAACAGCTGAGAAACAATAATCAAAGTAAGTACAAAAACAGTAGAAAACAGCGCAGGCTACGTCTCATGAGGTGGAGGTAAGCTAGCCAATGAGGTGTCATGTGCAGCTCACGTGACGACGTCTCCTTTACTGGAAACATTCGAAAAATGGCGCAGGAAAACAGTACCGATAGTTCAGCGGAAACACATCTTGAGGTTATTGCTTCAATGGAGAAAATTGTACGACCTAAGTCGTCAAAAGTGTGGGAACAACTTTACTTTAAAGACTTCAAAGAAGACCGTTTCCTGCAAAATGGCACGGAAGTACAACATTGCTTCAGGAGCACCTGAAAAGGAAACATGTGGGAGCCATTGATGAAGGGAAGAACTCACAGTACGTAACTTTTTAAGTCCATAGTGGCAACAGGCATTCATGAGTTCAGCTTTTCTGTGAGTAACGTTATGTTCAACAAAGTTCATTCTTAGGAGTGGTAATAGATGAAAATATATCATGGAAGCCTCATATAAGTTACCTGAGGACAAAAGTTGCTAAATGTGTTGGAATGATGAGGAGATCATGTCATTTATTGAACACCAATGCTCTGCTTTTATTGTATCATTCATTTATTATGTCATATCTAAACTATTGTGTTGAAGTCTGGGGAAATTGTTATAAATCCCATCTACAGCCTTTAGTCACTCTGCAGAAAAAGGCCATTAGGATTGTGTCCAATGTTCACTACTTACATCATTCAAATCCACTAATCATGGAGTTAAAGCAATTTAAACTGCACGATGTGATCAATTTTAAAACTGCTCAAATTATGTTTAGGGCATCCCAAAACTCTCTACCATCCAATATACAAAACCTATTCCAGGATAGAGATGCTCACCATAGTTACAGTCTAAGAGGAAACAACAAATTATATTTTCCTAAATTTAGAACAACTTTAAAATCAATGTGCATTTCAGTGCGTGGAGTCAGTCTGTGGAACAACTTAGGGGACGAGTTAAAAACCTGTTCTAACATGATTCAATTTAAAAGACTGTTTAAAAAAGAAGTACTGAAGAAGTACGAGGAGGAAAGAGGGTGATGCCCTCAGCACAGAGCGATGGGAGAGAGGTGTATGGTCAGAGAGTGTTTGGGCCTGTGTGTGTGTGTGTGTATGTGTGTGTGTTTTGTCTCGTCTTGTCTGGTCTCATAGTAACAGTGGTACTATTGTATTGTTAGCAGAGGTGGGTAGAGTAGCCAGAAATTGTACTCAAGTAAGAGTACTGTTACTTTAGAGATTTATTACTCAAGTAAAAGTAAGGAGTAGTCACCCAAATATTTACTTGAGTAAAAGTAAAAAGTATGTTGTGAAAAAACTACTCAAGTACTGAGTAACTGATGAGTAACATACACACTCATATCATATATATATATATATATACATACATACATACATACATATACATTGATATATACAGTATATAATTTATAAGTATTTATTTTGCTGTTTTTGTTTACATGTTAAAGGTGTTTTAATGAATATACATGCATGTTTAACATATAGATTCCTTTCTTTAATGAAGACTAGAATATAAGTTGGTGTATTACCTGATTCTAATGACTTGCGTTGATTGTAATCAGACAGTCGTGATGATAACGTCCACGTTTTCAAATGGAGGAGAAGAAAAGTTCCTCCTTTCTGTCTAATACCACATGAAAGTGGTGGGTTTTTGGCATCCTATTTGTCCAGCTTCCATATTCGTTTTTATACACTTTACAAGAAATATATTGGTGTCAAACTCCGTAGCTTGCTAGCTTGTTTACGCTGGCTTTCGGAGACTCTTGTTTTGAAAGCGCAGGCGCGATGGCGCGGCACTTTTATTGTGAAGACAGGAACGTCCTCATGTGCGGTCAGTCTTGAGGCTTTTGACGGTATGGTTGAAATAAAACAAGTATCTTTTTTCCTTCACACTTTTGATTGATTGATTTGAACTTTTATTATTAGATTGCACAGTACCGGTACAGTACATATTCCGTACAATTGACCACTAAATGGTAACACCCCAATAAGTTTTTCAACTTGTTTAAGTCAGGTCATGTGACCACCTGGCTCTGTTTGATTGGTCCAACGTCTCCAGTGACTGCATCTGATTGGTGGAACGAAGTGAAACGTCACCAGTAAGGCAGGCACTTTGAAGGTCTGTCTGACAGACCAAAACAAACAAAGCGTGCATTAACAGATCGATAAAAATTAGTAGCGAGTAGCGAGCTGAATGTAGATAAAAGTAGCGGAGTAAAAGTAGCGGAGTAAAAGTAGCGTTCCTTCTCTATAAATATACTTAAGTAAAAGTAAAAGTATGTTGCATTAAAACTACTCTTAGAAGTACAATTTATCCCAAAAGTTACTCAAGTAGATGTAACGGAGTAAATGTAGCGCGTTACTACCCACCTCTGATTGTTAGTGTACATGAGCTTTTCTTGTTTTTGTTTGTATAGTATTGTTCTTGTATTATATTGTTTATGTTAAATGTGGAATGAGTGAGAGGGGTTGGGATATTATAAGCATCTGCTTCATCCAACCCCTTTTCAAGCCTTGCATAAATGTCCCTGCCAAAATGTTAACAAAAAAAATGTGTGTTGTTGTACTGTGCAGGTTTGAAATAAATAATTCAATCAATCAAAAAAACGTTATGCCTTTGTTGCAACGCGGGGCTGATAATGTGACTCCGGCACATTTGACTACGTTTTGAGAGAGAAAACGTGGCCAATTTCGAAATGAACGTAACGGACAGAAATATCTCAGGTTGGTTTCATAATGGATCAATGTAGCCGGGCCCGATAAAGCTATATAAATCTATTTAGATTTGAGTGACGCTTTAGTATAACTAAACGTTATGAAGGTGCTGGAATATTTCATGCTATTATTCAGAGGCAGCCTAAAATGAATCCTTTACTATTCACAACAGAAACGTGTACAATATCTGATTCAGTTCTGATCTGATGAGTTACATTTCTGTGTTATTATTGGTGTATGCTGCACCCCCAATGTCCAGAACATGGTGCCAGTATGCTGTTTTTTCCCCCCAATAAAATACTGGAAAGGATGGAAATGTAGTTTGTCTCTTTTATCCGATTATTAATCGATTAATCGAAGTCATAATCTACAGATTAATCGATTATCAAATTAATCGTTAGTTGCAGCCCTAATATATACCATTTCTGTTTTTCCATTTTGAGTACGATTAAAATGTTAAGTGCCAATTCTACTGCGTTCCTGGTTTTTACACCACCGGTTCGTTGAACTTTGCATGGCACTGCAGCACGCAGCGATCATTGTTGTTCAACGTTAGCGCATACTTAGCGTAATGATACATCGGCAGTGTGTCTAATGAAGATGTATATGATATGTGAACGTTTGCCCACTTCATCGGCTTGTTAATGGGCAGATTTGTTTGTATGTGCCAAGGACTCTGTGTGGCACGTGGGTAGAATGTTTAGCGGGGCCGATGTTGCCACCCCAGAGAGGCGGGGTTAACGAGCCAATCACAGTCCATCAGGGAAGCTATTAAAGAGCAGAGACGAGCTCAGTGGTCATTCGCTCTGTCTCGCTTCTCCTTCCCCCCCAATCTCACTGTAACGTTACTGGCCTCCTCATTCTCTCCGGCCGCCGAGCTTCCTGCATTTTGCGCTTCATACTCCCCACAGATTAGTGTTAACGAGGATATTAGACCCAGCCTCAAGCAAGGCTTCCTTTCTTTTAGTCATTTAGTGAGGCATGTGTCAGTTTTGTGAGCTGTCTTTGGGAGCCAAAAATGGACTGCTGGAGAGAGGGGGCAGCAAAAAGTGTGCAAGAGTCTTATTGAGTATGACGCGGGCATGACCTGGAAATGGGTAGAGACATTGCTTCAAGGGGGGAGTGGCATCACACTGACATTAGAGGTCATGTAATTTCAGCTGTCAGACTGTAAAAAAAAAAAAAAAAAAAAAAAAAAAAAAGAAAGAAAAAAAGTTCCAGAAGGCGAAGTACTTCTTATCTTCTCTTCCTCACCATGGCTGCAATACATTGTCTGCTGAAAAGTGTCTTCTCAAGCTAATTTGGTTATTTACCATATTTTACGGACTTTATGTATGTAAGCCACCCCCACTAATTTTTAGAAAAACATCGTTTACGTTTATTTGCCGCACCGGACTATAAGCCGCAGTCCTATCTTGTCGATTGCATTGTACCATATGTCCCGGCAAGAAATCTGCGTTCAAAGAACTCCGGCTTATTAGTGATTCCCAGAGCCCAAAAAAGGTCTGCGGGCTATAGAGCGTTTTCTATTCGGGCTCCAGTACTATGGAATGCCCTCCCGGTAACAATTAGAGATGCTACCTCAGTAGAAGCATTTAAGTCCCATCTTAAAACTCATTTGTATACTCTAGCCTTTAAATAGCCCCCCTGTTAGACCAGTTGATCTGCCGTTTCTTTTCTTTTCTCCTCTGCTCCCTTTTTCCTTGAGGGAGGGGGGGCACAGGTCCGGTGGCCATGGATGAAGTGCTGGCTGTCCAGAGTCGGGACCCGGGGTGGACCGCTCGCCTGTGCATCGGCTGGGAACATCTCTGCGCTGCTGACCCGTCTCCGCTCGGGATGGTGTCCTGCTGGCCCCACTATGGACTGGACTCTTACTATTATGTTGGATCCACTATGGACTGGACTCTCACAATATTATGTCAGACCCACTCGACATCCATTGCTTTCGGTCTCCCCTAGAGGGGGGGGGGGTTACCCACATATGCGGTCCTCTCCAAGGTTTCTCATAGTCATTCACATCGACGTCCCACTGGGGTGAGTTTTTCCTTGCCTGTATGTGGGCTTTGTACCGAGGATGTCGTTGTGGCTTGTGCAGCCCTTTGAGACACTTGTGATTTAGGGCTATATAAATAAACATTGATTGATTGATTGATTGAGATATATACGTTGTGAAATTAGTTATTTCCACAGAAAGATTATGTAAATATTTATTTACATACCTTAATTGTTTGCAAAAACGGCAGTAAAACAGAAGTCGTCGTCATGGACCCACTAGCTGCAGAAGCTAGCTTTCTCTGTGTAGAAATATGGGGAAATAACTACAAAAGTACACTTCATTCACTAAAAGTGTTACAAAAAAGATCAGTTAGAATAATACATAATGTTGGATATAGAGAACATACAAATCCTTTATTTATTGAATCAAAAATACTGAAATTCCATAGTGAATTTGCAAACAGCTAAAATGATACACAAAGCAAACTATAACCTGCTACCCAAGAATATACAACAATTCTTCTCAAAAAATTGAGAAATATAATCTTAGAGAAAAGTGTAATTTAAAACATTTGTATGCACGTACAACACTTAAGACCTTGAGCATATCAGTATGTGGAATTAAATTATGGAATGGATTAAGCAAAGCAATCAAACAATGTACTAATATGATCCACTTCAAAAAAACTCTTCAAACTTAAAGTGTTTACAAAGTACAAAGAACAAAAACCATGACACACATTCTCAATTTATTTCATCCAGCCATTCATTCATTCTCAAAATAATCTTACTTATCTCACTTATGAAATATGAATTACTTCACCAATTATTATTATTAAATTATTATTTATTTATTTATTTTATTGTGATTACTTATGGAGTATATTGTGAATAAATTGTGAACAGGAAGTGAACAAAAAGTTTTAGCAACTGTTATGTAAAAGAAAAGGGGTAGGATTAAATAAGCTCTGCTTCTTCCTACTCCTTTTCGAACATGTTGAAAAGAGAAACTGGAAATTGTGATATATCATGTTGTATGCTTGCATGTTCGAAATAAACTCAAATTCAAACTCAATCAGCTAAACAGACTCAATAACTCCACGGTGACGTTAAGTTAGAATAATCATGTATATATATATATATTATCACACAACCTTAGTATGCTTAAAGTCTGTTGCTATAGTTATTAGCTATTGTGCTCAAATTAGACTTTTGTATCAGTGCAAGGACGAAACTTCTTGTCTGAGGGGTGGCCTCAGCCGCAGATGTTATCTTTGTTTTAGCCCGCTAACAGCCAAGGACTTCAAGGACCTCAATGAAGATAAGACGACAGCATGCAGACGAAGCAGAGACAAGGCGAAATCACAAGGCCCCCAGCACATTCCGTCACGTATTGTGCGTACTGGACCTGCTTCGCATAATATATGCTATCACTCCTTTTAGAGGCGGCGTCAGTAATGTTGACTGTGGAACTCCTGAATAAATAGAGGATCGCAGGTGCTGTACCTTAGAGCGTAGGGCGAGACTGTGACTAAGTGTGCAGCTCCATGCGTTCTCCTCATGAGCTAAATTGAACTCCGTCTCTGCATGATTCCTTGCTTCTTGTCTGATTTATAGATGTCATCAGTGTTTGAACCTGACACGTTAATAAAAAGAATGCTATTGTAAGTTAATAATACTAACACAGACACTCATACGTGTTGGTATATTAGCTAATGCTAACAACGCTCGCTTGATTACAATACCACATACATGCATGAAAACACTCCTACAGACATCACACATGGGACGGTTTAGTAAGTAAGAATTGTTTTATTATATTGTAAAACTTTAAACGTTGCTTGCCTTGATGAATGTGATTAAGTGAACAACATTTTGATAGCGCTTTTCTCTAGAGACAAAGCACTTCACATAGTGAAACCCACTATCTACATCTTTAATCTAAATTCTTAGTCAAATCTAATGTGTTAGATTTTGCCCATAATCGACGATCAGTAGAAACGACTACCCTTTTTTTTTTAGATGAATTTACAGATGACAATCTGGAGTAGGACTGTATATACTAACTGGTCAGTAACGTCACTTGGATGTGATCAAGCCCGTATGCCACATTTAAACCAGTGTGGGTGGCACAGGGAGCAGGTGGGCAAAGTGTCTTGCCCAAGGACACATTGGCAGTGACGAGGATGGCAGAAGCGGGGATCGAACCTGGAACCCTGAAGTTGCTGGCACGGCCGCTCTACCGACCGAGCCACGCCGTCCCACTATGAAGAATGAAGAATCCATACGAGTAGACACGCTATGGGAGGCTAGAAAACGGAATGCCACGTCCACTTTCGGTTGAAAGCGCTAAATGGAAGGACACTGCACCACGTGCAGTGAGCGAACCCTTCCAAAAGATGGCACCAAAGCACAAACAATAACACGCCTTTTCAGTAAGCCATGTACAAACCCCGTTTCCATATGAGTTGGGAAATTGTGTTAGATGTAAATATAACTGGAATACAATGATTTGCAAATCCTTTTCAACCCATATTCAATTGAATGCACTACAAAGACAAGATATTTGATGTTCAAACTCAAACTTTACTTTTTTTTTGCAAATAATACCGTATTTTCCGCACTATAAGGCGCACCTAAAAACCACAAATTTTCTCAAAAGCTGACAGTGCGCCTTATAACCCGGTGCGCTTTATATATGGATAAATATTAAGATTCATTTTCATAAAGTTTAGGTCTCGCAACTACGGTAAACAGCCGCCATCTTTTTTCCCCGTAGAAGAAGCGCGCGGTGCATGCTGGGATATGTGACGTTTCATTTCCATTTGTGTGTTTATGTAAAGACCCCAAAATGGCTCCTATTAAGTGTGTTGTCTGTCTAATTATAAATAATGCAGACGAGGCGTGTTAACTGAGTTCTCAACGTTTACTCACAGCGTGCTAACTGCCAGCATACAACGCTTCTCAGGGCTACCGCGCATGCTCGTAACTATCGTTGCATGCTGGGTAGTGTAGTTGTTATATTTGCTAGCTCATAACAGCACATTGAGAGACACGCTTACGCGCTTAATTCAATACTCGCCGTCATTCCGGGTGGATTGACAAAAGACCTCCAGCCGCTAGATATTGGTGTCAACAGGGCATTCGAAGCTAGACTGCTAACTGCGTGGGAACAATGGATGACAGAAGGCGAACACACCTTCACTAAGACGAGGAGGCAGCGCCAGACGACGCCAACATCTGCCAGTGGATCGTAAATTTGCCCAACTTTTCACTTCGGACACCGAAGACGAAGGATTTACGAATGAAGAATAACTTCAGAAAGTGAGCGCTATGTTTATTTTGTGTGTTGTGACATTAACGTTCGAGCAACATTATGTTGCTATTGCTCTGCACTATTTTGAATTTTACTATGTTTGTGATTGCACATTTGCGTACATTTTGGGAGTGAACAGAGTTGTTAGAACGCTGGTTTTCAATATATTATTAAAGTTTGACTGACCTATCTGACTGTTTTTTTGACATTCCCTTTAGCGCAGCGTAGGCGCGGCTTATAGTCCGGGGCGGCTTATTGGTGGAAAAAGTTATGAAATATGCCATTCATTGAAGGTGCGGCTAATAATCCGGTGCGCCTTATAGTGCGGAAAATACGGTAATTAACTTAGAATTTCATGGCTGCAACACGTGCCAAAGTAGTTGGGAAAGGGCATGTTCACCATTGTGTTACATGGCCTTTCCTTTTAACAACACTCAGTAAACGTTTGGGAACTGAGGAGACACATTTTTTAAGCTTCTCAGGTAGAATTATTTCCCATTCTTGTTTGATGTACAGCTTAAGTTGTTCAACAGTACGAGGGTCTCCGTTGTGGTATTTTAGGCTTCATAATGCGCCACACATTTTCAATGGGAGACAGGTCTGGACTACAGGCAGGCCAGTCTAGTACCCGCACTCTTTTACTATGAAGCCACGTTGATGTAACACGTGGCTTGGCATTGTCTTGCTGAAATAAGCAGGGGCGTCCATGGTAACGTTGCTTGGATGGCAACATATGTTGCTCCAAAACCTGTATGTACCTTTCAGCATTAATGGCGCCTTCACAGATGTGTAAGTTACCCATGTCTTGGGCACTAATACACCCCCATACCATCACAGATTCTGGCTTTTCAACTTTGCGCCTATAACAATCCGGATGGTTCTTTTCCTCTTTGGTCCGGAGGACACGACGTCCACAGTTTCCAAAAACAATTTGAAATGTGGACTCGTCAGACCACAGAACACTTTTCCACTTTGTATCAGTCCAGCTTCTATGAATTCAGGCCCAGCGAAGCAGACGGCGTTTCTGGATGTTGTTGATAAACGGTTTTCGCCTTGCATAGGAGAGTTTTAACTTGCACTTACAGATGTAGCGACCAACTGTAGTTACTGACAGTGGGTTTCTGAAGTGTTCCTGAGCCCATGTGGTGATATCCTTTACACACTGATGTCACTTGTTGATGCAGTACAGCCTGAGGGATCAAAGGTCACGGGCTTAGCTGCTTACGTGCAGTGATTTCTCCAGATTCTCTGAACCCTTCGATGATATTACAGACCGTAGATGGTGAAATCCCTAAATTCCTTGCAATAGCTGGTTGAGAAAGGTTTTTCTTAAACTGTTCAACAATTTGCTCACGCATTTGTTGACAAAGTGGTGATCCTCGCCCCATCCTTGTTTGTGAATGACTGAGCATTTCATGGAATCTACTTGTATACCCAATCAAGGCACCCACCTGTTCTCAATTTGCCTGTTCACCTGTGGGATGTTCCAAATAAGTGTTTGATGAGCATTCCTCAACTTTATCAGTATTTATTGCCACCTTTCCCAACTTCTTTGTCACGTGTTGTTGGCATTAAATTCTAAAGTTAATGGTTATTTGCAAAAAAAAAAAAGTTTATCAGTTTGAACATCAAATATGTTGTTTTTGTAGCATATTCAATTGAATATGGGTTGAAAATGATTTGCAAATCATTGTATTCTGTTTATATTTACATCTTACACAATTTCCCAACTCATATGGAAACGGGGTTTGTATTTACAGCATTCAAAATGTAGGAGAAAAGTAGAGGCTCATTGTCCAGAATTTACAGTACTTTTGTTTTTCTTTGCGAGCAGCATAACTGAAGTTTGTGTGTTTCTGGACTAGCAAACAACAATAACCTCAAAGTATTGTATTCCTCATCAAATCAGGGGACAGTTTTTTTCTTTTTGCAGTTGTCAATCATTTTAACAGGGATGGCGCAGGACAAACAAAGCCCCAGCAGATGGTGATGTTTATTTAAAACACTGTTCCGTCCATCAGTGTGTGCAGGAGTGTGGCGATCACGTTGTATGCTGAGAGCAAACGTGGTGGTGGAGGCGGGGCCTCAAGTGTATCAATCATGCATGTGTTGTTTTAGCTCTCCACTGCTCTCAAAAGCACTCCAGTGCATCTGGTGCTTAGCTGCCACGTCTTGGTGTCCATGACAGTTTTGCACGCTTTACTGTGAAACTGAAATGAAGGACAAGTCGCGAGGCTAGCTAGCGCTGTTTGCTAGCTGTATCCAGCGCCATCATTCAAATTTCATGAGGAAATTGCAGATCTTTGGCCCTAGGGTCTCTGGCGGGCTTTTTTCACTTTTCGCAGAATGGCCAACAGCTTTTCTTGGATGCTGGATTTGGGCATCTTCTTCATAGGCTTTTAAGGCATGGATACTGGCTGCGTTTCGGGTTGGCTAGTAAGGTTTGATACACTATATTGCAAGACGTATTTGGCCACCCATCCAAACTGATCAGAATCAGGTGTCCTAATCACTTGCCCCGGCCACAGGTGTATAAAATCAAGCACTTAGGCATGGAGACTGTTTCTACAAACATTTGTGAAAGAATGGGCCGCTCTCAGGAGCTCAGTGATTTCCAGCGTGGAACTGTCATAGGATGCCACCTGCGCAACAAATCCAGTCGTGAAATTACCTCGCCCCTAAATATTCCAAAGTCAACTGTCAGCTTTATTATAAGAAAAGGGAAGAGTTTGGGAACAACAGCAACTCAGCCACGAAGTGGTAGGCCACGTCAGCTGACAGAGAGGGATCAGCGGATGCTGAAGCGCATAGTGCAAAGACTTTCTGCACAGTCAGTTGCTACAGAGCTCCAAACTTCATGTGACCTTCCAATTAGCCCACGTACAGTACGCAGAGAGCTTCATGGAATGGGTTTCTATGGCTGTGCAGCTGCATCTAAGCCATACATCACCAAGTCCAATGCAAAGTGTCGGATGCAGTAAATAATGATAAATGGGTTGTACTTGTATAGCGCTTTTCTACCTTCAAGGTACTCAAAGCGCTTTGACACTACTTCCACATTTACCCATTCACACACACATTCACACACTGATGGAGGGAGCTGCCATGCAAGGCGCTAACCAGCACCCATCAGGAGCAAGGGTGAAGTGTCTTGCTCAGGACACAACGGACATGACGAGGTTGGTACTAGGTGGGGATTGAACCAGGGACCCTCGGGTCGCGCACGGCCATTCTTCCACTGCGCCAAAGCACGTCGCCACTGGACTCTAGAGCAGTGAAGATGTCTTCTCTGGAGTGATGAATCACGCTTTTCCATCTGGCAATCTGATGGACGAGTCTGGGTTTGGAGGTTGCCAGGAGAACGTTACATTTCGGACTGCATTGTGCCGAGTGTGAAATTTGGTGGAGGAAGAATTATGGTGTGGGGTTGTTTTTCAGGAGTTGGGCTTGGCTCCTTAGTTCCAGTGAAAGGAACTTTGAATGCTCCAGGATACCAAAACATTTTGGACAATTCCATGCTCCTAACCTTATGGGAACAGTTTGGAGCGGGCCCCTTCCTCTTCCAACATGACTGTGCACCAGTGCACAAAGCAAGGTCTATAAAGACATGGATGACAGAGTCTGGTGTGGATGAACTTGATTGGCCTGCACAGAGTCCTGACCTGAACCCGATAGAACACCTTTGGAAACATTAGAACGGAGACTGAGAGCCAGGCCTTTTCGACCAACATCAGCGTGTGACCTCACCAATGCGCCTTTGGAAGAATGGTCTAAAATTCCTATAAAGACACTCCGCAACCTTGTGGACAGCCTTCCCAGAAGAGTTGAATCTGTAATAGCTGCAAAAGGTGGACCGAAATCATATTGAACCCTACAAGTTAGGAATGGGATGGCGAGTGCGGGGTTGGTTTTTCAGGAGTTGGGCTTGGCCACTTAGTTTCAGTGAAAGGAACTTTGAATGCTCCAGGAAACCAAAACATTTTTGGACAATTCCATGAGATGGCACTTCAAGTTCATATGCGAGTCAAGGTAGGTGGCCAAATACTTTTGGCAATATAGTGTATGTCGAAGCTAGAAGTTTTTTTTCCCCATTCCTCAAAGAGTGTTTGCAGGGCATTTGGTGTATGTGTTCTTGTGATGAGTCCAGAAGTCCCACACGGCAGACGCCATGTTTGTTTGAGCTTAAGGGAAATTATGACCTCCTACAAAAGTAGAAGCGCTTAATTTGTTCACCCTAAAACACTTACAGCACAATATAGGTAATCTCGCCTCATTGGTGCGTTTAAAAAAAAAAAGAAGGAAGTTACGGAGCAATTTTTTCATGTGATCTGACAATCCATCCATCCATCCATCCATTTTCTACCGCTTATTCCCTTCAGGGACGCGGGGCGGGGGGCGCTGGAGCCTATCTCAGCTACAATCGGGCGGAAGGCGGGGTACACCCTGGACAAGTCGCCACCTCATCGCAGGGCCAACACAGATAGACAGACAACATTCACACTCACATTCACACACGAGGGACCATTTAGTGTTGCCAATCAACCTATCCCCAATCATGACATCCTAATTCCTGCATTTATTGCAAAGCAGTGATTCAATTGGTATGTATAAATACCAACTGGTAACACCTGGGCTCAAATAATTATGCGCATGTATTCTACCTAGCAACAGACGTGACGTTTCCATCCATTTTCTATACCACCTGTGAAAAACTCAAGGCCCGGGGGCCAGATGTGGCCCGCCACTTCATTTTATTTGGCCCTGGAACTTATATGTATCAATAAAGTACCGTAACTTTTCTTACTAAATGTCTTCTTTCTTTCTATTTTGGGAGGAAAAAAAAATGTACTCCATGTAATCGCAAATTATGTTAACTTAAATAATGTCTAATTATGCAAAAATATATTGTCAAACATTTAAACCATTTTTAAATAGAAATAAATACTAATAATAATAATGATTTCAAAACAAGTTATCCATCAAATTATGCAATGTAAAAGTAGCAATAAATTTCATGCTAAAACTGTGAGATTTACTGTGGTTTTTGCAGCATTTTTCTCTAAATGAAAAAAACAGTACTTTTTTTACTGTAATAAACTGGTGCCGTTTTGGCATTTGCAGTAATACACCGAAAAATCTACAGTTGTTGATTTGCGGTAAAAAAAAACAAAAAAATAGTTTTACTGTAAAATTGCAGTTTTTTTTATTTACAGTAAAAAAAAAATTACATTTTACAGTAAAATTCTAGCAACTGAGCTGCCTTTTTTTTTTTTTTTTTTTACCATAAAAACATCAGTACTGTTTTTCCATTTAAATTATTGCAACTTAACATTTTTTTTTTTTTACATTTTAGTTTTTACAAAATCTACTAATAAATTGCATTAAAAAATTGTGTAATAATAGTATTCACTGTTAGAAGTGGGCCTCTGGGGCCAAACATAACGGCGATGTGGCCCTCAGTGAAAATGACTTTGACACCTCTGTTCTATAGCGTTTGTCCACACTAAACTCATTCTAAACTACATTTAGTAAAGTTAATTAAATCATCACCCAAAGTATGCCTATGAGTAGCAAAGTTAATAAAACATTGAACTACAAAGATGGCTGCCACTGCGTACTCTTAATTCGCATAATACCTATAGTACCCATAATGCACTGCTGCGACAGTACTGTGTTTTTGGCAAATTTTGGACTGAATCAACAAATGCATTTCCTGATTTTGTGGAACATGCCGTCAAGGTTCATTTTAGGAAGAAAAAAGTTAACCCTAAGTAAGATGCAACAGTTAAAAATGACTCACGAGTACTCGCCATCGACAGTACTGTGTTTTTGCCTAATTTCAGGGCTAAATCAACGTTATCGCTTATATAAAAGATTCTGATAGTGAAATACGATTCGTTAGATTTTACCCATAGTCAACAATTAGTTGAAACGATGACCTTTTTTTCCGGATTAATTGTTAGGAATACTCTGTACAATCTACTAATAAAAGTCTCAATCAATCAATCAATCTTCTTGGTGGAAGTCATGACCTCAAAAGGCAAAAGACAGCAGGCAGCTTGCAGGTTAAGGATTGTTTAACGTCCAAAAATCCAAAATGGAGTGTAACAGGGATGTGCACAAAACCAGCACAAGGAAACTGTGCCTGAAAAAATAGCAAACAACATAGAAATGCAAAACAAGAAGTCAAAAATGCTACTAACCATTTAAAAGTTCCTCCAACAAACAAGACACCAAACTTTTGCAATGATCCCACACCGACAAATATATGAGACTGGCTTAAATACTGCCCAAATTATAATTATATAATTATATATTATATTACCAAAACGGGAAGTGGAACAAAATAAGAGCACAAGAAAGGAAGTGAACCAAGAACACAAGAAAGACATCCCAAAACTAAACAAAGAATGGCTTTGCCTAACAGATTGTAACATTATTAAGCAGATGATGATATGGAGTAGTACGGTTTACACTGACTGGTCAGTAACGGCACTTGGATAAGGTCGACTATTCCAAGTTAATGAAATTCTTAAAGGGGAACATTATCACAATTTCAGAAGGGTTAAAACCATTAAAAATCAGTTCCCAGTGGCTTATTTTATTTTTCGAAGTTTTTTTCAAAATTTTACCCATCACGCAATATCCCTAAAAAAAGCTTCAAAGTGCCTGATTTTAACCATCGTTATATACACCCGTCCATTTTCCTGTGACGTCATACAGTGATGCCAATACAAACAAACATGGCGGGTAGAACAGCAAGGTATAGCGGCTTAAGTGATTCAACAGATTACGAATGTATTGAAACGGATGGTTGTAGTGTGGAGGCAGGTAGCGAAAACGAAAATTGAAGAAGAAACTGAAGCTATTGAGCTATATCGGTTTGAACCGTATGCAAGCGAAACCGACGAAAACGACACGACAGCCAGCGACACGGGAGAAAGCGAGGACGAATTCGGCGATCGCCTTCTAACCAACGATTGGTATGTGTTTGTTTGGCATTAAAGGAAACTAACAACTATGAACTAGGTTTACAGCATATTAAATACATTTGGCAACAACATGCACTTTGAGAGTGCAGACAGCCCATTTCAGGCGCGCTAAGAACATATATTTTTCCACGATTTCAGCACTCAGGTTAACCATACCTAAATAGACACAAAATAATGCATTACACAAGACTACCCGAATGTACTCGAATGATTGAAAAAAATAAATGTTTTTAAGCTAAATTAGTGGTAAACAGTTTATGTATAATAATTTACGTAAAACCGCGAGTAATGAATAAAGTTTTCATCAATTAATATATTCTGTAGACATACCCTCATCCGCTCTCTTTTCCTGAAAGATGATCTGTCCAGTTTGGGAGTTGATGTCAGCATCTGCTTGGAGTGTCGCAGGATATCCACACATTCTTGCCATCTCTGTCGTAGCATAGCTTTCGTCGGTAAAGTGTGCGGAACAAACGACTGACCATTTCGTCGGCTTTCCCCACAGCCTTGTATTTTGAACAAATTTCGTCCAATTTCTTGCCACTTTCACATCTTCGGGCCACTGGTGCAACTTGAATCCGTCCCTGTTCGTGTTGTTACACCCTCCGACAACACACCGACGAAAGTGAGAAAATGGCGGATTGCTCCGAGAGCGAATAATAGAAAGGCGTTTAATTCGCCAAAATTCACCCATTTAGAGTTCGGAAATCAGTTAAAAAAATATATGGTCTTTTTTCTGCA
The DNA here is from genome assembly GCF_033978685.3 of Nerophis lumbriciformis. Taxonomy (NCBI): domain Eukaryota; kingdom Metazoa; phylum Chordata; class Actinopteri; order Syngnathiformes; family Syngnathidae; genus Nerophis; species Nerophis lumbriciformis. The sequence goes on from NC_084573.2 coordinate 27,790,826, forward strand.
ACATCAAGGTATATATTGACGCTTACATAGGTCTGGTGATAATGTTCCCCTTTAAATAAATGGACTTTCATTTAAGTGAACAAAACAATGATCTGATTTGCGACTTTTTCCACCTGAAAAAAAAATGATTTTGACTCTTAGAAGACATTCCCAATCTACAGTAAGAAGGACACAGTGCACGGTGGTGTTTTATTCAGTTTGTGAGTTGCGTGAGTTATGAAGCTAGTTAGGACCTTTTGCTAATCTAGAATTATTTGGCATTGGTAGAGCTCTGTGCTTTTCTGATTGCTGTTGATGCCAACTCCATTTTTAATCTGTATTGTACATTATTTTTGTGTGGTACACCCCTGAGACTGCTAGTTGAACAAGAATTTTAGATTCACCTTTGCACTGCACAAACAGAAAAAAAAACCCCTCACTTCTCTACACAGATGGGATCCAGTGTGCTGCTGTGGAATAAATCCTAGGAGGAGGCTGCTTTGATAGAGGGCTTTACGTCTCTCTCGGAGGGCCTGGAGCTGTGCTCACAAACCAACCACAAATCAATACTGCACACATCTGTCCGGGTGTGATTAAATTCTATCATTCCCCATTGACAAACCCCATGCAAACAGCGGTTTACAATATGCGCACTCACGCAGAAATACACTTCGCATGCGTCTTATATCTCGTGATGCCCAACATGTATTAAAAAAAATGAACTGCGGAACTATTTCTAAAAATCTCTAAACTCAGCATATTAGGGACCTCCAGGGCTGACTGTGCAAACTTACCAGTTATACAACGATTAATCATCTAAATCGATTAAAAAAAAGCTTAGATTTTTATTCTGTTGCTTCAATTAATCATTTAATGAGTGTAACTTATAAAAATGTATAAATACCAGACCACATAAAGTACCTGGAACTTTAAATATGTGACATAGTTTCCGCAAGACCCCTGCAATAGTGTGCACATGAGAGCAGTGGTGTGTGTGTGGACAGCAGAGAGGTTTTTTTTAAACAACAATGCACTTGTGACGACCTGGTCGCATGGTGATGCGGGGTTTCGTTCTCCCAGGAATGCAGATCGGGCTTCGGACACAGCGTGCAGGTAAGAAATGATTTATTTAAGAAATAAATTATTCTGGAACAAACAAAAACGTGCTCATAGCACTTAAAGGGGAACATTATCACCAGACCTATGTAAGCGTCAATATATACCTTGATGTTGCAGAAAAAAAGACCATATATTTTTTTCGCCGATTTCCGAACTCTAAATGGGTGAATTTTGGCGAATTAAACGCCTTTCTATTATTCGCTCTCAGAGCGATGACGTCACAACGTAACGTCACATCGGGAAGCAATCCGCCATTTTCTCAAACACATTACAAACACCGAGTCAAATCAGCTCTGTTATTTTCCGTTTTTTCGACAAACATCATGCCTCGTCGGTGTGTTGTCGGAGGGTGTAACAACACGAACAGGGACGGATTCAAGTTGCACCAGTGGCCCAAAGATGCGAAAGTGGCAAGAAATTGGACGTTTGTTCCGCACACTTTACCGACGAAAGCTATGCTACGACAGAGATGGCAAGAATGTGTGGATATCCTGCGACACTCAAAGCAGATGCATTTCCAACGATAACGTCAAAGAAATCTGCCGCCAGACCCCCATTGAATCTGCCGGAGTGTGTGAGCAATTCAGGGACAAAAGACCTCGGTAGCACGGCAAGCAATGGCGGCAGTTTGTTCCCGCAGACGAGCGAGCTAAACCCCCTGGATGTCTTGGCTCACACCGTCCCTTATGCCACCGAAGATGATCAAGAGAACAATATCGACCCTAGCTTCCCTGGCCTGCTGACATCAACTCCAAAACTGGACAGATCAGCTTTCAGGAAAAGAGTGCGGATGAGGGTATGTCTACAGAATATATTAATTGATGAAAATTGTGCTGTCTGCACTCTTAAAGTGCATGTTGTTGCCAAATGTATTTCATATGCTGTAAACCTAGTTCATAGTTGGTAGTTTCCTTTAATGCCAAACAAACACATACCAATCGTTGGTTAGACGGCGATCGCCAAATTTGTCCTCGCTTTCTCCCGTGTCGCTGGCTGTCGTGTCGTTTTCGTCGGTTTCACTTGCATACGGTTCAAACCGATATGGCTCAATAGCTTCAGTTTCTTCTTCAATTTCGTTTTCGCTACCTGCCTCCACACTACAACCATCCGTTTCAATACATGCGTAATCTGCTGAATCGCTTAAGCCGCTGAAATCCGAGTCTGAATCCGAGCTAATGTCGCTATAGCGTGCTGTTCTATGCGCCATGTTTGTTTGAGTTGGCATCACTATGTGACGTCAGAGGAAAATGGACAGGTGTATATAACGATGGTTAAAATCAGGTACTTTGAAGCTTTTTTTAGGGATATTGCGTGATGGGTAAAATTTTGAAAAAAACTTCGAAAAATAAGCCACTGAGAACTGATTTTTAATGGTTTTAACCCTTCTGAAATTGTGATAATGTTCCCCTTTAAGGCAGAAACAAAAGGAGCTAGCGTGGGAGCTAGAAGGTAAACAGAGCCTTTAGCGTGGGAGATAGAAGGTTTAGCGCAGGAAACAAAAGTCGTCATCTGTTGTATGGAAACAAACTAGGAAGCAAGACAGACTGACTGGGAAGGCAGGCTTAAATAATAATGTCAGTGATGACAAACAGGTGCGCGTCAGAAACACAAGCGGCAGGTGGAATTAATATGTAACTATGGTAACCAACTCAAAGGTGCACAGACAGGAACAAAATGAGTCCAAGACTAACAGAAAACACACGTGACCCGAAAACCCAAACAGAAATATGATCCGGGCAGCGGATCATAACAGCACTCATGTTAAAAGTACCATTTTGATGTTGATGGGCATCTTTTTTTAGAAAAAAAATAACTGTTTATTTCCATCATTGTCCCTAAAATACACTATAAAATGTGTTCTATCAGATTACTGGATTCATCAAACTAACTAATCCAGGGGTGTCCAAACTTTTGGACGTGGGGGCCGCATTGGGCTAAAAAAAATTTGATCGAGGGCCGAAAGCCTAATGCTTGTGAAGTGACACACACACATACATGTGTATATAGCCTATACATGAATATGTGTTAGGGGTGTAACGGTACACAAAAATTTCGGTTCGGTACGTACCTCGGTATAGAGGTTACGGTTTGGTTCATTTTCGGTACATAAAGAAAACAACAAAATATAGATTTTCTGGTTATTTATTTACCAACTTTGTAAACAATGGCTTTATCCTTTTAACATTGGGAACACTATAATAATTCTGCCCACGTTAATCAACATTAAACTGCCTCAAGTTGATGCTCAGATTAAATAAAATGACAAAACTTTTCTTCTACATATAAAATGTGCAACATTAAACAGTTTCAAGTCAACTCATCATGCTTAATTTATTACAGCATTTGGGAAGCCTGTAGTTGATTTATTATGTAAATGTTATATTTTTATCAACATGTGATAGCAGGGACCCTGCCATTCAAAACTAGGCTGCTGCATTACTAATGATTAATGTAACTATAGCTGGGAAAAAAATGGTACAATAGCAATAGGAGTGACTATTCATCCCTGAACACCATGGAGTTCATGTAGGCTTAATGATGCAGTTACGTTATTATATCAACTATCAGAGACAGGAACTCTTCATTTAACATAATGTCCTTTTTTGCTGCTTCAACACAGCTCAATCAACACAGAAAAAGGTAAAGTGAAATAACACACACAGACAGGGCTTTGCTGTCCGTAACACACACCGCAAAATGAGCTAGCGCTACGCTAAAAGCGAATTAGCCTTCACCTCAAGCCTCAATTGATCGATTTATTTATTGTAAATAAAGTAATGCAGACATTTCTAAAATATGGCTGACTGCAGCGAGCCACCTCATTGAGAGATCCGACCAGCTCCTTATTTTAAGGCACTGCAGTTTTGCACACGTTCATTAATTTAATAAATGTGGGACTTAATTCACCTGTTTGTTATTTCAAATGTATAGCTGTTTTTAAAGTTGCATGTAATAAACGCTTATTTAGTGAAAAAAAAAGTTAAACTGCATTAGTATACAAAACGTTATCCATCCATCCATTTTCTACCGCTTATTCCCTTTGGGGTCGCAGGGGGCGCTGGAGCCTATCTCAGCTACAATCGGGCGGAAGGCGGGGTATACCCTGGACAAGTCACCACCTCATCGCAGGGCCAACACAGATAGACAGACAACATTCACACTCACATCCACACACTAGGGCCAATTTAGTGTTGCCAATCAACTTATCCCCAGGTGCATGTCTTTGGAAGTGGGAGGAAGCCGGAGTACCCGGAGGGAACCCACGCAGTCACGGGGAGAACATGCAAATTCCACACAGAAAGATCCCGAGCCCGGGATTGAACCCAAGACTACTCAGGACCTTCGTATTGTGAGGCAGATGCACTAACCCCTCTGCCAGTTATGTAAATCATAAATAAAAACAGAATACAATGTTTTGCAAATCCTTTTCAATTTATATTCAATTGAATAGACTGCAAAGACAAGATATTTAATGTTCGAACTGAGAAACGTATTTGATTTATGCAAATAATCATTAACTTAGAATTTAATAGCAGCAACACATTGCAAAAAAGTTGGCACAGGGGTATTTTAACCACTGTGTTACATGGCCTTTCCTTTTAACAACACTCAGTAAACGTTTGGGAACTGAGGAGACACATTTTTGAAACTTTTCAGGTGGAATTCTTTCCCATTCTTGCTTGATATACAGCTTAAGTTGTTCAACAGTCTGTTGTGGTATTTCAGGCTTCATAAGGCGCCACACATTTTCAATGGGAGACAGGTCTGGACTACAGGCTGGCCAGTTTATTACCTGCACTCTTTAACTATGAAGCCACGCAGTTGTAACATGTGGCTTGGCATTGTCTTGATGAAATAAGCAGGGGTGTCCATTAAAAAGACGTTGCTTGGATGGCAACATATGTTGCTCCAAAACCTAAATGTACCTTTCAGCATTAATGGCGCCTTCACAGATGTGTAAGTTACCCATGCCTTGGGCACTAATACACCCCTATATCATCACAGATGCTGGCTTTTGAACTCTGCGCCTATAACAGTCCGGATGGTTCTTTTCCTCTTTGGTCTGGAAGACACGACGTCCACAGTTTCCAAAAACAATTTGAAATTTGGACTCGTCAGACCACAGAACACTTTTCCACTTTGCATCAATCCATCTTAGATGAGCTCGGGCACAGCCAAGGCGGCGGCGTTTCTGGGTGTTGTTGATAAATGGCTTTCGCTTTGCATAGTAGAGTTTTACAGATGTAGCGACGAACTGTAGTTCCCGATAGTGGTTTTCTGAAGTGGTCCTGAGCCCATGTCGTGATATCCTTTACACACAGATGTGGGCTTTTGATGCAGTACCGCCTGAGTGATCAAAGGTCACGGGCATTGCCGCTTACATGCACTGATTTCTCCAGATTCTCTGAACCTTTTGATGATATTACGGACCGTAGATGGTGAAATCCCTAAATTCCTTGCAATAGCTGGTTGAGAAAGGTTGTTCTTAAACTGTTCGACAATTTGCTCACGCATTTGTTCACAAAGTGGTGACCCTCGCCTCATCCTTGTTCGTGAATGACTGAGCATTTCATGGAAGCTGCTTTTATACCCAATCATGGCACCCACCTGTTCCCAATTAGCCTGTTCACCTGTGGGATGTTCCAAATAAGTGTTTGATGAGCATTCTTCAACTTTCTCAGTCTTTTTTGCCACTTGTGCCAGCTTTTTTGAAACATGTTGCGGGCATCCAATTCCAAATGAGCTAATATTTGCAAAAAATTAAGTTTACCAGTTCCAAACGTTAAGTATGTTGTCTTTGCAGTCTATTCAATTGAATATAGGTTGAAAAGGATTGGCAAATCATTGTATTCTGTTTTTATTTACGATTTACACAACGTGCCAACTACACTGGTTATAGGTTTTGTACTTAAAATTAGAGATGCATCAATAATATTTTTTTTGCAAAGATTCCCACCTCTTGTGACAACCTCTTTAAAGTTGTGTAATCAATCAAAAATATCAAGCAGCTAAAATGTGCCAAACATGGATAAGTGTGGAGAGTGTTTTGCATGTTTCCCATCATGCTTTGTATTTGATTGAAATGTTTGTAATTTTGCAGGTTGTGTTATTTGTGACCATGTGTGTTGACATTTTGTGTTGGTTGGTTGTTGTTTTTTTGCACCATGACTAGGGAAGGTTTTCTGCATTGGGTCATTTAAGTCAATGCTGTGCACAATTAAAGTCAGAGTGTAATTAAATGTAATTGACCTGTATTACCCAAGTAGAACACAAGATGGCGATATAATAACATCAAAATTGTTAGTCTATCAAAATGATTGCAATATCATTGCGAGTAAGAGAAACTCATGACATCTTGTGGGCCAAGTTGAGAACGTCGGTGGGTTTGGACACCCCTGAATTAATCGATGGAGTACACGATACAATAAACAATAGCTGCAGCCTTGTGATGTGCCGAGAACAAGGCTAAACATGTTACACACCTAGAGCATGACAGGACATTCAAATAGGCTTTAAGCTTGCTTGAAACACCAAGAAATAAGTGCCTACTGACTTTTAAGAAGTCGAGGTGGAACCACAGACAGTAAGCGTTGATTAACAGGAAATTAACAATTGTATTATCTCTAGACTCTTATTAATCTAAAAACTGTTACATTATTGCACTGACACGGCCAAAATTACACAACACGTAATGGGAGGGCCGATTGATGCGTACATTTGTGGTTGATACCAAGAGTAGTATGATCAATACCAGGGGTTCAAATTCAGATTTGATTTTCGCCCAATTTTTTTTAATGTCTACAAACTGAGGGAATAATTTCCCTGACACAGGAGGACTTTTAGGGGGAAAAACAAATTATTTTAAATTAGTAGATACTACAACTCGTCCCGATTTGGAGGATGTTCATTCAGTTGTTTAACTTTGTAGAAAAAAAAGCAGATAAAAGACATAAATCTATCATCATTTTGAATGGCAGTTTTCTGGCTTTGAGATGCACTAAAAGAAATCCAGAGAACAAATTGTGGTAGTCAGTAAAAATGTCATTTTTAGATCAAGCAGAATGAAAAAAATATGGGATCACCTTGTAGATTTTCATGTGCAAAGCTATCAGCTGTTAAATCTCTGCAAGTAAAAAAAAAGTGTTCACACCTTGGAGAGCTGTTGCACCAGGTGCATTGGCAAGAATCGTGGCTCCAACACAAGAGACAAGCCAATAGGAACAAAGGAGAGGATAATCAAACTTCTTTAAGAGGGTAAATCGTCACGCAATGTTGCAAAAGATGCTGATTGTTCACAGTCAGTTGTGTCTAAAACCTGAACCAAGTACAAAAAAACATGGTAAGTTTGTGTAAAAGCAAGCATACAGGTAGACACCAAAGAAAACGTCAAGACAGAAAACTGAAAGCAATATGTTGCGAAAAAAAGAAAGTGTACAGCAAAACAAACTAAATGAAGCAATTTCTGTAGAAATTGCACTTGAATGCCCCCCTTGCTAAAGCTGAACTGAAATGCTGATGGAATGCAGACTGACTGTAGAAATGGTTTGAATGTTAAAATTGTTTCAATTTTGAGGAGCTGAAGCTAAACTGAAATACTAGTGGAATGTAGAATGACTGTAAAATAGTTTGAATGTTTAATCTCAGAAGCTATACTGAAAGTAGTATGAATATTAAAGGGGAACGTTATCACAATTTCAGAATGGTTAAAACTAGGGCTGCAGCTAACGATTATTTTTCTATCGATTAATCTATAGATTATTTTTTCGATTAATCTATAGATTATTTTTTTCGATTAATCTATAGATTATTTTTCCTTTTACCGATTATTTTTTTTATTTAAAATGAAGAGGAAAAAATAAATGTAGGCCAGTTTTTTCAAAAGGCATGGCTTTTATTTACAAAAAAAAAAGTATGGCCACTCAGTCAACATTGACAACAACATGACAAAATATTCTGTAACAATGTAAACATTTAAAACTTTTAACATTTAACAAAATTAAAAGTAGCTTATTTGCTTTTTAATGTGCAAATATAAAAGTAAACATCCAGTGCAAATCTTAATATTCTGGAATAGTATAAGCATTTAAAAAGTAAAAGTATTGCTTATTTTGCTTTAAAATGTGCAAAAATAAAGATAAACATCCAATACAAAAAAGTGTAAAACGGAAATATTCTGTAACAAGTGTAAACATTTCAACAAAAGTAAAAGTATTGCTTATTTGCTAAAATGTGCAAAAATAAAGCTAAACATCCAATACAAAAAAGTGTACAGTGTAAACATTTCAACAAAAGTAAAAGTATTGCTTATTTTGCTTAATAACACAACAATGATAGTATGATTAAAGTGAAAGTTAATTGTTGGTTTGTACATAGTATATGTAACTGTTAATGTTGTAAAAGGTATTTGCACAACTAATTAACGTTAGCGTTTGTGACACGTCTTGTGCCGTGGGGTTCTTTCAGGACCGACAGACTGAACGCCAGACGGCTTTGCCAGGTTTACAATCTTTTAATTTTACACAAAGTCTTTTCTCTTCCAACTCTTTTCTTTCTTTCCTCGCTTTTCAGCTCCTCTTCCTCGCTCGCTCGTCGTCCCGTCTCTTGCGGCGTCGCTCCCGGCGCGCCCCGCCTCGCCGCTCGCTCGCCGCCGCCGCCTCTCCACAGCGTTAAAGAGGAGCGCGTCTTTGTAAACACTGAACAGGCACGCCAAACGCGCCTCTCAGAGCAAACGGTGCTTTAGTTTATGAATTTACAACGCAGATACAAATGACACATTCATGTTTTTGTGTAATAATGACAACGTATACGCACGCGGACGATTGACTTGTTGATGGTGATGGCAAGAACGCTGTCGGGGGTTTTCTTTTCAAATGTTCGTTCATAGCCGTTGTGCTGCTATGATAGGCCATTTCCGCTCGACACAGTGTGCATACAACAACATTATTAGGCCGTTTATTGAAATACTCCGACACTTTTGACGACTTTTGGCGTGCTTTTTTCCCCTCGCTCGCATCGTCTGCTTTGCGCTCCGCCATGACAGTAGTGTGACGTAAATATGCGACGCGCCGACGCACAAAAACGGCGTCGACGTATTTACGTAACCGATGACGTCGACTACGTCGACGCGTCGTTTCAGCCTTAGTTAAAACCATTAAAAATCAGTTCCCAGTGGCTTATTATATTTTTCGAAGTTTTTTTCAAAATTTTACCCATCACGCAATATACCTAAAAAAAGCTTCAAAGTGCCTGATTTTAACCATCGTTATATACACCCGTCCATTTTCCTGTGACGTTACATAGTGAAGCCAACACAAACAAACAGGGCGGAAAGAACAGCAAGCTATAGCGACATTAGCTCGGATTCAAACTCGGATTTCAGCGGCTTAAGCGATTCAACAGATTACGCATGTATTGAAACGGATGGTTGTAGTGTGGAGGCAGGTAGCGAAAACGAAATTGAAGAAGAAACTGAAGCTATTGAGCCATATCGGTTTGAACCGTATGCAAGCGAAACCGACGAAAACGACACGACAGCCAGCGACACGGGAGAAAGCGAGGACGAATTCGGCGATCGCCTTCTAACCAACGATTGGTATGTGTTTGTTTGGCATTAAAGGAAACTAACAACTATGAACTAGGTTTACAGCATATGAAATACATTTGGCAACAACATGCACTTTGAGAGTGCAGACAGCCCAATTTTCATCAATTAATATATTCTGTAGACATACCCTCATCCGCGCTCTTTTCCTGAAAGCTGATCTGTCCAGTTTTGGAGTTGATGTCAGCAGGCCAGGGAAGCTAGGGTCGATGTGAGCCAAGACATCCAGGGGGTTTAGCTCGCTCGTCTGCGGGAACAAACTGCCGCCATTGCTTGCCGTGCTACCGAGGTCCTTTGTCCCTGAATTGCTCACACACTCCGGCAGATTCAATGGGGGTCTGGCGGCAGATTTCTTTGACTTTATCGTTGGAAATGCATCTGCTTTGAGTGTCGCAGGATATCCACACATTCTTGCCATCTCTGTCGTAGCATAGCTTTCGTCGGTAAAGTGTGCGGAACAAACGTCCAATTTCTTGCCACTTTCGCATCTTTGGGCCACTGGTGCAACTTGAATCCGTCCCTGTTCGTGTTGTTACACCCTCCGACAACACACCGACGAAGCATGATGTCTCCAAGGTACGGAAAACAGTCGAAAAAACGGAAAATAACAGAGCTGATTTGACTCGGTGTTTGAGAAAATGGCGGATTAATTCCCGATGTGACGTCACAACGTGACGTCATCGCTCCGAGAGCGAATATTAGAAAGGCGTTTAATTCGCCAAAATTCACCCATTTAGAGTTCGGAAATCGGTTAAAAAAATATATGGTCTTTTTTCTGCAACATCAAGGTATATATTGACGCTTACATAGGTCTGGTGATAATGTTCCCCTTTAAAATGTTAAATGTATGTTGTAACAGTAGAAATAACCAACTAACTATAGAAATCATAGGTGTACAGCTGCGACAGTGCTACATTTTTGGCTAATTTTGGGTATAAATCAATGTTTTTCCTTTACAATAAAGTATATTTCCGGATTGTATAGAACATTCACTTGCGAAAGTAGAAACCATTACTAAGAATTATAGGTCAGATAGTGACATCCCGAGCTAAACAAAATCAATACTCCCTTCTAGGGGACTAGCGTCTAACACACCTAACATGAACTAACTCTAAACTAAATTTATTGAAGCAAAAGTAATATTGCATTGAATTACAAAGATTGCCACCACTGCGTACTTTTAATGCAACAGGTCAGAGTGACATGTCGGTGCCCATAATGCATTGCTTCGACAGTACGGGGACAGCGTGGCGCTGCTGGAAGAATGGGTGCCAGCAACCTGAGGGTTCCTGGTTCAATCCCCACCTTCTAACAACCTCGTCACGTCCGTTGTGTCCTTGAGCAAGACACTTCACCCTTGCTCCCGATGGGTCATGGTTAGGGCCTTGCATGGCAGCTCCCGCCATCAGTATGTGAATGTGTGTGTGAATGGGTGAATGTGGAAATAGTGTCAAAGCGCTTTGAGTACCTTGAAGGTAGAAAAGCGCTATACAAGTATAACCCATTTATAGGGATGTCCGATAATAGCTTTTTGTCAATATCCGATATTCCGATATTGTCCTACTCTTTAATTATCGATACCGATATCAACCGATATATACAGTCGTGGAATTAACACATTATTATGTCTAATTTGGACAACCAGGTATGGTGAAGAAAAGGTACTTTTTAATAAAATAAGATATCCATCCATCCATCCATTTTCTACCGCTTATTCCCTTTGGGGTGGCGGGGGGCGCTGGAGCCTATCTCAGCTACAATCGGGTGGAAGGCGGGGTACACCCTGGACAAGTCGCCACCTCATCGCAGGGCCAACACAGATAGAGAGACAACATTCACACTCACATTCACACACTAGGGCCAATTTAGTGTTGCCAATCAACCTATCCCCAGGTGCATGTCTTTGGAGGTGGGAGGAAGCCGGAGTACCCGGAGGGAACTCACACAGTCACGGGGAGAACATGCAAACTCCACACAGAAAGATCCCGAGCCCGGGATTGAACCCAAGACTACTCAGGACCTTCGTATTGTGAGGCAGATGCACTAACCCCTCTACCACCGTGCTGCCCTAAGTAGGGATGTCCGATAATGGCTTTTTGCCGATATCCGATATTCCGATATTGTCCAACTCTTGAATTACCAATACCGATATCAACCGATATATACAGTCGTGGAATTAACACATTATTATGCCTAATTTGGACAACCAGGTATGGTGAAGATAAGGTACTTTTTTTTTTTAATTAATAAAATAAAATAAGATAAATAAATTAAAAACATTTTCTTGAATAAAAAAGAAAGTAAAACAATATAAAAACAGTTACATAGAAACTAGTAATTAATGAAAATTAGTAACATTAACTGTTAAAGGTTAGTACTATTAGTGGACCAGCAGCACGCACAATCATGTGTGCTTACGGACTGTATCCCTTGCAGACTGTATTGATATATATTGATATATAATGTAGGAACCAGAATATTAATAACAGAAAGAAACAACCCTTTTGTGTGAATGAGTGTAAATGGGGGAGGGAGGTTTTTTGGGTTGGTGCACTAATTGTAAGTGTATCTTGTGTTTTTTATGTTGATTTGATAAAAGAAAACAAAAACGATACCGATAAAAAAAAAAAACGATACCGATAATTTCTGATATTACATTTTAACGCATTTATCGGCCGATAATATCGGCAGGCCGATATCGGACATCTCTACCCATTTTTGCCTAATTTCGGAGCTGAGTACATGTATATATTTATTACAACAAATGATCTAATTGTGTGAAACATTTACTTGGAGTCAAGTTTAGTCTCAGGGGGGGAAAAAGTTAAAACAGCAAGTAAAAATGGTGGCAGTAGTACCAATTACTTTGATCAATGTTGTGGAAAAACGCGATAACCGGAAAACGTAGACATTTTTCTGGATTTAAAAATAACTAACTTAATTTTTCTGACTAAGACAAATGTTTTATTGGTAGAACAGTTAAAACTGGTTGAAAAATGTGGGCAGAGTAGTCGGAAGAAAAAAATTAACTTCCGGAAAAAAATGAATTACGGTCAAACCTATAATCTTGGGAAAGGTTGAATGAGCCCACGTTTCCTGAATGTTCCGAACATTTTGAATTTCAAACGGGATCAAATTCAAAATCCAATGTACAATTTGCGATGGAAATGGAAGAAAATAGTCCGTGACAAGACTCCAGCCTGCAAAGTTGATCGACGACAGCAATCAGAGAAAGTTGGAGCAAGAGTACTGTTTGTCACTGGTTCAGTGCATGCCTCAGAGACTGTTATAAAAGCCAGAGGTGATGCAACAAAGTACTAGTGGTGTGTTGGAGTGTTTTTTTGTATTTTTCTCCTCAGAATTTAGTGATTCCATATGTGTTTTACTTTGTTTGATCTAAAAATGTGAAGTGAAGTGAATTATATTTATATAGCGCTTTTCTCTAGTGACTCAAAGCGCTTTGACATAGTGAAACCCAATATCTAAGTTACATTTAAACCAGTGTGGGTGGCACTGGGAGCAGGTGGGTAAAGTGTCTTGCCCAAGGACACAACAGCAGTGATTAGGATGGCGGAAGCGGGGATCGAACCTGCAACCCTCAAGTTGCTGGCACGGCCGCTCTACCAACCGAGCTATACCGCTCCATGTAACTACCACAATTTTTTAAGATTTCATTTAGTGTTTCTTAAAAGCCCCAAAGTTGCCATATAATGACTAGACTTTTGCGTCATGACGGTTATCTGCGTTTTTTTTTTGTTTTTTTTTTAAGTGTGTCGTGGAACAATCACTTAAACTTGATCCAAAGGAGCTCCTATGAGCACTAACGAGAAACTGCACTGCCAACAGAGGCGCAGACGACACCTCAGTCACAACAAGCCAGCTATTCTCAGAGATAGACGACAAAGTACTAATCCAAATTCACTATACATGACTCACAACAATATATTTGGGTGCATTTCAGTATGAACCTAAAATGCACTATGACATTTAGAGGTCAATTAAATTGCTAACTTGGACAAGGAGCTTAAGAACTCACGAAGGTGTGCGATCCATGAATCGACCGACGAACAATATCTACAAGTATGACCTCCAAGCACTGTTTCTCCTCCACAATGAGGCTCATCTTCAGGCTCCATGGATTTTGACTACATTTTAAGGCTACAGTGAGACAAAGGCCGACCTATTTAGATGGATACATTGATGAACGACACAATAGCCCGCTGCACCTGAGATAGCGACAAGTATAAAAGGGACAGAAATTCATCAAAAAGCAATAATCAGCCCGAGGAGGCAGCTGATCGGCTGCGGCATCCCTTCATTATGTAAATCTTGGGAAGTTTGCTTCCTTCATCATCAAAGACCCTCATTTTGATAAATTATCTGCTCTATGTCTGCGGAGAAACAACAGAACACAAGGTCTGGACTGTTGCTATGGAAACTATGCGAGAGAAACCATTTTAGAAAGAGCAGGCAGCATGGGTCGGCGTGTGTGTGTGTGTGTTGCAGGTGTGTGTGTGTGTGTGTGAGTGTGTTCCATCAGGTGGATGCGTGAGGAGAGCGGCACTGGCAATCAACAGGTGCACCGTTAATATAGGGACCCCCAAATGGGATTGTAAATTAGATTTTTGAATTCGGCCACATTGGACGCTGGATTAGTGTGCCAAATAATGCTCTTGGTGTCAACCAAGACTGAGTATGAACGTGGAGGTGCTGCACACCCTGTCACAGCAGCATATGGACCTCATTAGTCTATCACTATGCAATTCCACAATCAAATAGTCCAGCTAGAATGGCAGTCACAGACTCCTGCAAGAGCCCAACAATCTGCACTTGGATCTGCACCAAATTGCACACAATCATAAATAGCCACGTTCTGCATAGGCTGAATTTTGTCATTAAAATTAATGCATTATTCAATGAGGAATTACAAAAAATGTCTTCTTGTTCCCCTTTCTCCAGACCAGGGTTTGCAATAGGACGTGGATATTCCCGGCTGTTTCTCGCCTGACTTAGAGTCAAACATCTTAAATTGGGTTGATCATTAACTGTGCGTCATGAGGAAAAATTAAGTAGCAGGCAGCTCCTTACTGGTCGTATGACCATTGAATTAATTTCTGGCAAGTCGGAAAATTAGTCATTCGAAACAGTTCATGCGAAATAGCAGACAGATGTACGCCTTTAAATCACGCTGAGAGGCTGTTGTGCCTGCATATCATTCAGATTTTTCGTCACGAGTCATAGAGCATGAATACATATTAGGGAGACTATAACTTAGCTTTTTGCTGTCTTTCTCACATTAGCATTCAAAGTACAAACAAAGGCTGTCTTAGACTAACTATTTTTAGAGCCGAATCTGATTTGTTATATTTTGCCCGTTGTCAATGACCGGTCAAATCTCATTGTCGTTTGAAAGTACCGTATTTTCCGCATTATAAGGCGCACCTTCAATGAATGGCCTATTTTAAAACTTTGTTCATATATAAGGCGCACCTCTTTATAAGGCGCATAGAATAGACGCTACAGTAGAGGCTGGGGTTACGTTATGCCTCCCGTAGTTGCGAGACCTGTTGTGGCTCAATATTGGTCCATATATAAGGCGCACCGGATTATAAGGCGCACTGTCAGCTTTTGAGAAAATTGGAGGTTTTTAGGTGCGTCTTATAGTGCGGAAAATACGGTAAACAGATGGTGATACTGACTGGTCACTAGGTGTCAGTAACGTTTGGGGATGTAAGAATATAAAAATGTCATATCACCAAAATTATCACAGTTATTATCACATCAAACGGCCTTGTTGAATATGCTCAAAAAGTACTCATACACACTGAAATCCTCAGATTTTTTCAGTTAACTAAAATAAATAGACCCAATTTCAGAAAGCCCACGTTTTGTGTTTCTTATGCTTCACTGATAAGTGTGTCGCGGCGGGTGTTGTGGTGTCCTATTCTGTTCAGCGGTCCTTGAAAGCACTGTAAAAAGACCTCTGTGACATATTCTTCAGAGTGTATAATGATCACTGCACAACTTGTAGGTTCAATGTCAATATCTTGGTTGCTCACACAGTAATATGTTAATATAAGTTTTGATTGGGGTATGTCCTTTCTTAACGGGGAAAGATGTTAATGCCTCTTGTTTTCATGTTAGCATTTGAGCTAGCAACAGTCAGTGCATTAGTTTATCAAAGTGCAGTTATCAATCACGTTTTAATCCCTTTTAATTTTAAATCTGTCAAGAGTTTCAGCGCATCCCGAGTTACATCCCTAGTAACGTCAGATGTATGAGCTTCAGCAGATATTTGTGGCTATTCCAAAGTTAAAGGTACTTACAAAAAGAAATACCGTCTTTTATTAAAGGGAATAAAGCAAAAATCTAATTTGCAAATGTTTCTGCCTCAAAAAAGGCTAAAAACCAATTCGTGAGGACTTTCGAGACATCAAACTTGACTAAATAGAGAAAGTGAAAGTGGGACCAAAGTCACTGTATGTGAACCCGCAGATCATTACCTTCTTCAAGAAGAAAGCTCTGAGGTGTCCCAGCGCCCACGCCATGTCCAATTTCCGGCAATCAGTCCCACCGTGGTCGACAGTATGATTTTAGCCAGCCAAGGTGTACGATGATACAGCTTCATGTCTCACAGCAGCTCGTCCTGAATAGGGAGGTAAAGATATACTGTTTTAATGATAACCGTTTACTATTACCATTTTGAATTAAACTTGTCAAAAGAACTGATTGATAACTACACTTTGATAAACTCACAAACTGACTGGTGCTAGCTCGCTGGATTAAATGCTAACATAAAACCAAGAGACATTAATGTCTTTCCCAATTAAGAAACGACATACCCCAATCTAAACTTATACAAACACATTGCTGTCTGAGCAACAAACATATTCAATTGTGGACAGTGTACCTACAAGCTGTGCTTAGAACAGAGTGATCATTCTATACTCAGAAGAATACGTGCCAGAGGTGTTTTTATGGTGCGTTCTAGAACAGAATAGAGTAGGACACCACAACTCCCACCAAAAATAAAAAAGCAATAGATTTTATTTGTTAGCCACTTTTTTATTTAAATACATTTTAAAGTGCTACAGTACAAATCAATATTTAAAACAATAAAATATTAGCCATTAAAACAGATCATATAAAAAGACTAAAACACTATCAGTGAAACATAAGAAACACAAAACATGCAAAACTGTGGCTTTTCCAAAAGTGTGTCTATTTATTTTAGTTATTTAAAAATAACTTGGTCAAAATATTTTGTTGTGTATAAGTACTTTTTAAACACATTCAATAATACCGTGATAATAATAACAACCGTGATCATTTTGGTCACGATAACCGTGACATGAACCCTCCAACCTCTATTAGTCACACAATGAGAAAATTCAGGTTTCACAGCAGCAAAAAGAATCATATAAATAAATAAATGATAAATGGGTTATACTTGTATAGCGCTTTTCTACCTTCAAGGTACTCAAAGCGCTTTGACACTATTTCCACATTCACACACACATTCACACACTGATGGCGGGAGCTGCCATGCAAGGCGCTAACCAGCAGCCATCAGGAGCAAGGGTGAAGTGTCTTGCCCAAGGACACAACGAACTTGACTAGGATGGTAGAAGGTGGGGATTGAACCCCAGTAACCAGCAACCCTCCGATTGCTGGCACGGCCACTCTACCAACTTCGCCACGCCGCCTTATCATGAAACAAATACAACAAAAAACACAAAACAGCGCGAGAGAGTCTAGAGTATGTACATATTTACATGAGGCAATGGGAATTGGCAGCAGTAATGTACACCTGCACATGAATAATAAACACTATGTATGCAGATGTGATGGGCAACTGTTCATGACTACATAAATATGCAGCAACATTTGCAAAACAAAAAAAAGAACCGCAGCTGCCCATAAATATTTTGTATAGTTTAAAAGAAGTGGTGGATGAACGAGGGATGTGCCAATTGACGAGTATCGGACGATTTTCGTAAAAAAGTACGGATCATCATTGCCGACTAATGACGACTAATGCCTTTTAATGCCGATCATAAACGCTGAACCCCTGGCTGACACTGTATTTATTTTTAGTCCTCTGGCTGATAAGTGGCTAGCAGAATGTGTCGCCGTACATTTAACAATAAGCTCTTAAAGGTCTACTGAAATGCGATTTTCTTATTTAAACGGGGATAGCAGGTCTATTCTATGTCATACTTGATCATTTCGCGATATTGCCATATTTTTGCTGAAAGGATTTAGTAGAGAACATCGACGATAAAGTTCACAACTTTTGGTCGCTGATAAAAAAGCCTTGCCTGTACCGGAAGTAGCAGACGATATGCGCGTGACGTCACAGGTTGTGGAGCTCCTCACATCTGCACTTTGTTTACAATCATGGCCATCTGCAGCAAGAGTGATTCGGACCGAGAAAGCGATGATTTCCCCATTAATTTGAGCGCGGATGAAAGATTTGTGGATGAGGTAAGTGAGAGTGAAGGACTAGAGGGCAGTGGGAGCGATTCAGATAGGGAAGATGCTGTGAGAGGCGGGTGGGACCTGATATTCAGCTGGGAATGACTAAAACAGTAAATAAACACAAGACATATATATACTCTATTAGCCACAACACAACCAGGCTTATATTTAATATGCCACAAATTAATCCCGCATAACAAACACCTCCCCCCTCCCGTCCATATAACCCGCCAATACAACTCAAACACCTGCACAACACACTCAATCCCACAGCCCAAAGTACTGTACACCTCCCCAAAGTTCATACAGCACATATATTTCCCCAAAGTCCCCAAAGTTCCGTACGTGACATGCACATAGCAGCACGCACGTACGGGCAAGCGATCAAATGTTTGGAAGCCGCAGCTGCATGCGTACTCACGGTACCGCGTCTGCGTATCCAACTCAAAGTTGTCCTGGTAAGAGTCTCTGTTGTCCCAGTTCTCCACAGGCCAATGGTAAAGCTTGACTGTCATCTTTCGGCAATGTAAACAATGAAACACCGGCTGTGTTATCCGGCACAACAGTCAGGGGGTGCATTCTACGGCGGGGGTGCGTTATCCAGCACAACTGCTGCCGCAATACACCGCTTCCCACCTACAGCTTTCTTCTTTGCTGTCTCCATTGTTCATTGAACAAATTGCAAAAGATTCACCAACACAGATGTCCAGAATAATGTGGAATGTTGCGATGAAAACAGACGACTTAATAGCTGGCCACCATGCTGTCCCAAAATGTCCTCTACAATCTGTGACGTCACGCGCAGGCATCATCATACCAAGACGTTTTCAGCAGGATATTTCGCGCGAAATTTAAAATTGCACTTTAGTAAGCTAACCCGGCCATATTGGCATGTGTTGCAATGTTAAGATTTCATCATTGATATATAAACCATCAGACTGCGTGGTCGGTAGTAGTGGGTTTCAGTGGGCCTTTAAAATGAAGGTACAAAAATAAGGAATATGTACGAAATACTTAAAATGTAACAAAATAGTGCACAGTGTGAAAATGTAAACACAGAGAAACCTGAGAATAACTTTTTTCTACAGGTTTAGTGGCAGAAAAATACAGCTGAGCTCTAAAGGGTGAGCGTGGCTAAGGTAGTGTGGTATTACTGATTGAGAGCGCCTTGGTATGACATACGGTCCGTTTAAAAAAATCAAAAAAACTGCCATACTGTTGATTAGGGCTGCACGATTAATCGAAATCGAATCGACCTTGAGGTTTTATTTAGTGGGGCAAATAGGTATTTTTTTTCCCCACAGTTGACCGACATCTTCGCCAAACAGAATAGTTGAGCCTTGCGTTTGTCCGTCCCTCGCTTCAAACAGGGAGAAAGACGTCTTACTTTGTGCATCGCTCTCAGCACCTGTGCGCGTTTATTTAACAGTGGACTAAACTGAACAGAGGCATTCGCAATCAAACATTTTTTATTGATATTGATATGTGTCTATCGCGATATATATTGATATTGTATTATCGCCCAGTCCTACGCCATACACAGTGAGTATTTGTTACGGCAAATTAACTGCTTTTCTTACGTATCATTGTCAAGGACAAACAACAATTGTGTGTAATATAAAAAAGTATAAAATGCGTGTGTAGCCCAATGTGCGTGAGCCGCCGAACTGCCAATACGCGTGAGCGGAACGGAAATGCTTGAATGTCCAGAGTGAGTAGATAGTGTGGACGTTGGAACGGTTAGAATCGGTTAAGAAATGTGGGCTATGGAGAGGTTTGTATATTGCCGGTTTATTTTCAAGAAGGGGAAATCCTGGTAATTCCAGGTAATCAGGGAATTTGAGGAAAGAGAAAACATCTTTTGCATTCAACATATGTGAAAAGCAGCGTGGGTTGATGGTTGAAAGGGTAAAAAGTGGCGCAAAATTATGAGAATTTTGGGCATTGTATAACTATGAATACGTCAATTCAATTGAATAGGAATTTCCTAGAAATTTTGGAATTTTAAGGAAGAACAGTCATTTAAAAAAAATATATCGGTAATATAACAATTGTCCTAAATGACATGTATCGGTTGGTGTTGTAATTCTTCAAAACGGTTAAACAATGTTGACGTAGTAACAGTTCGAATTTAAATGGCTATTTCAGGATTCCTGGAATTTCGAAGAAAAGACAAAAACGGGAATTTGCACGAAAAGAAAAATGGTAGTTTTGTTGTCCTAATTAAGAAGAATGTTTTGGAGGTGGAATGGTCAAAAACGATTAAAAAATGTCAACTGAAAACTTTCCAGGTGTAGTTTAGTTTATTATTTTTTCTTCGGTCAGTGGTCAACAAAATAAACAGTTTTACATAAACAAACTTTTGTACATTCATAAATTGACAATGTTACAGACCGAAAGGGTTTAGGCTGAAGTTGAGCACCTATTTCGTCTAACCCTATAAACAATCTCAAATACAAGATGAGCTTCCTGAAAATATGAAATTTCCTTTACACAACAAAAACACTTTTCAATTATATACACAGTAAAGACGTGAAATATCCCTGTAGACTTGTTAGTTCAACATTTGTATCAATAATATACTATATACAAACAAATATACTGTATTTTTCAGACTATAAGTCGCAGTTTTTTTCATAGTTTGGCCGGGCTACAGTGCGACTTATATATGTTTTTTTCCTTCTTTATTATGCATTTTCGGCAAGTGCGACTTATACTCCGGTGCGACTTATACTCCGAAAAATACGGTACTTCCATTGTTATTTATATCCCACGTTTAGTTTGTAATTAACATTGATCATACTCTTAACTACTGTGTTGATTCAAGAGTGATATATTTTTCTAATACATTGGTCTTAAAGTTTTTTTTAAATGTGTGAATGGAACTGATACATTTTAAGGAATCATCCAAGCTGTTCCACAGATGAACCCTCCTGACAGAAACACATCTTCTTTTTAAGCTCGTTCTTATGTTTGCTTTCAAGGTTGAGGTAACAATAGGGTTTTGGAAAACCGGGAATTCTGGGATTTCCTGGAATTTTTTGGACAATGGTAGTTTGATTG
This sequence comes from Nerophis lumbriciformis, assembly GCF_033978685.3. NCBI lineage: Eukaryota > Metazoa > Chordata > Actinopteri > Syngnathiformes > Syngnathidae > Nerophis > Nerophis lumbriciformis. Next base: position 27,812,070 of record NC_084573.2, read on the forward strand.
TCCAAGGTGAGCAGAGTGTGTGGATGGTGGAACGGCTGAATCGGTTGAGAAATGTGGGAATTGTGCAAGATCGAAAAAATGGCCCATTCATTTTCAATGGGAAAAAATTTACCCGCAATTCTGGGGAATCTGGGAATTATTTTTTTTTGGAAAGATCCTGTTTTGATTAGAGATGTCCGATATTATCGGACTGCCGATATTATCGGCCAATAAATGCTTTAAAATGTAGCATCGGAAATTATCGGTATCGGTTTCAAAATTATCGGTATCGGTTTCAAAAAGTAACATTTATGACTTTTTAAAACGCCGCTGTGTACACGGACGTAGGGAGATGTACAGAGCGCCAATAAACCTTAAAAGGCACTCACTGCCTTTGCGTGCCGGCCCAGTCACATAACATCTACAGCTTTTCACACACACAAGTGAATGCCATAAATACTTGGTCAACTGCCATACAGGTCACACTGAGGGTGGCCATATAAACAACTTTTACACTGTTACAAATATGTGCCACACTGTGAACCCACACCAAACAAGAATAACAAACACATTTCAGGAACATAAACACAACAGAACAAATACCCAGAACCCCTTGCAGCACTAAGTCTTCCGGGAAGCTACAATATACACCCCCCGCTAAAATCTCGCGCCCCCCCCCCCCACACCTCAGCCTCCTCATGCTCTATCAGGGAGAGCATGTCCCAAATTCCAAGCTGCTGTTTTCAGGCATGTTAAAAAAAATAATGCACTTTGTGACTTCAATAACAAATATGGCAGTGCAATGTTGGCATTTTTTTCCATAACTTGAGTTGATTTATTTTGGAATATGTTGTTACATTATTTAATGCATCCAGCGGGGCATCACAACAAAATTAGGCATAATAATGTGTTAATTCCACGACTGTATATATCGGTATCGGTTGATATCGGAATCGGTAATTAAGAGTTGGACAATATCGGAATATCGGATATTGGCAAAAAAGCCATTATCGGAGATCTCTAGTTTTGATACTTGAACGTTTCTGATCGAATGAAAACTGTGGGCTGTTTTGCGGCGGAATAATAATAAATATATCGTTTTTGGTGAAGAATCCTATACAGTATGTGTGAATGTTTGGGCATTCACACAATAGTTTAAATATTGTGGTGAGATTGTTCAAATGTCAATAGCGCTCACCATTAATACATTGAAACATTTACAGTTATTACATGTTAAGTTAAAAGTTAAAAGTGTGAGGTTTTTTTTGGCCTCATCATGCAAACTTTCATTGAACTAAGTCATTCACCAGAAGGGCCCGCCACACTTACAGCTATCATGTGTAGCTTGAGTGGAGAACTTACAAAAAAAACAAAAACCTGAAAGAATAAAGCAGTAATATAAATATTGCAGCCCATTAAGAACACGTTCAATCCCTGGTGTCCAAGTTCTCTTTGGCTGCAGCTAACACGGACTTGATAAAAGATGCAAAAGCGGGCAAGCAGGCGTACATTCAAGGGCACATCAAACCTTGACAAGAATTCATGAATCAATAATCCTTGTCAGATGAAAAGGGAAGATAACGGGTGGCTTCGCTTTCGGGGTCATTATGGTGTTGACTGGCCTCATTTTTAATCGCTCAGCATTAATATCACTATTTGAGACCACACGATTGCCATTTAAGGCTAATATTTCTATTTTTTTCATTCCTGCTGGTTGTTCTTTCTTTTTTTTATTTCGACAAGAAAAAAATGTGCCTGAGCTGTCACATGTGATGACTACATCAGTGGCCGACGGGCAAAAAAAATGCTTTTGGAGTTCGCGTTCAAACCATAGTGAAATAAAAACTATATAACCATTTTAGGGTTTTTACGGTACCAATAAAGTACTGGTGTTGACCCAATACCAATATTTTGGTACCAGTACCAAAATTATTTCGATACTTTTCTATATAAAAGGGGACCACAGAAAATGGCATTAGTCTTAATTTTAACAACACATCTTAGGGTACATTAAACATATGTTTCTTATTGCAAGTTGGTCCTTAAATAAAACAGAGAACATACAAGACAACTTGTCTTTTAGTAGTAAGTAAGCAAACAAAGGCTCCTAATTTAATCTGCTGACGTATGCAGTAACATATTGTGTCATTTTCCATTCTATTATTTTTTCAAAATTATTAAGGACAAGTGGTAGAAAATTAATTATCAATCTACTTGTTAATATCTGCTTACTTTCTCTTTTTAACATGTTCTATCTACACTTCTGTTAACATTTTATAATCATTTATTCTCCTGTTGTTTGATGCTTTACATTAGTTTTGGATGATACCACAAATTTGGGTATCAATCCGATACCAAGTAGTTAGAGCAGGGGTGTCAAACTCAAATACAGAGTGGGCCAAAATGTAAAACTGAACAAAGCCGCGGGCCAAAGTTGAACAAATTAACCTTTTGATAGGGACCCAAACAAGTTTTGCATTGAATATTGAACAAGCAAGGCTTATATAACTTTATAGTGACATGCAAAATCGAGTTTCAAATAATAATATTAATAATTAAAAAATATCAATGGCATATCAAATACAATTTAAATAAAAATTGAATGCCTCTTTTCTATTTGCAGCCTTCTGAGGTAAATATCAACATTAACTTTTTCCACAGGCTAATAAATTTGAAAATAAAATAATGAATAAACCAACCATTCAGGACTTTAAACTGCTCAGTTTGCAACACACCGATCTAATCTGATGTGCCCAAGCCAGATACCTGGCATCTTTTCTTGGATGCTAGCTCATTAATGTCGGGGCTCAGGCTTTGAGCTGAGGCAACCTTCATTATCGAACGAAGGTGATCATCAGTCATTATATCTCGTAGTCCACCCGGACCACAGTCTTGGGGGCGTGGCTTAAAGGCACTGCCTTAATTTAACGTCCTCTACGAGCTGTCGTCACGTCCGCTTTTCATCCATTCTAACAACGTGCCGGCCCAGTCACAAGTTATGTGCGGCTTCTGTATGCACGCACACGTGAATTCAATGCATACTTGATCAAAAGCGATACAGGTTACACTGAGGGTGGCCGAATTAACACGGTTAGAAATATACGCCACATTGTGAATCCACACCAAACAAGAATGACAAACACATTTCGAGAGAACATCCGCACTGTAACACAACATAAACACAACAGAACAAATACCCAGAACCCTTTGCAGCACTAACTCTTCCGGGACGCTACAAAATACACCCCCCCCCCCCACACACACACACCTTGTAGCGTCCCGGAAGAGTCAGTGCTGCAAAGGGTTCTGGGTATTTGTTCTGTTGTGTTTATGTTGTGTTACGTTGGGGATGTTCTCCCGAAATGTGTTTGTCATTCTTGTTTAGTGTGGGTTCACAGTGTGGCGTATATTAAAGTTGTTTTTTACAGGCACCCTCAGTGTAACCTGTATCGCTGTTGATAAAGTATGCGTTGCATACACTTGTGTGTGCGTGCAGCAGCCGCACATATTATGTGACTAGGCCAGCACTCGTTGGACTGGATGAAAAGCAGACTTGATGGTTTTCGGGGAGGAGCACTGAAAGTTGGGAGTCTCCCGGGAGAGTTGGCAAGTATGAGAATTAGCGGTGAATGCGGTGTTACCGCGTCCGTTCTCCCTTTTCTGTCTACACACTGTGTCTGCTTGTACTCTGTGATTGTGCGCTGCCGAACATGCTCCTCTGCTCGTGAACCAGCAATTAAACGACGTGACGACAACGGGGGCGGTATAGTATCGAATATGATTCATTAGTATCGCGGTACTATACTAATACCGGTATACCGTACAACCCTATAAGGTACTGTGGTACTAAAGAAGTAAAAAAGGTATTATACTGCCTTTGAAAAATAATTGTCTTTTTTTTTTAATGATCATGATGGTGACATTGCTGGTAATATGAGCTGAGGCGAATGTTAATCAACACACACACACACACACACAGCACCTACATGCCGAAACAGTGTGGAAACAGAAGAGAGAGAATGGACGCATTTTGGCTAAAAAACTAACGATAAAAGTGAAGCTATTGGGTACCATGTTCGATTCCTGCCTCCGCCATTCTAGTCACTGCTTGAGACACACTATACCCCACCTGCTCCTAGTACAGGGGTCGGCAACCCAAAATGTTGAAAGAGCCATATTGGACCAAAAATACAAAAAACAACTCTGTCTGGAGCCGCAAAAAATGAAAAGCTGTATATCATTCTTATAATGAAGGCAACACATGATGTAAGTGTCTATATTAGCTATAATAGCCTACTATCAAAATGACTGTCGCAGGCTGAAGCAAATCTTCGTTGACAGAAATATTGAAATGTAATATTTATTCTAAACATTTTTACAACATTAGTAAATCAAAAGCTACTAAGAAGGTGAGATAACTCCTAGAAATTACTGGCTTTTAATGGCCAAACGGCAGGCTGTCTTCTTCTAATAGATTTATTACAATCTTTGGCAAGCAAGGTAATGTTTGCTGTGGCCTGGAACAACATGGCACACAAACAACTATCTGAAATGCAGCCAATATTACATACAGATAATGTGTCATGAGACAAAACTAATTTATATACAAAGAGGATACAAGTATAGGATATTAAATGAGCTCAAATATACCTACAAATGAGGCTTAATGATGCAATATGTACTAAATGGCATGTTAGCATCGATTAGCTTGCAGTCATGCACTTGACCAAAAATGCCTGATTAGCCCTCCTACAAGTCAACAACATCAACAAAGTGCACCTTTCTGCATTCATGCACAGCATAAAACGTTTGGTGGACAAAATGAGACAAAGGACTGGAAGATTTTACATGTAAACAAACTGTTGCGTCACAGTCCACACTATGGTGAGTTCACGAACTGACAAAATTAGTAGGACAAGACAATGTTCACCAAATACTGTCATCAGTGAAGCATACACACAACCATATTAAACAGTGGGCTTTCTAACAATCGGGTAGGTTTGTGTCATGTTTGTCCTCAAACAAAAAACATACTAAAACAAACATAATTTTTCATTTTCAATCTTTTTTTAAAAATGCCCCAGGGAGCCACTCGGGCGGCACTCGAGAGCCGCGGGTTGCTGACCCCTGTCCTAGTACCACCCACACTGGTTTAAAGTTAAGTTAAAGTTAAAGTCCCAACGATAGTCACACACACACACACACACACACACACACACACACACACACACACACACACACACACACACACACACACACACACACACACACACACACACACACACACTAGGTGTGGTGACAGTATCCTCTGCATTTGACCCATCCCCATGTTCACCCCCTGGGAGGTGAGGGGAGCAGTGAGAAGCAGCGGTGGCCGCGCTCAGGAATCATTTGGTGATTTAACCCCCAATTCCAACCCTTGATGCTGAGTGCCAAGCAGGGAGGTAATGGGTCTTATTTTTTTATTTTTTTTATAGTCTTTAGTATAACTCGACTATAAGCGTCTTAGCTACTTTTAAGTCACTAATCCTCGCCTCTATGGGGACTAACTACATTTCTTACAAGTATCATAGGATGAGGAATAGCTGAACATGCTTCACAGGACACAATAGCTAACAGCAAGGTAGCGTTCCTGAATGTAAACAAATGGGTAGATGTATACAAATATCGACTGTAATGATACCAAGTACAAGAACCGTGTATAGTCGATATTTTTGATTATCGCAAAGTCTTTTGTAATTTTTTTAATCGTTTATAAACTCAGGAAATGCATCCCTGTATTAATGAGACCTTTAATTTTGACCAATCTATGATTCTGTAACTACTTGGTATCGGATCCATACCCGAATTTGTAGTATCACCCAAAATGTATGTAAACTAGGGCTGCAACTAACGATTAATTTGACAATCGATTAATCTGTCGATTATTACTTCGATTAATCGATTAATAATCGGATAAAAGAGACAAACTACATTTCTATCCTTTCCAGTATTTTATTGGGAAAAAAATTAAAACAGCATACTGGCACCATACTTATTTTGATTGTTTCTCAGCTGTTTGTACATGTTGCAGTTTATAAATAAAGATTTATTAAAAAAACAAAAAATAAAAATAATAAAATAAAAAATAAAAATTGCCTCTGCGCATAGCCCAGATCCAACGAATCGATGACTAAATTAATAGCAAACTATTTTTATAAATCGATTTTAATCGATTAGTTGTTGCAGCCCTAATGTAAACAGAAGAATAAGTGATTATTACATTTTAGCAGAAGTGTAGATAGAACATGTTAAAACAGAAAGTAAGCAAATATTACCAGTAAATGATCAATTAGATTCATTATCCATTAATGGGTTATATAATCCATACCACTTGTCCATCATAATTTTGACACAATAATAGAATGATAAATGACACAATAAGTTACTGCATACGTCAGCAGTCAAATTAAGAGCCTTTGTAACTCGTTAGCTTACTTAACACTAAAAGTCTTATTTAATTTCAAAACTGTTCTTTGGTTGCAATAAGAAACATACGTTTCATGTATCATAAAATATATCGTTAAAATGAAGCCAAAAATTAAATGTTTTGTGTACCCTTTTACTTTGAAAAGTATCAAAAATGTACCATGTTGATACTGGTACCAACACATTGGAATCGGGACAACACTAAACTATCTGTAATAATCTTTTCCAAATAGTTTTGCACACATCTAGAAGGACTGACATAGAATCCAACTCAAAATATATACTTATAAAATACCTCTTAGTCTTCACATTATTTGAATTAACAAAGCTAATGGAAAACTTCTCAGTTGGACAGTCTCCACCTCTAACTTACCCAGCTCGGTATTACAAAGGCCAAAATAAAACTTACATCATGTCGAGTAGTCAATCTATCCAAACTGAAAAATGTCAAAAATAATGAAGGTCCAACATCGATCCAAAGCAGAAATATAACCGAAAAAATAAAAATGGGAAGAAGAAAAACCTCGAGTAATTTCTAACAATTAACCACAGGTGGGACGCTAGCAAATGAACCGGAAGTAAAGATGTAAAATTGGAGTAGATTGGACAGATTTTCAAATTAAAACAGGAACTCGAAATCGATCATGATTAACAAACACGCCAGTCAATTTTTAAAGAGCATATACATATTTGAAATAAAGCTAGCAACCGAATTTATTCAAACGTAGTAAAATAATATTGTGAGGATATAATAATGCATGTTTAATCACATGTGTTTTTGCTGATTTGTCGATTTTTTTTAACAAAACTCTCAACATTGGTAACAGTGTGTGTGTACGTGCGTGCGTGCTTACGTACGTGCGTGTGTGTGAGTGATAGGTAGAAAAGCCCCGACTCGCTTCAGGAGAAGTTGTTTGACAGCACATGTTGGTCTAAAAATGTCTAGACCCGAATATAAGACAACTTGTTTTTATCAGACTTGATTTTGGTCACCCGTGCAAATGTGTGCATGTGTGTGTGTGTTAGTGACAGGAAGAAAAGCTCCGACTGGCTTTAGGAAAAGTTGTTTGATGCCACACATTGGTCCAGAAATGTCTAGACCCTGAATATGAGACAATTTGTAAGATTCAAACGTGGTCACCTCTGTTCGTGTGGTTGTGTGTCTGTGTGTGCGTGTGCGTGTGTGTGTGTGTCAGGAAGAAAAGTTCCTTCTAGTTTAGGGAGAAGTTGTTTGACGCCACCCACGTGTTGGTCTAAAAATGTCTAGACCTTGAATATAAGACAAATTGAAAGGTTTAAACATGGTATGGTCAACTATGTACGTGTGTGTGTGTGTGTGTGTGTGTGTGTGTGTGTGTGTGTGTGTGTGTGTGTGTGTGTGTGTGTGTGTGTGTGTGTGTGTGTGAGACACAGGAAGAAAAGCTCCGACTAGTTTAGGGAGAAGTTGTTTGACGCCACGTGTTGGTCTAAAAATGTCTAGAACTTGAATATAAGACAAATTGAAAGGTTTAAACATGGTATGGTCAACTATGTACGTGTGTGTGTGTGTGTGTGTGTGTGTGTGTGTGTGTGTGTGTGTGTGTGTGTGTGTGTGTGTGTGTGTGTGTGTGTCAGGAAGAGAACCTCCCGAGTTTTTTGACCCCACCTGTTGAATATAAGAAAACTTTTTTTTTTTTTTATCAGGCTTGATTTGGTCACCCATGTGTGTGTGTGTGCGTGCGTGTGAGTGTGAGAGAGAGTGTCAGGAAGAAAAGCTCAAACAAGCTTGAGGAGAAGTTGTTTGACGCCACCTGTTGATCTAGAAATATCTACACCCCAAATACAAGACAACTTTTCCTTTTAGACCTGTTCCAATTGTGTGTGCGTGTTTGCGTGTCTGCGTGCGTGTGTCAGGAAGAAAACCCCTGACTCGTTTCGGAGATGTTGTATGACCTCACATGTTGGTTTACATGTAGAAACGCCTAGACCCCAAATATGAGACAACTTGGTTTTTTTAACTTGATTTGGTCAGCGGTGTGTGCGCGCGTGTGTATGAGTGACAGGAAGAAAAGCTCTGACGAGTTTCGAGAGAAGTTGTTTGACGCCACGTGTTGGTCTAGAAATGTCTAGACCTCGATTACAAGACAACTTTGTATGTATCAGTCTTGTTTCAGTCACCAGTGTGTGTGTGAGTGACAGGAAGAAAAGCTCAGACGAGTTTTGAGAGAAGTTGTTTGACGCCACGTGTTGGTCTAGAAATGTCTAGACCTTGATTACAAGACAACTTTGTATTTATCAGTCTTGTTTCGGTCACCAGTGCGTGTGTGAGTGACAGGAAGAAAAGCTCCGACGAGTTTTGAGAGAAGTTGTTTGACGCCACGTGTTAGTCTAGAAATGTCTAGACCTCGATTACAAGACAACTTTGTATTTATCAGACTTGTTTCGGTCACCAGTGTGCGTCTGAGTGACAGGAAGAAAAGCTCTGACTAGTTTAGGGAGACGTTGTTTGACGCCACATGTTGGTCTGAACATGTCTAGACCTCGAGTACAAGACAACTTTGTATTTATCAGACTTGTTTCGGTCACCAGTGTGTGTATGAGTGACAGGAAGAAAAGCTCTGACTAGGTTAGGGAGAAGTTGTATGACCTCACCTGTTTGCATGCCTGTCAAAACGCAGAGACCATGAAAATAAGCCAACTTGTTTTTTTGACTTGAGTTGGTCGGCGGTGTGTATGAGTGACAGGAAGAAAAGCTCCAACAAGTTTTGAGAAAAGTTGTTTGACGCTACGTGTTGGTCTGAACATGTCTAGACCTCGAGTACAAGACAACTTTGTATTTATCAGACTTGTTTCGGTCACCAGTGTGTGTGTGAGTGACAGGAAAAAAAGCTCAGACTAGTTTAGGGAGACGTTGTTTGACGCCCCGTGTTGGTCTAAACATGTCTAGACCTCGAGTACAAGACAACTTTGTATTTATCAGACTTGTTTCGGTCACCAGTGTGTGTATGAGTGACAGGAAGAAAAGCTCTGACTAGTTTAGGGAGACGTTGTTTTACCTCACCTGTTTGTATGCGTGTAGAAACGCCTAGACCATGAATATAAGCCAACTTGTTTTTTTGACTTGATTTGGTCAGCGGTGTGTGTGTGTGCGCCCGTGTGTATGAGTGACAGGAAAAAAAGCTCCGACGAGTTTTGAGAAAAGTTGTTTGACGCTACGTGTTGGTCTGAACATGTCTAGACCTCGAGTACAAGACAACTTTGTATCTATCAGACTTGTTTCGGTCACCAGTGTGTGTGTGAGTGACAGGAAGAAAAGCTCTGTTTAGTTTAGGGAGAAGTTGTATGACCTCACCTGTTTGTATGCGTGTAGAAACACCTAGACCATGAATATAAGCCAACTTTTTTTTTGACTTGATTTGGTCAGCGGTGTGTGTGTGTGTGCGCGCCTGTGTGTATGAGTGACAGGGGAAAAAAAGCTCAAACGAGTTTTGATTAAAGTTGTTTGACGCTACACGTTGGTCTAGAAATGTCTAGACCTCGAGTACAAGACAACTTTGTATTTATCAGACTTGTTTCGGTCACCAGTTTGTGTGTGAGTGACAGGGAGAAAAGCTATGACTAGTTTAGGGAGACGTTGTTAGACGCCACGTGTTGGTCTAAACATGTCTAGACCTCGAGTACAAGACAACTTTGTATTTATCAGTCTTGTTTCGGTCACCAGTGTGTGTGAGTGACAGGAAGAAAAGCTCTGACTAGTTTAGGGAGACGTTGTTTGACGCCACGTGTTGGTCTGAACATGTCTAGACCTCGAGTACAAGACAACTTTGTATTTATCAGACTTGTTTCGGTCACCAGTGTGTGTGTGTGTGAGTGACAGGAAGAAAAGCTCTGATTAGTTTAGGGAGAAGTTGTATGACCTCACCTGTTTGTATGCGTGTAGAAACACCTAGACCATGAATATAAGCCAACTTGTTTTTTTGACTTGATTTGGTCAGCGGTGTGTGTGTGTGCGCCCGTGCGTATGAGTGACAGGAAGAATAGCTCTGACGAGTTTTCAGAAAAGTTGTTTGACGCTACGTGTTGGTCTAGAAATGTCTAGACCTCGAGTACAAGACAACTTTGTATTAATCAGACTTGTTTCGGTCACCAGTGTGTGTGTGAGTGACAGGAAGAAAAGCTCTGACTAGCTTAGGGAGACGTTGTTTGATGCCACGTGCTGGTCTAAACATGTCTAGACCTAGAGTACAAGACAACTTTGTATTTATCAGTCTTGTTTCAGTCACCAGTGTGTGTGTGAGTGACAGGAAGAAAAGCTCTGACTAGCTTAGGGAGACGTTTGACGCCACGTGCTGGTCTAAACATGTCTAGACCTCGAGTACAAGACAACTTTGTATTTATCAGACTTGTTTCGGTCACCAGTGTGTGTGTGTGTGAGTGACAGAGAGAAAAGATCTGACTAGCTTAGGGAGACGTTTGATGCCACGTGCTGGTCTAAACATGTCTAGACCTCGAGTACAAGACAACTTTGTATTTATCAGTCTTGTTTCGGTCACCAGTGTGTGTGTGAGTGACAGGAAGAAAAGCTCTGACTAGTTTAGGGAGACGTTGTTTGACGCCACGTGTTGGTCTGAACATGTCTACACCTCGAGTACAAGACGACAATGTATTTATCAGACTTGTTTCGGTCACCATTGTGTGTATGATAGACAGGAAGAAAAGCTCTGACTAGTTTAGGGAGACGTTTGACGCCACGTGCTGGTCTAAACATGTCTAGACCTCGAGTACAAGACAACTTTGTATTTATCAGACTTGTTTCGGTCACCAGTGTGTGTGTGAGTGACAGGAAGAAAAGCTCTGACTAATTTAGGGAGATGTCGTTTGACGCCACGTGTTGGTCTGAACATGTCTAGACCTCGAGTACAAGACAACTTTGTATTTATCAGACTTGTTTCGGTCACCAGTGTGTGTATGAGTGACAGGAAGAAAAGCTCTGACTAGTTTAGGGAGAAGTTGTATGACCTCACCTGTTTGTATGCGTGTAGAAACGCCTAGACCATGAATATAAGCCAACTTGTTTTTTTGACTTGATTTAGTCAGCGGTGTGCGTGTGTGTGCGCCCGTGTGTATGAGTGACAGGAAAAAAAGCTCCGACGAGTTTTGAGAAAAGTTGTTTGACGCTACATGTTGGTCTAGAAATGTCTAGACCTCGAGTACAAGACAACCTGGTATTTATCAGACTTGTTTGGTCACCAGTGTGTGTGTGAGTGACAGGAAGAAAAGCTCTGACTAGTTTAGGGAGACGTTTGACGCCACGTGTTGGTCTAAACATGTCTAGACCTCGAGTACAAGACAACTTTGTATTTATCACACTTGTTCGGTTACCAGTGTGTGTGTATGTGACAGGAAGAAAAGCTCTGACTAGTTTAGGGAGACGTTTGACGCCACGTGCTGGTCTAAACATGTCTAGACCGCGAGTGCAAGACAACCTGGTATTTATCAGACTTGTTCGGTCACCAGTGTGTGTGTGTGTGTGACAGGAAGAAAAACTCTGACTAGTTTAGGGAGATGTTGTTTGACGCCACATGCTGGTCTAAACATGTCTAGACCTCGAGTACAAGACAACTTTGTATTTATCAGACTTGTTTCGGTCACCAGTGTGTGTATGAGTGACAGGAAGAAAAGCTCTGACTAGTTTAGGGAGAAGTTGTGTGACGCCACGTGCTGGTCTAAACATGTCTAGACCTTGAGTACAAGACAACTTTGTATTTATCAGACTTGTTTCGGTCACCAGTGTGTGTGTGGGTGACAGAGAGAAAAGCTCTGACTAGTTTAGGGAGACGTTGTTTGATGCCATGTGCTGGTCTAAACATGTCTAGACCTCGAGTACAAGACAACTTTGTATTTATCAGACTTGTTTCGGTCACCAGTGTGTGTGTGAGTGACAGGAAGAAAAGCTCTGACTAGTTTAGGGAGACGTTGTTTGACGCCACGTGTTGGTCTAAACATGTCGAGACCTCGAGTACAAGACAACCTGGTTTTTATCAGACTTGTTCGGTCACCAGTGTGCGTGCGAGTGACAGAGAGAAAAGCTCTGACTAATTTAGGGAGACGTTTGACGCCACGTGCTGCTCTAAACATGTCTAGACCTCGAGTACAAGACAACTTTGTATTCATCAGACTTGCTTCGGTCACCAGTGTGTGTGTGAGTGACAGAGAGAAAAGCTCTGACTAATTTAGGGAGAAGTTGCTTGACCCCACCTGTTGGTTTGCAGTTTGTGTGCAAACCAACAGGTGTGTAGACCCTTGAATATATAATAGTTTCTCTTATTCAGAATTGTTATTCGGGTAAGTCACTGGTGCATGTGTGTGTGAGGGACATGAAGAAAAGCTCTGACTGGCTTGGGGAAAATGTCAAGACCCCGAATATTGTTACAAGTTGTGTTGTTTATAGTACCATCTGAATACATGTGGTCATAATAGTGACGTACAGAAACAAAAATGCCCTAGTACAAATTCCTGTATTTGGGCACTCACATCTCTGCAGGTGGCGCTGGAACGCCGCCAAGTTTCTGTCCATACTTCAGTGGGATGAATCACCCTGATGTGGAAGTACCTCCAAATTACACAGATCTCAAAGTCATATTCTTTCCACGTGAGGAGCCAGGAGGAAACATCAGTGGAGGAGGAGAAGCCACAAGGGGAGGGAAAGGTGTGCTTCAGATGATTGGGTGGGAGAGTCAATGAAGACGACAGGTGTGCATGTGGGGAGGGGGTTGAGACCACCTGCTCGGCGCCCCGTGACAATGTCGTCGCAAGCCAACACCTGAGCGCCTGTCACACACGATGGATGGAACGCAGCCGAGTGGAAACACCCGCGAGTGCACCTGAGCGGTGAACACTTCCAAGCTCACACAGGCGCCGAGGTAACTATGTATTCTTCTCACATGGACATTGTGCACTTACTCCTCTCTGAAGCTGCTCTCGCCAAAGTGGCCATTTTTTTGTTGACCTGCGGCTCACTTTAAACAGACTCCACTGAAGCAAAACAGCAAAAAGGCGCAATGTAATGAGAGAAGGCGGTAATGTTAAAACTAACAACAGTATAAACCAGGGGTGTCAAACTCATTTTAGATCGGGGCCAGAGGTGGATAGAGTAGCCAGAAATTGTACTCAAGTAAGAGTACTGTTACTTTAGAGATTTATTACTCAAGTAAAAGTAAGGAGTAGTCACCCAAATATTTACTTGAGTAAAAGTAAAAAGTATGTTGTAAAAAAACTACTCAAGTACTGAGTAACTGATGAGTAACATACACACACATATCATATATATACATATATATATATATATACATATATATATATATATATATATATATACACACACATATATACATATATATATATATATATATATACACACACACACATATATATATATATATATATATATATATATATATATATATATATATATATATACATACATACATTGATATATACAGTATATCATTTATATTTATTTTTTTTGCCGTTTTTGTTTACATGTTAAAGGTGTTTTAATGAATATACATGCATGTTTAACACATATAGATTCCTTTCTTTCATGAAGACAAGAATATAAGTTGGTGTATTACCTGATTCTGATGACTTGCATTGATTGGAATCAGACAGTAGTGATGACAAACGTCCACGTTTTCAAATGGAGGAGAAAAAAGTTCCTCCTTTCTGTCTAATACCACATGAAAGTGGTGGGTTTTTGGCATCTTATATGTCCAGCTTCCATATTCGTTTTTATACACTTTACAAGAAATACATTGGCGGCAAACTCCGTAGCTTGCTAGCTTGTTTGCGCAGGCTTTCGTAGACTCTTATTTTGAAAGCGCAGGCGCGATGGAGCGGCACTTTTATTGTGAAGTCAGGAACTGTGCAGTCAGTCTTTAGGCTTTTGACGGGGTGTACGGTTGAAATAAAAAATGGTCTTTTTTCCTTCACACTTTTGATTGATTGATTGGAACTTGTATTAGTAGATTGCACAGTACAGTACATATTCCGTACAATTGACCACTAAATGGTAACACCCCAATACGTTTTTCAACTTGTTTAAGTCAGGTCATGTGACCCCTGGCTCTGTTTGATTGGTCCAACGTCACCAGTGACTGCATCTGATTGGTGGAACGGAGTGAACGTCACCAGTGACTGTATTTGTTGAAACGCAGGCACTATGAAGGTCTGTCTGACAGACCAAAACAAACAAAGCGTGCATTAACAGATCGATAAAAATTAGTAGCGAGTAGCGAGCTGAATGTAGATAAAAGTAGCGGAGTAAAAGTAGCGTTTCTTCTCTATAAATATACTCAAGTAAAAGTAAAAGTATGTTGCATTAAAACTACTCTTAGAAGTACAATTTATCCCAAAAGTTACTCAAGTAGATGTAACGGAGTAAATGTAGCGCGTTACTACCCACCTCTGATCGGGGCCCACATGGAGAAAAATCTCCTCCCAAATGGGCCGGACTGGTAAAATCACGGCACGATAACTTAGAAATAAAGACAACTTCAGATTGTTTTCTTTACACAAAAAGCACATTCTGAAAATGTACAAATCATAATGTTGTTTTTTTTTTTACACTTACATGTTGCGGTTAATAGTATTCTATCTTTAGTTGTGGCTATTTATACTTTCTGAATAAATTATGTGATAATGTTCATCAGTGGTGTTAATTTTCAATCTATCAAGACAAAAAAATATAAAAATTAAATTACAGGATGTTATTTATGTAGTTTGCTCATTTTCCTCGACTGATGTACGAACGTGTTTTTTTTTTTGTTTTTTTTACATATGTAGCATCATCTACAAAGATACAAAGAATTGCTATTGTGACATCTAGTGGACACATTTTGAACAGCAGTTTCCTTCATTCAAAAATTTCTGCTCATTTTTATACTTAGCAAACTCATCCCGTGGGCCGGGTAAAACCTGTTTGCGGGCCGTACGTTTGACATGCCTGCTGTAAACCATTACATTTTTAATCAGATTAATCACACTTTTGATTTTAGATTAATCACACTTAATTGCAGTAAATTACTTGCTAATATTTTTACACAAAGCAAACATTTTTTTTAAATGTTTAATTGTCTGATATCCTAAAAAAAATATTTAATAATTATTGAAATTAATATGAAATCATTTTTAAATTTGTTTAAAAATGTAAATAAACAAAATTAGTTTTAGGATGTATTAAAATTCCTATTATTATTATTCAGTATTACAGTAATTTGCTTAATTACTTATAGAACAAAGCTAATAGCATATAATACAGTATTTTAAAAATAGATTAAAGAAAAAAACTGCAAAAATAAATGTAATGAGAAAAAATTCCAATGTTAACACTAATTATTAGTGGTTAACGATTAAATTATTTTATCAGATTAATCACACTTGTGATTTTTGATTAATAATAATTAATTGCAGTAAACTACTTGCACAATTTCAAACTACTTAAAAAAACTATTTTTACACAAAGCAATGTTATTGTCAAAATATTACAAACAAAATGTTTTTTTTTTAAATGTTTAATTGTCTGATATCCTTAAAAAAATATTTATTATTGAAATTAATATGAAAACTTTTTTAAATTTGTTTAAAAATGTAAATAAACAAAATTAGTTTTAGGATGTATTAAAATTCCTATTATTATTATTCAGTATTACAGTAATTTGCTTAATCACTTATAGAACAAAGCTAATAGCCTATAATACAGTATTTTAAAAATAGATTAAAGAAAAAAAAAAAGGGCAAAAATAAATGTAATGAGAAAAATTCCAATGTTAATACTAATTATTAGTGGTTAACGATGAAATTATTTGATCAGATTAATCACACTTGTGATTTTTGATTAATCACAATTAATTGCAGTAAACTACTTGCACAATTTCAAATTGCTTAAAAAAACAATTTTTACACAAAGCAATTTTATTGTCAAAATATTACAAACAAAATGTGTTTTTTTTTAAAATGTTTAATTGTCTGATATCCTTAAAAAATATTCAATTATATTGAAATTAATATGAAAACATTTTTAAATTTGTTTAAAAATTTAAAATAAATAAAATTTGTTTTAGGATGCATTAAAATTCCTATTATTATTATTACTATTATTATCATTCAGTATTACAGTAATTTGCTTTAAGATGTATTAAAATTCCTATTTTTATTATTCAGTATTACAGTAATTTGCTTCATCACTTATAGAACAAAGCTAATAGCCTATAATACAGTATTTTAAATATAGATTAAAGAAAAATACACAGCAAAAATAAATGTAATGAGAAAAAATGTCAATGTAAATACTAATTATTAGTGGTTAACGATTAAATTATGTTATCAGGTTAATCACACTTGTGATTTTTGATTAATAATAATTAATTGCAGTAAACTACTTGCACAATTTCAAATTGCTTAAAAAAACAATTTTTACACAAAACTATTTTATTGTCAAAATATTACAAACAAAATGTTTTTTTTTTTAAATGTTTAATTGTCTGATATCCTTCAAAAATATTTAATTGTTATTGAAATTAATATGAAAACATTCTAAAATTTGTTTAAAAATTTAAAATAAACAAAATTTGTTTTAGGATGCATTAAAATTCCTATTATTATTATTACTATTATTATCATTCAGTATTACAGTAATTTGCTTCATCACTTATAGAACAAAGCTAATATATACAGTATTTTAAAAATAGATTAAAGAAAAAAAACAGAGCAAAAATAAATGTAATGAGAAAAAATTCCAATGTTAATACTAATTATTAGTGGTTAACGATGAAATTATTTGATCGGATTAATCACACTTGTGATTTTTGATTAATAATAATTATTGCAGTAAACTCCTTGCACAATTTCAAATTGCTTAAAAAAATATTTTTACACAAAGCAATTTTCTTGTCAAGATGTCACAAACGAACATTTAAAAAAAAATTTAATTGTCTGATAGCCATACAAATATTAAATTATCATTAGAGGGACAAGCGGTAGAAAATGGATGGATGGATGTATGAAATTAATATGAAAACTGATTTTTTTTATTTTTTTTATTTAATAAATCAAATTCTTTTTAGGATGCATCATTATTACTATTATTATTCAGTATTACAGTAATTTGCTTAATCACTTATAAAACAAAACTAGTAGCCTATAATACAGTATTTTAAAAATAGATTAAACTAAAGAGGAAAAACAGAGCAAAAATCCATAATGTAATGAGAAAAAATTCACATGTTAATACTAATAATAAATACTGGTAAATGATTACATTATTTAATCAGATTAATCACACTTTTGATTTTTGATTAATCATGATTAATCTCAGTAAATTATTTTGTTGTATAATTTTAAATTACTTAAAAAAAAGACCCTTTTATTATGACACAATGCAATTTTATTGTAAGAATGTCACAAATTAAATTTTAAAAAAAATGTTTATCCGATATCCATCAAAAACTGGTATATATATATAAATATATACACACACACACACACACACACACACACACACACACACACACACACACACACACACACACACACACACACACACACACACACACACACACACACAGGTAAAAGCCAGTAAATTAGAATATTTTGAAAAACTTGATTTATTTCAGTAATTGCATTCAAAAGGTGTAACTTGTACATTATATTTATTCATTGCACACAGACTGATGCATTCAAATGTTTATTTCATTTAATTTTGATGATTTGAAGTGGCAACAAATGAAAATCCAAAATTCCGTGTGTCACAAAATTAGAATATTACTTAAGGCTAATACAAAAAAGGGATTTTTAGAAATGTTGGCCAACTGAAAAGTATGAAAATGAAAAATATGAGCATGTACAATACTCAATACTTGGTTGGAGCTCCTTTTGCCTCAATTACTGCGTTAATGCGGCGTGGCATGGAGTCGATGAGTTTCTGGCACTGCTCAGGTGTTATGAGAGCCCAGGTTGCTCTGATAGTGGCTTTCAACTCTTCTGCGTTTTTGGGTCTGGCATTCTGCATCTTCCTTTTCACAATACCCCACAGATTTTCTATGGGGCTAAGGTCAGGGGAGTTGGCGGGCCAATTTAGAACAAAAATACCATGGTCCGTAAACCAGGCACGGGTAGATTTTGCGCTGTGTGCAGGCGCCAAGTCCTGTTGGAACTTGAAATCTCCATCTCCATAGAGCAGGTCAGCAGCAGGAAGCATGAAGTGCTCTAAAACTTGCTGGTAGAAGGCTGCGTTGACCCTGGATCTCAGGAAACAGAGTGGACCGACACCAGCAGATGACATGGCAACCCAAACCATCACCCAACCATGCAAATTTTGCATTTCCTTTGGAAATCGAGGTCCCAGAGTCTGGAGGAAGACAGGAGAGGCACAGGATCCACGTTGCCTGAAGTCTAGTGTAAAGTTTCCACCATCAGTGATGGTTTGGGGTGCCATGTCATCTGCTGGTGTCGGTCCACTCTGTTTCCTGAGATCCAGGGTCAACGCAGCCGTCTACCAGCAAGTTTTAGAGCACTTCATGCTTCCTGCTGCTGACCTGCTCTATGGAGATGGAGATTTCAAGTTCCAACAGGACTTGGCGCCTGCACACAGCGCAAAATCTACCCGTGCCTGGTTTACGGACCATGGTATTTCTGTTCTAAATTGGCCCGCCAACTCCCCTGACCTTAGCCCCATAGAAAATCTGTGGGGTATTGTGAAAAGGAAGATGCAGAATGCCAGACCCAAAAACGCAGAAGAGTTGAAGGCCACTATCAGAGCAACCTGGGCTCTCATAACACCTGAGCAGTGCCAGAAACTCATCGACTCCATGCCACGCCGCATTAACGCAGTAATTGAGGCAAAAGGAGCTCCAACCAAGTATTGAGTATTGTACATGCTCATATTTTTCATTTTCATACTTTTCAGTTGGCCAACATTTCTAAAAATCCCTTTTTTGTATTAGCCTTAAGTAATATTCTAATTTTGTGACACACGGAATTTTGGATATTCATTTGTTGCCACTTCAAATCATCAAAATTAAATGAAATAAACATATGAATGCATCAGTCTGTGTGCAATGAATAAATATAATGTACAAGTTACACATTTTGAATGCAATTACTGAAATAAATCAAGTTTTTCAAAATATTCTAATTTACTGGCTTTTACCTGTATATATATCGTTATTTGATTTTACAGCAATTTGCTTTATCATCTATAATACAAAGCTTGTAGCCTATAATACAATATTTAAAAATAGTTTAAACGGAAAACATAGCAAAAAATGCATAATGTAATGAGGTTTCTTAATGTTAATACTAATAAGTAATGATAATTAGTGTTGTCAAACAAAGAAATGTTTTAATTATTATTATCACCATTATTAAAACTATTATTGAAATTAGAATAAAAAATGCTTTTATTCTTTTTTAAATTGACAATTCAAATTGTTTTTTGAATGTATCATTACTATTATCATTATTGAGTATTACAGTAATTTGCTTTGTCACTTAAAATACAAAGCTACTAGCCTATAATACAGTATTTTAAAATTAGATTAAAACTAAAAACAAAGCAAAAATCCATAATTTAATAAGAAAAATTAAAATGCTGATATTAATAATTAAAAATAAATAGTGGTAAGTGATTAAATTATTTAATCACATTAATCACATTTGATTAATCATGATTAATCACAGTAAATTACTTGTTTGTATAATTTTGAATTACTTTTTAAAAAAAGACCTAATTATTTTGACACAAGGCTCATGTACTCATTTGGCCAAAGTCCCTAGGAGGAGTTTGTTAAAGTACAATCTTATTTTGTTGCCGAAAAATGGAAGACGAAAACCAAGATGGACGGCTTCTTGTTCTTTTTCAGGTATGGGTTCCTTGGACTTTGGTTTGCATCCCGTCACGATAGACGTCCTCGGCGATGTTCATCTCGATACGTTAAACTTTATTATTTTTTTTAATATCAAAGGTGTTACTAGAGCAGGGGTGGGCAAACTTTTTGGCTCAGAGGCCACATTGGCTTTTAAAATTTGACAGACGGGCCGGGCGAGCACATGATGCATTTCAAAGCATATATCTGTTGGAACTAGGAATAGACTTCTCAAACATGGGCTGTTTTAATCACAATACATCTATTTTCAACACTATCATATCAGAACATCAAAGAAACATGACGCAAATCCTTTAGGGGTGATGGACGGGTGGGCAGCGCCTGAAGAGATGCAGCCCGCCACCGTAGCCCCCACTCCCTCCCCTCTGTTGGCAAGTCTGGAGATGGATGTTGTATTATGTATATGTGCTTTGCTATGGAGGTTTTTTCCCACTCCAGACTGGGCCCCCTTAGGAGCCCAGTCTAGATTGTATTTCTTTTACTCATCCTCCCCCAGCGTTGACCTTTTTCCCATCTTTTATCAGTGTTCCTGTTCTGTAACCCTGTAAACTGTTTGTCTAATCTTGAATGGGTTTGTGCTGAAAACAAAGTTTTGTTGTACTTGTGCAATGACAATAAAGACCTACTTACCTACCTAAATAAAAATGGTATTAAAGGGTTAACACATTCTCTTTTAGGGGTAGCAGTGTTGTTGATCACCCTTTTTTGCCAGTGCGTCAAAGTCTATTATCAGTTTTGTTGTGGCAATTCTCAAAACAGATCTTTGCTCAATTTTGTTTTAATATTTGGCGGGCCGGATTAAAGGGACCAACTGGCCGGATGTAGCCCGCGGGCCATAGTTTACCCACCCCTGTACTAGAGAGTCAATTTTGAAATTTCATATTTGGGACCCCAAAAAGGAGGACTTTTCATGCATGTTAAGGGCCTCAAAAAGGCGTCCAAACAAAGAGAAGAAAACACGGCTCGGGCCGTAATAAAACTTTTGAAAAACAGGTTACAGGTGAACAGGTTACCATGAATTGATTTACGTTGAAAAACTTATTCGAGTGTTACCATTTAGTGGTCAATTGTACGGAATATGTACTGTACAATATAATAATACAAGTTTCAATCAATCAATCAAAGGTAAGAAAATCTCCTCCTGGTTGCATGAAGATGGGCCTAAAAACATATTGTTTGAAGATCCATCCATTTCTTCCGCTTATCCGAGGTCAGGTCACGGGGCCAGCAGCCTAAGCAGAGAAACCCAGACTTCCCTCTCCCTAGCCACTTCGTCCAGCTCCTGCCGGGGGATCCCGAGGCGTTCCCAGGGCAGCCGGGAGACATAGTCTTCCCAAAGTGTCCTGGGTCATACCCGTCGCCTCCTACCGGTTGGACACCAGGGAGGCGTTTGGGTGGTATCCTGACCAGATGCTCGAACCACCTCATCTGGCACCTGTCGATGTGGAGGAGCAGCGGTTTTACTTTGAGCTCCTCCCGTATGGCAGAGCTTCTCCTCCTATCTCTAAGGAAGAGCCCCGCCACCCGGCGGAGGAAGCTCATTTCGGCCGCTTGTACCCGTGATCTTGTCCTTTCGGTCTTAACCCAAAGCTCATGACCATAGGTGAGGATGGGAACGTAGATCGGCCGGTAAATCGAGAACTTTGCCTTCCGGCTCAGCTCCTTCTTGGTCCGGAATCGCTTCGAAGCCGTCCGGAAGTCGTTTTCCATGGCTTCCTCGAACTCCTCCCATGCCCGAGTTTTTGCCTCTGTGACCGCTAAAGACGCACACCGCTTGGCTTGTCGGTACCTGTCTGCTGCCTCCGGAGTCCTATGAGCCAAAAGGACCCGACAGGACTCTTTCTTCAGCATGACAGCATTCTAGGATTACCGTCACGACAGGCACCAACCACTTGCGGCCACAGCTCCAATCGGCCGCCTCGACAATAGAGGTACGGAACATGGTCCACTCGGACTCAATGTCCAGCACCTCCCTCGTGACATGTTCAAAGTTCTTCCAGAGGTGGGAATTGAAACTCTCTCTGACAGGAGATTCTGCTAAACATTCCCAGCAGACCCTCACAATGCGTTTGGGCCTGCCAGGTCTGTCCAGCATCCTCCCCCACCATCGCAGCAAACTCACCACCAGGTGGTGATCGGTAGAAAGCTCCGCCCCTCTCTCCACCCGAGTGTCCAAAACATGAGGCCACAAATCCGATGACACAACTACAAAGTCCACCATGGAACTGCGGCCTTTTTTGAAGTTCGATTATCATAATAAATAAATAAATGAATCAACAAAATATATATATACTTTTGGTAACACTTTAGTATGGGGAACATATTCTAAGTAACAAAGACTTAATTTAGAGTTATTTGGTTAGGGTTAGAGGGTTACGGTTAGAGGGTTAGGGTAGTATAATAAGGCCATGCAGAATAAGGCATTAATAAATACCGTATTTTTCGGACTATAAGTCACAGTTTTTTTCATAGTTTGGCCGGGGGTGCGATTTATACTCAGGAGTGACTTATGTGTGAAATTATTAACACATTACCGTAAAATATCAAATAATATTATTTAGCTCATTCACGTAAGAGACTAGACGTATAAGATTTCATGGGATTTAGCGATTAGGAGTGACAGATTGTTTGGTAAACGTATAGCATGTTCTATATGTTATAATTATTTGAATGACTCTTACCATAATATGTTACGTTAACATACCAGGCACGTTCTCAGTTGGTTATTTATGCCTCATATAACGTACACTTATTCAGCCTGTTGTTCACTATTCTTTATTTATTTTAAAGGGGAACATTATCACAATTTCAGAAGGGTTAAAACCATTAAAAATCAGTTCCCAGTGGCTTATTTTATTTTTCAAAGTTTTTTTAAAAATTTTACCCATCACGCAATATCCCTAAAAAAAGCTTCAAAGTGCCTGATTTTAACCATCGTTATATACACCCGTCCATTTTTCTGTGACGTCACATAGTGATGCCGATACAAACAAACATGGCGGCTAGAACAGCAAGGTATAGCAACATTAGCTCGGATTCAGACTCGGATTTCAGCGGCTTAAGCGATTCAACAGATTACGCATGTATTGAAACGGATGGTTGTAGTGTGGAGGCAGGTAGCGAAAACGAAATTGAAGAAGAAACTGAAGCTATTGAGCCATATCGGTTTGAACCGTATGCAAGCGAAACCGACACGACAGCCAGCGACACGGGAGAAAGCGAGGACGAATTCGGCGATCGCCTTCTAACCAACGATTGGTATGTGTTTGTTTGGCATTAAAGGAAACCAACATGAACTATGAACTAGGTTTACAGCATATGAAATACATTTGGCAACAACATGCACTTTGAGAGTGCAGACAGCCCAGTTTTCATCAATTAATATATTCTGTAGACATACCCTCATCCGCTCTCTTTTCCTGGGGGTCTGGCGGCAGATTTCTTTGACTTTATCGTTGGAAATGCATCTGCTTTGAGTGTCGCAGGACATCCACACATTCTTGCCATCTCTGTCGTAGCATAGCTTTCGTCGGTAAAGTGTGCGGAACAAACGTCCTATTTCTTGCCACTTTCGCATCTTTGGGCCACTGGTGCAACTTGAATCCGTCCCTGTTCGTGTTGTTACACCCTCCGACAACACACAGACGAGGCATGATGTCTCCAAGGTACGGAAAACAGTCAAAAAAACGGAAAATAACAGAGCTGATTTGACTCGGTGTTTGTAATGTGTTTGAGAAAATGGCGGATGACGTCATCGCTCCGAGAGCGAATAATAGAAAGGCGTTTAATTCGCCAAAATTCACCCATTTAGAGTTCGGAAATCGGTTAAAAAATATATGGTCTTTTTTCTGCAACATCAAGGTATATATTGACGCTTACATAGGTCTGGTGATAATGTTCCCCTTTAAATTGCCTATCAAATGTCTATTCTTGGTGTTGGGTTTTATCAAATAAATTTCCCCAAAAAATGCGACTTTTACTCCAGTGCGACTTATATATGTTTTTTTCCTTCTTTATTATGCATTTTCGGCCGGTGCGACTCATACTCCGGAGCGACTTATACTCCAAAAAATACGGTACTTAATAATGACTAATTAAGAGCCAATATGTTACTAATTCGCATGTTAATAAGCAACTAATTAATGGTGAATATGTTCTCCATACTAAAGTGTTACCATACTTTTTTTAAATTATTTTAGAAAATTATGAATCGATTTGGAATCGGTATGAATAAGAACCGCAAGTATTGATAATAAATAGGTTGGGGCCACAGACAAAACCTTGTTGAGTCCTGGTGCCAATGTTGTCGGCACTAAACGGAGCCCTTTAAAGGGGATCTATTACTCAAAAGCAAATGTTCTTACGTTTTGGTACTTGATTGTGTATTTGGGATCTGCATAAGTCCGATCAAGATACGGCGCAGATATTTATTACACTATCTTGCCTTCCTTCGTACTTCCACCAAACAAGCCGTTTAAAATTTTTCAACTCGTGACGGTTTTCCAATATGTGACATCAGCGGGTCTTTCCATATATGGCAGACATTTACCCGAAGAGCTTTGCGCGAGTCCGCCGTCTTTTTCGCTGCCCTCTTGTCGTGGGACAGGCTGGCTGCCTACATTGCAGATATGTTTTAATTGCGACAAGGCCCTTTTACGACGTGACGGCTGTTTAAACCGCGGTCCAATTCATCCGCCGACATTGGTGTGTCAAAACGAGTGGGTTCGATGCGGCACTTGAGAAGAAAATGAGACCGTGACAGGTTTTCATGGCAACACGTGTCAGAGGGATTATCTCCAGGTGGAGACTTCCATCTCCTCCGGTGGTGAGTGACAGCGTGAAGAGAAGAAGATGGCACGTGAACCCGAGGAGAACAAAGATGGAAGCACTCGATGACGCTGGAGTGTGCGCGGACACATCCACACGTGTTGTCGCTGACATTCGCGGTCCTTTGTTTACCCTCAGCTTGCTTTTTATCCTCGAGCCACATTTAGCTCGGCCTCATAATTGCTCAGAGTGAAAAACGTTAGGATTTCTCACAGCCAATAAGGTTCATGATATTAATGAAAATAACTTTATTAAACTGATTTATATCATTTTCTGGGGTTGGACCGAACATTTATTGCAAAAAGCGTGTGTACAACACTTCAATGGCAATAAGGGGGGAAAACTGTTGCATTTAAACGCGCAAACAATAATCTATATTTTTAAAATAAATTATATTGCAAATTTTTTGAAAAATCATAAAATTAATGTTTAATTTCCCAAGTAGTTTAGCAATAATTTAGTGCAAGATAATGTATGCATTTCTTTCTTTCTATTAAATTGGATTTAATTTTCACAGTCCAAATGACAGAATAAACAAATAATTAATAAATGATGGTTTATTTCAATGCACTTAAAGTATCCATACAGCAATTAAAAGCAAATATAAAAATATATATTAATATTAATAAATAAAAGGTCTCGACTCAGTTGTTTTGGGCCTACACAGTTGTGTTTAAAGACACAAAAAAAATAATTCAATATTTTTGAATAATAAAACAACTTGCAAATTGTTTAAAAATCATAACATTTATGTTTCATTTAGGAAAATAGTTGAGGAATAATCTTGTGCAAGATAGAAATAAATAAATGCATAAAGTATTGGTATTAAGCTAGATTGACCTGTCCCGGTCCAAATGACACAATAAATAAAGTAATTAACAATAATACCATTATTTTATATATTTATTCATTACAATGCACTCAAGGTCACTGTACAGCAATTAAAGAAGTTATAAAACAAATATATTAACAACGTATTCACTCAACTATTTTGGTCCTGGGCAGTTGTAATTAAACACAATAAAATAATAATTAGATTTTTTTTAAATAAAAAAATAACAAATTGCAAATTACAGTACATTAGTTATTATTAGGCTGGATTTACATTTCACCATCCAAATGACACAATAAATAATGAATAAATAAAACTTGTTATATGTTTATTAATTTCAATGCATTCAACATCTCTGTACAGCAACTAAAAGCATTTATTAAAAAAAGAAAAGTATTCACTCTATTTTTGGTCCTGCGCATTGTATTTAAACACACCACAAATATATAATTACATATTTTTTAAATAATAAAATAATTTGCTAATTATTTACAAATCCTAAAATTTATGTTTTATTTAGGGAAGTAGTTTAGCAAAAATTTTGTGCATGATAGAAATAAATAAATACATAAATTATTATTGTTAAGATGGATTACCGTTCACGGTCCAAATAACTCAATAGATAAATAAATAATATATTTATTTTATATATGCATTTATTTCAATGCAGTCAAGTACATCAATTAAAAGCATTTATGAAAAAAAAGTTTTACTCAAGAATTTTTTCTGCGCATTTGTATTTAAACACCCAAAAAAAGCTTTTTTCTTTCAATTAAATAAATTGCAATTTAAAGAAAAAAATCATAAAATTTACGTTTCTTTTATTAAAGTAGCTTTGCAATAATTTAGTGCAAGATAAAACTAAATAAATTGATAAATACATAAATTGTTATTTAACTGGATTTACCTTCCGCAATCCAAAGGACACAATTAATATATATATGGAAAAAAAAAATATATATATATATTTTAAAAGGTCGCTTTCAAAACACCAAAGGTTATTTTACAGCAATTAGAATAAGTGATAAAAAATACATTTAAGTTAAATGTTTTGCTCCCAGTAAGCTTCACCTGCATGGGCTCTTTAGAATCAGGCTTCTTCTAAATATGTATTTAAAAAAAAGTAATATGTTGGATATACTGTAGGTCACTTTACGGATAGAAATCACATATACAGTCGGCACTTAAATTGGAATTGGGCACTTAAAGGACACCTGCAGTGTGAATCCCCCCCAAGTGCACAATTTCGACTAAGTGCCGATATACAATTTCCGATGTAATTGTATTTTCAAGTGACCTGTATCCAATAAAGTAATACTAAGAAATATAGGATTTTTTATTATTGTTATTTTTGTTGTATCTGTCAAAAAAAATAAGGAAATATCGGCTTACATTTAAGGTTACTTAAATTGAAAAATATTAATACAAGTGGTTTGGCATAAACCATTTTTAAAATCACGTCCAATTCCTATTGCATGTTTGTGTTTTTCAATGCATTAGCACGAAGGCTGTGTAGGCGCAGCCAAACTCATGTTCCTGCAAAACTTTTTGTACCATTTCTTAATAAACCCTCTCGAGAAAACGTTGACCCGAGAGACCTCCGCCCCCGCAAAGCCGCATCTTTCTCGTGCATCCCTCGCGCCAGATTGTGCTTGTTTGCTTTTTCACTCCAACACCACTCCCTCAGCCTTCCATTTACATGACCGAGTGGCGGAAAAGAACAAACTCACCACGACAACATCTACCAAAACAAAACCCAAACACACCGGTTTTTAACACACACACACATATATATATATATATATATTCTTTATATAATTAATTAAATTATGTTAAAATTGGACTCCTACCTTGTTTATCCGTGGCCATCTCCTTAAAGTTTTTTAATCAATCAGACAAATTAAGCAGCTAAAACGGATAAGTGTGGAGAGAGGGTTTTGCATTTTTCCCCATCATCCCTTGTAAATGCAAGATTGGTATAATGGGTATAATTTTGTTTACATTTTTTTATGCTGATTGTTTTTTTTTTAATAATATCCACAAAGTTTAATGAGCAGGTTGTGTTATGTGTGACCATGTTTGTTTAATTTTTGCGCCGGTTGAACTTTTTTCTCTGCACCATGACTAGGGAAGGTTGTTTGGATTGTGTCATATACGTAAATGCTGTGCATTCATTCACATAGTTTTACAATTGATGGCCACTGATTTGAGTCACCAACATATATCACCAGACGGAGTCAAAACAGCTAATGCCAGTCTGCTGGCCAATTGTATCCAATACATTTATTATATATTTTTGGGCTCCAAAAAAGTTGTACTTTAACGAACTCCTTTGGCCAAATGAGTCTTAGTTAAAATGACAGATACTACACATTTTCCTAAGCTGTAAGATATGGGCGTGGTATGGCGCCAAACTTTGCTCCGATGGTTTTTGTCCATTTCCCAGCGAAAAAAACGTGTCGTACTTTAACAAAATCCTCCTAGGGACTTTGGCCAAATGGCTCGTGGTTAAAATTACGGATACTACGTATACAGGTGATGATAAATTGCAAACAAATCTTTCCTACGCTGCAATATGTGTGCGTGGTATGGCGCCAAACTTTGCTCAATGGTTTTTGTCCCTTTTTTGGCTAAAAAAAAAGGGGTTGTACTTTAACTACCGTATTTTTCGGACAATAAGTCGCAGTTTTTTTCATAGTTTGGCCGGGCTCCAGTGCGACTTATATATGTTTTTTTCCTTCTTTATTATGCATTTTTGGCAGGTGCGACTTATACTCCGGTGCGACTTATACTCCGAAAAATACGGTAACTCCTCCTCAGGACTTTGGACAAATTGGTCGCAATTAAAATTACAGATACTACACATATAGAAGATAATAAATCTTAAAAAAAAATGTTCTGATGCCGTTAGATGTGGACGTGGTATGGCGCCAAACTTTGCTCTGATGGTTTTTGTCCATTTTCCAGCTAAAAAAAGGGGTTGTACTTTAACAAACTCCTTCTAGAGACTTTGGCCAAAAGGCTCGTAGTTAAAATTACGGATACTACGTATACAGGTGATGATAAATTGAAAACAAATCTTTGCTACGCCGCAATATGTGGGCGTGGTATGGCGCCAAACTTTGCTTCAATGGTTTTTGGCCATTTTTTGGCTAACAAAAGGGGTTGTACTTTAACTCACTCCTCCTCGGAACTTTGGACAAATGGGTCGCAATTAAAATTACAGATAGTACACATATAGAAGATAATAAATCTTTTTTTTTTTTAATTCCTATGTCGTTAGATGTGGGCGTGGTATGGCGCCAAACTTTGCTCCGGTGGATTTTACCATTTTTCAGCGAAAAAAACGGGTTGTACTTTAACAAACTCCTCCTAGGGACTTTGGCCAAATGGCTCGTAGTTAAAATTACGGATATTACATATACAGGCAATGATAAATTGCAAACAAATCTTTCCTATGCCGTTAGATGTGGACGTGGTATGGAGCCAAACTTTGCTCCAATGGTTTTTGGCCATTTTTTGGCTAAAAAAAGGGGTTGTACTTTAACTCACTCCTCCTCAGAACTTTAGACAAATGGGTCGCAATTAAAATTACAGATAGTACACATATAGAAGATAATAAATCTTTTTTTAATTTTTTATTCTTATGCCGTTAGATGTGGCCGTGGTATGGCGCCAAACATTGCTTCGGTGGTTTTTGACCATTTTTCAGCGAAAAAAACGGGTTGTACTTTAACAAACTCCTCCTAGGGACTTTGGCCAAATGGTCCGTAGTTAAAATTACGGATACTACATATACAGGTGATGATAAATTGCAAACAAATCTTTCCTATGCTGTTAGATGTGGGCGTGGTATGGCGCCAAACTTTGCTCCAATGGTTTTTGGCCATTTTTTGGCTAAAAAAAGGGGTTGTACTTAAACTCACTCCTCCTCGGAACTTTGGACAAATGGGTCGCAATTAAAATTACAGATAGTACACATATAGAAGATAATAAATCTTGAAAAAAATATACTTACTACATATATAGGAAATGATAAATTACAAACAAATTTTGCCTACCCATAAGATGTGGGCGTGGCATGGCGCCAAACTTTGATCTGATGGCTCGCCACAAAACGTTAACTCGCCTCCACAAGTTCAGATCTTGATCCTAATTGTTAGAAATTATGTTGATGACGCCCTGAAGTGTTAGATGGGTCAGTACCGGTTCATAGGCATTGGATATGGGCGGAGCCTGGCGGCAAAATCTACCCCACACCATCACCAATCAATCTGTCATTATTGCACTTTAGATGATGGTATTTTCTTCCTAACTGACATGAGGATTCAAGGTCGGGGTCTGATCATGCCTTGGCGTTGATTTCAACTCTACCTTTGCCCCCTTGTGGAGAACAATCATAA